>NC_042528.1:6544858-6848486 GCF_900963305.1 Echeneis naucrates | reverse complement strand
CAAACAAATAGTATACGGTTTGCACAACCGGCTCATTCAACTTTAGATGTTTTTCGTCTCTTTCAGAATAGTTTTTTTTTTTTTTTTTCTTTTTAAATGGCTCTGTTTTGTATTGCTTTCAATCTATCTCCTTACTAATCTTTCCCAACTCACAGGATAATCTGTCACTCTTCCTGTCTCCTTGAAAATGTCCACTGCCTACAAAATGATACTCTTTATTTTCTTTATTCAAAGAAATGAGTTTGTATTCTAACAACAGGAACTCTGGAGTCGTTTGAAGTTTGAGGCATGTTGTCAAAAATATATTGACCTAAACTGTTTGCACACTGTGTTCAGAATTGAGCGTGTTGAATGCACCTCCATCCTCTTAGCTCAGTGACTCCTGATTTCTTGTTTGTTTGTGTGCGTGTGTGTCTGTGTTTGTGTATTTGCGCAGCCCATAATGCTACTGAACTGTCCCTCAGAGTAATTAAGCGCTTACCCTATGATCCACTTGGGATACAGGGGATTGGCTTCACTCAATACATCCAAGCCTCCATGAATGAATGACACCAGTAAGCAGCAGCGGGGCGATGAATCAGTAACTGTGACGTATTGATTTGAATTAGGTGAAACTGAGGATGAAAATAAAAGAAAGAGGAATGTGAATAGCTGACTGAGGAGCTGTTGAGGTTGCCACTCAAAAAGCAGAGCTGGTTGCCTCTCAACATCACGCACTCAAACTATAATGGATGGTTACATTTTCAGATAACCGGCGTAGCCAGGCTTGTCCTCTCGAGCCCCCATGTGATTTAATTTATAGATGTACATGCTAGTCCAACATGGAACCAGCTTTTTTTTTTTTTTTTTTCACAACTAAAGAGCAGCAGCAGAGCAGATACGCATAACGTGCGTGTTCAAGGATTGGCATATCATCACGGAAATGACTCACTGGCACAGTATCAGCTCACACTCCGGCTTGAGATTTGAGTTCTCGGTGGACTGAAGGACCCTCAAACTCAAACTCAAGGTAAAGTCTCTTGATGAGTCTGTTCGAACTGAGGGTCCTGTGGTTTTTTCTGGTACGCTATCTAAAACCCACAGTCCCTGTCACTTTGTTTCAATAAGGGCCTTGCGAGGGCTTGCCTCCTGCCCGGTCAGCGACACAAATTGAGACTTGCTCAATGGTTATAGAATGACATTTGTCATGGCACCATGCCTCCAGGTGCCATTAGAGCACACTTCATTTAAGATACGGCTGCCTTTATAGCCATCTTTGTTTAAAAGTGATAAAAGTGATCAGAACTACGCAAGGCCCCTATATTTGTTTGTCCCTGTTTTTTGAGTGTACTTCTGGTTCTTACAGAATTCATATGCTGTATTTCGGATCCTTTTTGAATGCTTTTTGAGTTGATTCTTGCAAACCTTGCAACCATTGTGGTGATTTTCCTTTGACTGAACAGCGCAGAGGCTCCTTTGAAATTGAATCAGTATCTTCATTCAGAAGACGGTTTGAAGTATACAATGCTTCAAAATTGTATTTTCACATTTATTCACAAGAGGGCATGTGCAATCTTGCTAAATGGTGCAGATTAGGATTGGACCCAGGCACCTGTATCGTACAACTGTCCCCCAGGCTGCTTCATCCAGGGCTTTTCACAACTGTGACGATGTCAGAGTTGGAGGTTTTAGATTGGACTGGTTGTGGTAATACATGTGGGTAACCAAGCATGTACCAGTGACTGTATGTCCAAATGTCTGTTTAGGGCTGCAGTCATTTGAATTTCATTCTTCCAGATCATGGAATCAATTACAACTGGGGTTACGCTTCTCAAGCCACAAGCTTTTATCTGAAAGTGCCACGAAAGGTGGCTTTAAACCCTTTGGCACCTTCTCTTTGGTGGAGGGTTATGCCTGAAGTCAGTTGAGATTCATCACAGACTGCAAAGGATTCCAGTGATGGCCCAGAGTAAATTTGAGGGGAGGCCTTGTCTTTCAGAAAGTCCCATTCAAAGTAAATAATACATCAATCAGGAGCAGTCTCTGGATTGGTGGTTAATAATGACTGCCGTTAAGATGGTTGAATCTTAGGATGCATCCACTTGTTACTACTATCTTGTCAAGACAGCGGTTCTTGCTGTGGAGAACAAAGAGAAAGGCGTGAACACGCCCGTGGCTCCAGATAGATTTATGTGTGTATAGAGTCACATACACACACATACATCCAAACTGTCCCCCGAGCTTACACCAATTTGAAACAGTCAAGGTTATTCATAAAGAGATAGATGTTGCTTTTTGTTTCTGCTGTCATTTGACAATCCATCTTAATGCACGATAATACTTTGCTGTTGGGTTTTTCCCTCTGCCGGGCTGCACATGAACACATTCCTCTGTTGCAGAAGGATGATGATAAAGACAAATTGCTCTTCGTGGCTTAGTATGGGCTAACTGAACTTCCCTCTGTCCAGAGCGGAGAAAAGAGGTCATAATATTTTATACACAGGGAGTTTATCAGGTCCTGTATGCCAACGCCACACAAATCCGAGGCTGAAGCATTGAATATTGAATTGAGCATTGAATATTTCTTATTTGATATTTAATGCCAACTCTGCAAATCATACAGACCTAATAGAAACACAAGATTAATTTGGAAGAAGTTTTATCATGATTTAAGAATGAACTTAATGGGCCACGTGTGTGTATATATACATATACTTATATAAATCACTTGCAGATTACAGGGCATATATCTACTTTTTGCCCACTAAAAAAGAGGATTTATTAGCAAGAACGTAAAACTACATTCATTGCTATTCCACTCTGAGCCAAAGCTTGTCTTCTGCCACCATTTAACAAAGACAATATATGAGACACTAATGGAAAAGGCAAGTGTAGCATGTTAAAGTTCTTGCACCTTATTCACGCCAGCTGTGACGAGTATACAGTGAAGAATGAAGCGTTTCCCATTTGATGCCAGATCAATAGGTTGGCATGTGTAAGAGAACACGCTTTGACTTTAACGTCTTTTTAATTAAATGTGATACGGCATCTGCTGAAATTGCAGTTGTGCTGTTCATGGCAGCTTTACTTACCCAGTGAAAATATTGATAGTCTATCTATACCATCTCACACTGTGCAGGGCATCTCTGTATAGTGTGTGACTTTCAACACGCTTGTTGACAATGACAAATGATTTGAGAGAGACAGTCTCTGTGTGCCTGCTGTCTTTGTTATACTTGCACATGAGGTAGATAAATATACCGAAGGGACAGTTTGATTACTTACTATTTCAATGTTGAATAATTCCATTGGACAGTCGCATATTATTTTTGCAATGAAAATTACATTAAAATCCATATATCTAATTCTAATTTGTCCTGTTGCAGATTCCTTACATGTATGCATAAATGGTATGCATCATAACTCACATAGCTCTCTGTGAACTCAGAATTTTTGGAAGGCAGGAGGCAATTGTGCTGATGCCACATGTAAAGTTGAGACATATTTTCCAGCCATACTGCTATCGAGTGACACATTTGCAGAGGCTTGTAAAACCTTCATTGACATTATATACAGACATGCACTTGTTACTGTCTATGTATTGTCAGGCACAGGATGTGCTTTTTGCCAGAGGACTTCTAGGTATTATTCTCTCTGACTGTCATGTTCACTGCTGTAAAAACAAAGTACTAAGAACACTCAAATGGAGCTAATTCGATGATGGACTGCTCCTAGAAAGCATTCATTCACCCTCTACCGCTTATTCATTTCCGGATCGCGGGGGTTGCTGGAGCCAATCCCAGCTCACACTTGGTGAGGGTGAGGTACACTTTGAACAGGTCACCAGTCCATCTCAGGGCCAACACACAGAGACAGACAGAGATGAACACCCACTCACACTCACACTCAGACCTACAGACAATCGAGACCTTCTTGTTGTGGGGCAACAGCAATAACCACTATCCTGCCATGCTGCCCCTCCCTGAAAGCAAAAAAATAAAAAATAAATAAAAATCTGTGACGCAAATGGATGATTGTTTGCCGTGACTAATTATGAAGCCAACATCATTCAACGTGAACACTGGAGGCTTTGGATTAGAATCGTGAATGCTGCTCAGTTTTGCATTAATAGCTTGTTCTTCCTACAACAAGAGCTTTCAAAGCAATGCTGAGGAAAAAAATGGCTATTTTTACTTTTTAATGATCTTTTCCCGAACAGGACAGAATGGAGCTGAGCAAGACGCAGTTATTGTGTTCCTATATATTGCCTGTGCAGTTTACCTTATGTGTGCCCTTGATGGCTGTCCCCTTAACTCTTCAAATGCCAGACTGAAGCGTGGGCCGTCACTCAGCCTCCATCCTCATCTAATTTGTCTTTCACAATCTGCACTTGCACTTGTCAGATCATCAGCCCGGTTGTCCTCCCCGCTATTGTTAGGCTGAGATGAGCCTACTGTGGTGCTGCAGAAAGGCAATCCCATTTGGGATTTAGCACAACAGTGAAGAGAGTAAACGGAGATTGGAGGGCAGTTGTTGCTGTAATCCACCCTCTATTTAAGGAAAACTGGATTTACTCTCCATGTGTCAGTGCTATTTCATTAGTTGTAACCTCAGGGACTGCTTCGATTATTAGATAGCATTATCACATCAGAGAACCTTTCATGAAATAGCGACTATGTGGATTATTCTAAATTTAGTGTAATGTGATTCTGATAATCCCCCATGTAACACTGCTTTGTGATGTGTCAAATTAAAATGTTGTGTATTTGAAAAATAAATTTAGGCTTACTGTGAACACAATGAAACTTGGCTTCATGGCTTACTTGGGCCATTGAAAGGCACTTTTATTCTGAAATGAAGCATTTTTAGGAGGGACAATAAGCAGAAATTGTTATGCCATCAGTGATGAGTCTAAATACTAAATATAAAGTTTAATAACAACCACAAATGTCCCTGCATATAAAGGAAACCTTCCGTTAACCACATTTCCATGCTACTCTTAGAGTTTTAGGCTTGAGTCAACACACCCACCATTAAGTAGTGTCTGTAACTAATGCAACAGTGAAAAATTTGTACCCCCTCTAGTCCATCATAGAAATGTTGTCATTCTACTCATGGTCATAATCACTGAAGTCACCCTGCAAAACACTCAAAACAAACCCATACTTTTACCATTTACTTGATACAGCAGTGGCTCAGTGAGAGTGATGGATAAATTGACCCTCAGGGATAGTTGCTCAGTGTCAAGGTCACTGGTGACTTGTCAGAGCTACAAGGAAAAATCCATCAGTGTAGCCAGGGAAAGGTGTAATATTTGTCATTCTCAAATGAACAGCAGATGCTTCTTCCCCATCGGTTTGGTGTGCAGCCTTTGAGATTTGATGTGACCATAGCAAACTTAACGGTCTTCTGGTTTTAGAAAGACCATGCTGTTGTGCAGCACTTCCATTTCCTCTTTTGCATGTGAAATAAATTTTGAGAGGGATATGGACTGTAACTGGCATTTCACCTCATGCACAGTAAACACAAAAAATTTAGCATTTTAGTTAATGAAGAAAACATGTAAAACATAGATTGTGAATAAAATTTGCACTTTGTTCCAGGGCTGTGGAGTGAAGCCAGCTCTAAAGAACCTGAAGCCTGTTTTGTATCTAATGACCATGGGGGGGTCCATTGGTTGCAAAAAGCTGTTTGTTTGTATGGAAGACTACAAGAAAATGGCCCATCGCTTGATTTATTACCTCAGTAAATATTTTCCTAATGAGTTTATGGTCTCAGTCACTGGCTTCAAGTCTTCTTCAACATAACATGATGTTCATTTATCATGGAAATAGACCATAAAGCAGGGTGTGCATTTGGGTGTGGCTGCCCTTTTATGGACAGAGTGTACCACAAATGGCAACTTGGCTAGTTCAAAAAAAGAAAAGAAATAATCAAGATGACAATGGCCAAATTACATACTGGCACTTGTAACAAATGTAACAGAGGTTTGCCACTTAGTCTAAAACAGTTACTTAATGTCTATGCTGCCAATGCAGAAACGTGAAAGAGGCTCGGATAAGGAGGATTCACTGATTACAGAAAGAATGCCATTAAAGTGTTCGTTTGTGACATTAAAAATAAGATTTAGTTAGCACCCCTTGAATTTGAGCAGGACTTTTGCCATTTATGACAAAATGTATGGAAAATTTGCAAATGGTGCTAAGCATTTCCTTGAAGTTTTCTTGAAGTTTCCGCTTGAACCAAAACAGATTTTATTAATGGCCGTAAAAATGACTCTCTTCATGCTGCTGTCGGCTAAGTGGCCTTTCACACATAATCAGTCAACGTGCTGATTATGTGTGAAAGTAATAACATGATATTAAAACACTATTGTCAAGTAGAGATTATCTCAAAAGAAAAAAAAATGAATTTATTGAAGAGTCTGTAACCCTTTTTCTCGGTGCTATTGTGCAATGATATGAAATGCTTGCACCAGAGAGATATTTAAAACTGGGTTACATTGACAGTTGCCTCTGAGAACTGCTTTGACAAACACTCAAAATTTAATCTGTTTATATTTAGCGGCTTCATGATTGAATAATGCACCCCTTTTACATGCAAAAACAACTGCAGGGGATCAGCGATAATAAAAAATGGATACATTCAACTTGGTTCTGCAAAAAAAAAAGTTATCTTCTGCAAACTCTGCCGAACCCAAGCCATCATTAACAACATTAAATCCATAAGACATCAAGCAACCTGAGGAGGAATGAAGGGAATAGCCAGCAGAGTAGCATACGATTAATTCAATCACCAGCTAAATCTATTTTTAAAGATTTATGGATTCGTCATTAGCATAAGCATGAAGGAGATCGATAACAATGACATTATCTCTGCTGAACTAATCAGTTTATTCACAGATCAAAACAAGGCAGAGTAAATCTTTTGTTTAAAGATGTATCATTTCTGCTTTGTAAGTGGGTGTTAGATAATTTGACAACAAGTACAACAACAATGTAACAGTGGCAGGAGCCCACACAGATTTGGGACGATTTCTGGCATGAAGGCAATCTCATGTAGACTCAAAACATTATTTTACATAAATACTTACAAATATATTTGTCAAGGAAGATTGAATATGCGTTCAACGTGTTAAATTCCTAACAGGCCAAATACTTTGACAAAGTGCAATTACTATTTCACATTCAGGCAACCTGAGATAGAGAAGAATCACCGTGCCGTCTTGTTGATTGTGCCGCAACTACTTAAGGGAACATATCGGGACCATTTCTTGACTGACATGGTGTCATCTCCTTGTCAAGCACAGCAATGGAGCTCGAGGGTTGGATCCCCTGACGGCTCGCAGCCTGCGGAGAAATGCCAGGGAGCCGGCAGGCCCCTCTGTTTTTAATAGAAACTGGTCAAAAAAAAGATCTGTCATTTACTCATTCACTATTGGGTGGCTTCTGGAGGCCATTAAGAGCAACTTTTCCCTTTCTTAACATGCTGCCATAAAACGATCCAAAGCCTCCACTGACAGGAGTCAGTGCACCTGCTTTACAGGAGAAGCTCAATTTTCAGCAAGTTATTCATTTTAAGGAATTTCTTGCAAATGCTATGCAAGAGCAGCTGTCTGCATTTACATATCACAGTGTGCATGTGTGTGTGTGCGCACGATGACGCATGCAGCGCACAGACTGTGTAAGGAGCGAAATAAATCATGTCTGTGAGCTGTTGATTAATGAGGCTAGCATGCTGAAGTTGTTTCACCTTGTTTTCACCAATTTGTATGAACTATATGATGTGAAACACCAGAGACAAATATTGCAGCTGTGTGCGTTTGCGAGTGCGCGTGTGTGTATGTGCGCAGGCATGAGGTTCTCAGAGACAGACGAAGTGAGAGAGGTAAATATATGGGTGAGTGAGTGAGTGATGGGAAATAAGACCCTTGGCCATGAAGTGCAGTATCTGCAAGTAAAGTATTTCATCCTGGAATAAGAGCCACTCCATCTCTACCTGTGCTACATAATAGTCCGTTTCAGCATATAATGTTTGCAATTAGGTTTTTGGCTGTGAATAATGTCTATTATTTCAATAGTTATCAGAGTTAATGTAAAGAGGGCACAGTTGGTTGATAGAGGGTTCCCACATGATTCCTCGAAAGCTCTGCAGTGAGAGGTTTTTGGGGGTTTTTTTTCCCCCCCTCGCTCCGTACTGCCAGTCAGGGTTCACTGAGATGGTGTTTTCTTGTAATGGGTGCACACAGCAATAAACCAGTTCCCTTTGTCCGCTCCCCTCTATAGGGGGAAAGATTCTCATGAGGATCTATTCAGCAACTTGTTGTACAACCAGCTAGCTGTCGAGCTAAAAGAAAATAAAAAAACAAACACTGAATTCCTGTACAGCAACAGTTATGAACTCTGTGGCCAATTATTATTATTAGCATAAATTCAATTTAGTCTGTTCCACCTGAGCAGTTGTAGTCGGTCTTGATGCAATGATGTAAAAATCAATTCTGCTGCTGCATTCATTTCTTTTGGGCCTGTTCATTATCCTAAATGGTAAAGTACAGAAGTATGAAAGAACTGTGGACCTCTTGTGTTTACTATTTAACAGCCTTATAAAGCGCCAGCCCACGTCTGGGCCTTTTGTTGTCTAGTTGGAGCTTAGCAATCAAAAGTGACAACGTTACTTCCTTGAATTTAAATGTTTTTCTTTCAACCCATAAATACCAAATTGACATGGCTTTTATGGTGATTGTGAGCCAAAGTAGTGGTTTTGAAAACGCTGTTATTTGGGTGAAAACTGTGCAATTTCTTGATTATGAATCAATTACCAGCATTTCAAAATAATAGATCAAGGATGAAAGAATTTGTGTATTTGACTTGTTGTAACCTGATGTTATGACAGCATTTGTTGAAGAATCTTTACTGTTGCCTTTCAAGTGTTTGCATATCAGTTGTCATCAAATAGGTGCGTATCTGTTCTCAAAAATAAAATAAAAACGCGCTGAAATTTAACTTTACAGATTGTGCACTTGGATAACCCTACCCATCAACTGGCAGCTAACCCTCTTGCCAACGTGTGCAAAAAATAATTTCAAACAAAGCGAAATCCTTCCCCTGTACTTGCTGGAGAGAAGGATCCACAGAGGAGATGGCAAGTTGTGGCGGCCGGCCATGAACTTGGCTGTGTTTGCTGACTCAGAAGTGGACATTAGCATACAGCTGCCATTAGCCAGGCTGCAGCTGCTATGGATGCCTTCCTTACTTTGCTAAAGAAAGAGATAGTATGCTGGGCTAACTCATATGGCTGTGACAGGGGGGTTCATAAGCTGTGCACTCACGATCCCTGGAGACCTTTGCTGATGCCTTCTCACTGTCCTGATGATTGATGCTGCGCTGCTGTAATGATACACTATTTGCAACCCATAAAAGTGGTCTATTGTATAACAGACATGATATGTCGCACAAAGGAAATAGGAATCATGTTATGTAAATGTGGACACCAATCCGGGTTTGCAAACACATGCAGGAAAAAAAAAAAAAAAAAAGCACATAAATTTCCAGATTCGGAAATATATTCTCAGCCAACAGAGTTTCCCTAAACACTGTCTCTTAAATTGATTTCTGCTCGTTCCCAATCCACTCTGAGAGAGCCATCTTTTCATGTCTAGTTGAAGCTGAATCACATTCTGTCAGGGTTGAGGTGATGTTGCAGGCAGATTGCTTATCCGTCAGGATCACAGCAGACACAAACAGGTTGCTGATGCTGCTGCTTAAAGCTGTCTCAGTCAGCCGGCGATCATCAAATCTGTCCCTGTCTCCCATGATATATTGACAGCATTGCATTTGTCTCCCCCTTCCCCTCCAAGCTGAATTCCTGACCAATCCCACGCCTGGTTATCATGCCATCATAAAGAATGTATGACAGGGCCTCAGAGTAGTGAGGGATGGCTTTGGTGATGCCGGCAGGGCTGGTGAAAATGGAATAACATAGGTGTGGCGGCACGTGGCAGCTTGACTTCCAGCCTTGATTCCCTTCAGAGCTGCCCTGACTCCGGGCACTTCTCTTACAGAGTGTGTGAGGAGTTGTTGAAGTGAACATAAAATAGATAGAGTTTTGTCACCTGATGGTTATTAAAGTTGAAGGAGGAAAGCTCGGCAGCTTCAGATCCAATTTAACACTCCTACCATGCGCATGCAGGTTTTGCATATTAAATATTGTCTGCTGAATTCACGCCTTTGAACTCATTAAGATTTAACAAGAATTCTTTGGGACATTTTCCAAAGAGCACTGTTGAGATCTGGTTTGAATCAAAGACACAGATGGGTTTTCATGCAGTTTTAGTTTACCCATTAGGAAAGACGTAGAAATCCCGAAAAACTGTTGATTGGTTATGGTTGAAAAAACCTCGAACCGCAAGTTCTTTTCACAAATTGTGATCTCAAGAGATGGACCTCAGACTGAAATCAATACAATCAGCACGATAGTGACGTCAAAACTAATTAAGATTGCTTGTGTGGCACAATGGTACCAATCTGTGCTGAGTGGACCCAATGTCAGCTTGGGCTGCAGCAAGGTTATTTTTCTTCCATTGTTTGAGGCTTACAGACATCTCCAGAGGGATTCCTGCAGCCAAGACACTATTATCTGGCTATGGTTTGGGACAATCACACTGTCCCTCTCTCATTTCTTGTAAAGGTCCCTCTTCAATTAATCTCAGAGCCAAATCTTTTTATGCTCTCCTGTACAGGAGAGCATAAAAAGAAAGAGACTTTTTTTTTTTCCTCCCAAAGAAGCCAGGTTGGTTCCCTGTGTAGAAATCAAACAAAGAGGGATTATGTCACATAGAGTAAACCCAGGAAAGAGAAGATGTAGCTGGGTGACTCTGATTGTGTTCAGATAATGTAGTGGTATCATTTCTGGCAGAATATGTTGCGCTTCAAAGAATGACCCTTCACAAACTGATCTTTACATTTCAGTTCATTTCCAGCATCCTCAACAGCCTCATTCAGTCCAACGCATTGGTCAGAAGTGTTGCTCCAAAGTAGATTACGTGAATTATGAAGTGAATATGAAGAAGCATCGGCGATAGCTGCAGTGGTTGTCATTTCGTTCTGTCAGCCCTCAATTTGCATTTTAGCTTGCAAATATGGTCTGTCTAGGCTTTTCCCCACCGTCACCCAGTGTATGCTGGGAATGCACTCCCCCGAGCGTTGAAATGAACAGAATTGTAAAAAGTGGTATTGAGGTCAGGATAGAAAATCTGCACACAGAAAAGATCGTGTCATTCCAGTTCATTAAATTTTGCCTGCTTTGCCTCTTGGTGGCATTTCCTGCAATGTTATTGTCATGACTGACATGAATGCAGGCATCACGCTGTGTTTAAAGAAACCAGCAGGTTAGTCCTGTTGCGATGTTGTTCGGAAAAGAAAGCAAAGGCAGAAGATAGAAATTTTTTCATACAACATTGAGCTAGAAGCATTTTTTTGTATTTACTGACAGACCTCCTTCACTTTCTTTTGCAATTTGAGATTAGTTGAGTACCCTGTTGATTTGTTTACCTGATTAGGTAACAGCGAGATTGCAGTAATTACCAAAGTGAATAAGGCATTATTATACCCGACAGAACGCAGACACAAGTCGAAATGTTTCAGCAACATTCTGTATATTAAAAGAAGAGGTTAGAAGTACTGAAGTTGATCCCCATTTTGTCAGTATGACCCACAGACAGAAAAGGGCGTGCGCATGCATCCATGTCGACAACGTGACGCATGTCTGACGGCAGTGAGGTGCAGAACGGCGCAAACAAAAGCATAAAAGAAAGAATCACCCAAGTAAGCAAACATGTAAACAAATATTGTTATGGGCTTTGTGAATGTTTTGTTTAGCCACCAGGATGCCGCCAATCTCTTTTAATAAGAAACACAGAATGTAAATATAGCTTTTGTTTGCAGGAACACTCCATGGGGAACTTTAAAATATCCAATTCTCCACCTCATTTTAGTTTAATAATAAAAAAAAAAACAACAACTTTTTTTAAGCTTCACATTGAACACAACCAAAGTTAACCCTATCTTTGCCTACAACATGTGATTTCAATTCCATGTTACTCTCTGAAGCCTTCATGAGCCTGCAATGTAAGATCATAGCTTCTTGCTATAACATCATTATTGATCTAATTATTTCCATTAAGACAGAAATTTTTTGGCAGTTAATGTTATTTCAGGAGTTAACCATCATGGGGAAAGATACACTAAAACATTTGTAACCAGTAGTACCTTGGAAATGAGACAAATTGAAGTAAAGTAAACTGAAATATTCACCAGTTGTTTCACAAACTTAAAAAAAAACAAACATTAAAATGCACCAATTGAAACACATGAGCAAAGCAAAACAAACAAAACGCCTCATGTTTATTTGTCACTGATATTCTCTCCTTAGCCAACCTTGCTTACATGTAATCAGCTCAAAATAACCTTGAAAAATGCAAAAAAGGCAATTGTGTTGAGGTGATTAATTCATTTTTAAACTGCTGCGCCTGACTGCATGTGGACCACAGTAAGATTAATTTAGTAAATTTATGTATTTCGCAAACGTGCTTTGGGAGCGCAAAGACGAATGTTTATTTGGGTAAAGAAGCCCCGATCTGATGTTACGCTCTGGCCCAAACACTGTAAGGAGCTGTGCACACACACAGTCAAAGTTGTTTTAAAGTCAAATGGATTGTAACAGGAACCTGAGATGCACTCTGTTCCTTACTCTGAGGATTAGGTAATGTGTAGAACAAAAGAGATATGAATAATTTATCGGCCAACTGCATGCATTGCGGTCACACACATACAAGTCAACAAGCTTCCAAGTCAGTGTGGGACTTTCATGTTTTGAGCAATTTAAGGGAGATCCTTTGAGAAATCCTTTGTAAAGTATTTAATTGAACTCAAGACGCATACTAAGACTCAATTCACAGCTACTGTTAGATTGTGTTATGTACCCAGATTATTTGAACTTGATAAGATTTACACCTAATTTAAATATACTACGCACATGTGTCAATGTGGAGATGTGGTCGCGCTCACATTATATTCTCTTATCATTTACTTGAGTCCAGAAAACAACAACACCAAAATAAAAAAATAAAATAAAATAAAAAGCTAGGGGAATAATAGATGAAAAAGGCAGCCATCTGTGAAGATGGACTGCTCAGGACAAAAGCAGTGAATGCTTATTTATGCAGCTGGCTAATGGCTGCTTGCTGGTGAGCTGCTACTCTTGCTGGTTCGCATCAATCGCATGCAATTATGGATTTTCCAGCCTCATTGTTGTTGCATGTGGATAGACAACTCGGTCACGTTTACACTTGTGTGTGTTCAGTAAGGCCTTGATGCGTCCTTCACCAAGTCTCGAGGAGATCAGATCACAAGCCATCCTCTGCGCTCAATATCTTATCACCTGCATCCTCCCAATCATGGCTCCATTCATAATTACAAAATCAGTTTTTGACATTTTCCATCTAGGACACCGGAAAAAATGCAACTGTCCTCCTTTGCAGCAACCCTGTGTTGCTGAGCGGTGAAAAATCCGTGCATTTCACCTGATTAATTATTGGAGTTGATTTGGACAAAACACTTTTGCTGTGTGGAGAAAAGCTACATTGTGATATGAATCTGGCTCCCCCCCCTTTGAAGAAGTCCTGTAAATGGGACTCCTTTTTTTTTTTTACTTCTTCTTTTCTTTTAGGGCTATTCTATAAAAAGGTGGCAGTGTCTGAGGTCCCAGTGGTACCTATTACGCCAACCTAGTAGTCATTAATCATGGACGAGTAAGCATTTCAACACAGCGTCCGCACTGAGTTTCCAATAGCCATTCATTAGTAGTTTCCACCGCCATTTCTTTTCTTAGCATCTGCCCCGTCCTCTCCATCGCTCCCACCTGGACTCTACGGAGTTGGTCCTTTTCTTGCTGACTTACCTGCTTTTTTACAGTATTTCATGTGTTATGTGGAAACTGTAGAAGTGGATGAGCTCATTGTTCCGGGCTTTTTATATATTGTTTGAAAACTAACCTTGGCAAAGTTTTTCTTAATCTCTGGTGTGCTTTTCTTATCCTTTTTTTTTTATTTTTATTTTTTTTATTTGTCTATCAAAAAAGACAAACGTATAGCATTGAGTGTTATAGTGAAAAGTTGTTTTTTGCTTGAGTCTGACAGCCTGCTGTCTTTCATTATATTTGTCTTTCATGGATGGTAATCAGGTGTACTTTCAACAGCGGGAAGGAGACAGTAGAAATAGTTGTCTCTAAATTAAAGATGTTAAAAAAAAAAAAAAAACATTCTTGGAATCTGTCATTTACCTTGTCATTGAAACTTCTAATTCTGAAAACTCAGGAGTTTGGCAGCTTTCTGCCATTTGTTAAAAAAAAAAAAAACACATTTGCGTTCATACTCTATTCTGTTTCATTATATTTGTCATAACAAAATAATCTGTCAAACATCATGCAATAGAGTAGCCAGTGGGGAAATTATAGCCATTATTAATGGTCTCCAACATCTCTCAGGGGCTTTCCATTATAATTATTGACTTTTTTCCTTCTTGTCTCAAACAGTGCTTTGACATTAAATTAGGGGGTCAGGGTCAGCATCTGCTCACGTTGCTGCAAAAACACAAACACAAAGCACGAATCTCTGTGTGCTTGGTGATGTTTGTCTGACGGAAAATGAGACCAAATCTGCAGAATTTTTTATCTGAATTTATGCTAAATTTATTTCAAAGCCTTTCAAGTGAAATCCTTGTTTGGTTCCATAAACAAGCCAAACTGGGGCTAGTTCAAGAAATGTGAGGAAAAATCCAGTCTACATTTCGATCTGTGTGCTTCAACACAAAAAAGGCCAGCCAGCATTTTAGATAATTTACTTGATTGCCCAAGAGGATCCCTGCTGTACTGTGCCTGTACTTACTGAGAAGATCACCAATTACGGCAAGTAGTGAGACAAAATTATGGCTATCAGACAAAGACCTTGAATGGAAAAAATTGTTTCATGTTGACTTTCTCTACAATTTTCTGTGTGGTTCTGAGTGACATTGAGTTCAATTTAATAATTAATACCAAAATATGAAAAACTCATTGTGAAATTGAGCTTACATGGCACTGTCAGAGCATTATTATCCCTTTCACAAAGAAATGGGGCCTGCTGCATGTTGAAATTTGCCCAAATCCTGACTGCGCAAACTTGGGCTTTCTGCACTGATTGATTGAGTCGAGCTGTCAGCCTGCTCATTGTCATGCATCAGACAGAGGAGCAGCTTTCCTCTCAAAATAATTTAGCTACAATTACAGTCAACCTCACACCTCGGCAGCGCCGTACTTAATATCAATCACCTGGAGAAGGCTTTCCTAAAGTGCTGATCAGCACAGAAGTGTGGCGCTCCCTCCTCCTCAGTCTACTTCATGTCATATAGGACATTAACCCTCAGAGTTAGGTTTCCCTCAGCAGCAGCCCAAACAAAATGATTGCTAATCATTTGCCGTCTGTGCTTTGGAAGCCTGTAGATGTAAGTCTGCATTGATTAAGTGGCAGGGGATCGTGTGAGAATGAGAGCAAGCAGCCTCCTTCACTTTTCTAATACAGATGACATGGAAAGACAAGGAAGCGTGTGGCACATAGCACTAAAGGGCTAACATGAGGTCACTTGAGGTTCACTATACGCATTTATAGCACTTGTGCCATGCTCCTTTCTTGTTTCTTTTTTTGCAGTTTAAAACAGTTGAACTCTAAATTAAACATTACTAAATGGAAAATTGCAATATTAACTTGAATTTATGCCGTCCCAAAGCCTCTAATATTTGTAATAGGCCACATAAAAAGACAAAGTTCAAACAGACTTACATTATTTGAACTTTAGATTTTCTGCATGATTAAGAAATCAAAAGTAAATACCCCCATGGCCACATAAAGAGTGGCAGAGCCATTACTCATAACCTGGAACAAAATTAATAGGCCAAAGTCTACAGTACCATACTGTGGGTGCATGAGTAATGCAGGGTCTTGGCTGCTGGTGTGTTATTGAACAGAAGCTAACAGTGCTTGCCAATTCCACGATAAATATCAAATAGTCTGGCGGCACATTTTGGAAATTGAGCTCCATGATGGAGTGGAAATTGCCATCAGGCTGATGCATTGTTAAAGACAAGCAGGAACAGCTGGTGGCCTTTTCCAAGATAATCCCACTCTTGATGTTTCTCGACGTCTCACTGGTGATAAGAGTCTGTGCCCTCCACTTTTCCTCTCAACAATAAAGTTCTCCTCTTGGTTTATAAATGAAACCCCATTTAATTCAAATACAGACTTTGGAATCACACACGTGCTTACAAAGCAGGATGCAAAGCCTGGAAACATTTGGACAAGGAGTCTAGGAGTCTGCATGTATGCAGAATCCATTAACTCACAGTATTGACGCATGCCATCCTTCTGCTGGCCTGTTGGTGATTTGGAGGTGGCATACTGTGGCATGCCCTGTCTCATTCAGGCCAGTAACTGAAGCCTCAAAAATGGAAGGGAGGGAAATTGAAGGTGCGTCGGAGTTATTGTGCAAAAACTGTCTGCACTGTTGAGGCCTGGCATAGGAGAGAGAAGATGGCAGAGAAGGGCTGTGGAAAAGCCCAGTAGGCTTATAGTTGTTTTTTTTTTTTTTTTTTTTTTTTGCCTATTGTGAAGTATATTTGTCTGTAGCCCTTTTGGAAGTTTCACAGAAGTAGCTTGACGACTGAAGACATGTTTTCTTTATGTGAGAACCAGCCTCTGTGATGCAAAGAGAAAAATGCTATTTTTTTTTTTTTTTTTACTTCCAACTGTTTATGGGAAGCAAGTGCCAAAGCTGCATCGGTCTCCAAAGCCAAATTGCTAAAAGTAACAAAGAAACGTGCATGCTCTTATTTTCGATCACTCAGTGTTGTGTGAGAATTTAAAAATTTTGCTTGTGTGATTCTGAAACTCAACATTCCTCTTTAAAACTGTGAATATAGAAAATGTACGCAAGACTTCGCACAAGAAGGCTGATGGATTTCTCCGCTGAATTTGCTCATTATTAAATTATGTCGGCACACTGGGTCACGAGGTTTTAAGCCTAATTACTATTCTTTTGAAAAATCCCGGTATTAGTCTAGATTCATGCAAAATGGAGGACATTGTCGGGAATAAATTTGTATCCTAAATTTGGAATGCAAGAGAATCCATTATGCATTCCTGCAAAACTTTATAAGGTTATATTCCTTTAATTATGGCTCTAAAGTCGTGGCATTGACTTCAGTTTTGCTTACAAGAAAGGAATTCTACACTCGAGTGGAGAAGAGAGCATCTGTTTCCCAAATATACTTCTGATATTACCGCGCTATATTTTCGGTACCTTTAACCTATGAAATGTATGTCCTTTGAGAGACTGATCAGTCTGACTGACCCCATGTACTGCCTCAGAAACCTTATCGGATACAGTCTCCACTGTTTAGTTTTGTGTGTACACATTCAGCAATTTGTGCTCTATCTGCTGCACTCCAAACACACTTTTCTCCTATAAGATAACAGCTGGATGATATGTTTGTCGTGTCAGTTCCTAGAATTACCTGACTCTCCTATTTGTCTCCGATTGTGGTTCTAGATACTTTTTTTTTTTTTCTGGATTGTGCGCACCATCTCCTGGATTGTCATGAATCACCCCTGGTAGCGTCTTATCAACCTTCCCTGCACAAATATGAATGTTTAGCTCCATGTAGACAAAGGCAGTACATTTTGCCCTCACGATGTTCAGTGGTCAATGCATGCTTGTGTGAAATAGAATGCTTCCTCTGAACTCTCGCTTTGCCTCAAACAGAAACTTTGGTGAAACGATGATTTGATATGATTTCAAGCCATTGTGAATGTTGTGCCGTGTCATATATTTCATTTGCAGACAGGTTAGCCTCAAAGCCTCTTCTGCCCACTCCTTATAAAAAAAAAAAACAAACGAAAAACAACTGAGGACAGTTTTTGCTCTCAACCTTTTTAAGTTATTTAACGTGTTAATCAAACAGCAAACTCACTGCAGAGATTTGTTAGTACTTTGTTTAGATAGTTTCCATAGCGTTTTTCCTGATGCACTGAATGATTTTCTAAGCGCGTTTTGTTTGCAAATTGCGAAAAAATTCCCAACAAACTATCGGAACTTATTGGAAGTGTTTAATGTTTGTAGCCCAGTAAATTAAATGTAGCATAATACTGCGTAGGCAGCCGCCATGGCAAGAGTAGAAGACCCAAGAACTTTTACAAGCATAATCCACAGGGAGCAAAACAATGTAAAGCATCACTGGGCTGTAACATCTAATTATCAGGACCCTCTGAAGTGTATTGAATTTGTCAACCCATTGGAAAAAGCTGTTTCCAGTGTTCAGTGTTTACACCTTTCCAAAAAAAAAAAAATTATGTTTCACCCTTTCTTAGAAGAAACAGTTTGGCTCTTCCATGTCAAGGAGAGGGCAAACTTTAATCAGGATGCTATTCTGAACATTGAGACAAATTGTGACACATTGTTCTATCTGAGGGCTTCGACCTCTGTTGCTGTTTCTGAGGAAAAAAGATCTTTTTTATTTTTTTATTTATTTATTTTTTTTTTGGTGAGCTATTTTCAAGTGTTGCGTCAGTAAACTTCCTATTATTGTACGTTATTCACAAGTGAGTGTATTATGGGACAATTCACCACCTCCTGACCTAACAGGCCAGAAATGAGATTAAGCTGCCACTGTGCGTAACCTGAGGTAACAGCCATCACAAGTTGTTGAACCATTATTGGAACAACCTGCAGCCCTTCAGAGCTGCTTTCTAATGACCGCTGCGCCTGCTGTGTTTGATGTGTAATTTGTCCCTCTATCACCCACAGGCTAAACTAAAAACTAGTATGTTTTGATATGCAATAAACAAACAAACAGGAGCAATGCGACACTTTTGAACACCTTTGTGTAAAGTTGTGGTTTTTGGGTGAAAAGATTCTTTTGGAGTCTTCTGTTTCACATCAGAGCTGAGAATAACATGCACTAGCAGGCTGAAGAAACACTGCATCAGGGACCAATTTAAATCATGACACCGTCAAGATGGCGCCTCAGAGGTGTCACATGTGGAGGTGACTTGTGCTGAGCATTCTAAAATTATATATATATATATATATATATATATATATATCATGAAGTTTATCCTGCACCGATCTCAAAAAGCACAAGAATCCTGAGAACATGCTGATCTGTCAGCAGAAAAGGGACGGGACTATTTAGAGTTCTTCATTGACGTTACAGGATTTTAAAAGCTATTTTAGTTTATATATATCTTCACAACATCTAGCTCAAAGAGCATATTAATTTGATAATATTGCAAAATGTGCAATTGATTATTTATTGCTTGACCAACAAGCCTTACTTATGTTCGTTTGCACATTAACTAATCTACTTTTGAATATCAGCTCCGTCTATATGATGAAGCCATCATTAAATCATTAGACAAGAGGAAAATTGTGTTGCGTGGCGAAGCATACCTTCTCTGAGAACATCAAGCATAATTTTTTTTTGAGGCTTTTCCCGCTCTGTTCTTGATTCAACTGCCGATTTCACATTCGACCCACTTTCAGCAAGGCTCTCTACTGGGACACAACCCAGAAGTGTCATCATACAGCAGAACCAGAATAATAAGGCCCTCCGTTCTGAAAATGAAAGCAAACCATCCCCTGTTTATGCAGTGTAGATTGACACAGAAGCACGGCGTTTTTCTGTTTGGGCCATCTGCTTATTTGAGAGGCACATATCATCGTCATCTTGCGTTATTGTAATCAATGTGGATGAAGAAAAGAGGCACGGGGAAACAGACAGGATAAGCACAATGTAATCTAACTCACACACATCTCATTTTGAGGGCTAATTATGCACACCCTGCCCCCTTGGATGTTAGTTTGGTATGGAAATGACAGCCAGCAATTTTATGAGACCCTTAGGAATGTAATTAGTATTATAATATAATGTAATTAGTCTTACCACGCCATGTAATCACACAAGGCTTGGGATATCAATAGTTAATGTACAAACTGGATCACAAACAACCTGATTAAATTTTCTAACTTACTTTCAAAGAGCCAGTAGCAGTCTGCCAGCAGGTCTCACAGGGAATTTAATGTTTTCACTGAAGTTAGGGAAGTACATATTGTCTCTGTGGTGAACTCTGGCTGGCATAAGTCTAATTATAGGAATGCTGATATTGATAGTGTTGTCTTCAGCGAGTGTTTAACCTAAAGACGTTTAACTCTCTGCTCTGGCCTCATGGCTCAAACAGTGTGGTGGCATTCTCATGAATAAGTTTGTAAAAGAGCAGGTTTTAATCTTATAACAGCTACAACACAATGAAACCGTACAGTAAAGAAGTCTGCATGTCCAGCAGCCCTGTGAAGTACGTTCCCCTTCAACGCCATCTGCCAGCCTCCGCGTCTTCACTTGCATCGATTTTCAATAGGAACATATTTAACACTATTAATTGTGTTTAAAAAAAAAAAAAAAAAAAAATGTGATGATGTCATATCATTCAACTGTCAAGTGTTTAACTTTATGCGGTCATGTTTGTATTTGTAATCATTTTGACCTGCAGCTGCGCAGAACAAATCTACCACATCTCATACTTTTAGTTTTGCTTTTTGTTTTTTCAAATTAGCAGAACTACTCTCCAATCTTTCCCAGCGTGCCCTGATGACTGCGGGGTACCTCTGGTACAGAGTGCAATACCGTGTAAGACAGCTGCTTTAATGTCTTATATACATTAAATAACCATGTCGTAGTCTCACTGAATAACTTGATGGGAGACCTTCTTATTAGTGAATTGTTATTATTCATCCTCATGTGCAAATTGTCTTGATGCACATAAAGCCTAATGAAGCAAATAATTCCACTTGATGCTTGTTATGATGTTTTAATCATGTCTCTAGTGCTCTCATTTTTGTGATATAATTACTGTGGCTTAAAGAACAGTCCAAAGCAGCTCTTTAATTACATTTTTGTCATTGATGTGACTGTTGAATTAGATGGGTTTTTTTTTTTTTTCTTTTACCTGACTTGCATTTTAAAACCAAGGCGTAAGATGGCTATAGGTGCAAAGTGAAGGATGTATATAATATTAATCCTTGAGCACAAACAAGCTTCTCTGTTATCTAGGCCAGCTTGCTTTAAATTACACAGCCTCAGTTGCTGTTTTGAGTGTCTTTGAGAGAGCATTTCTCTCTTCAAGCATGTTTCCGCTATCCAGCCTCCAAAGTGTTACAGTCATAATTAGCCTAGATTAATGAGGAGGCCACTTCAAAATGAAACATATGAATAATAAAGGTGCTGTTACAAAAACACCATTTCATCTTTCATTGTAATCTCACACAGAACTCATTGGAAAGTAAAAAATAAATATATAAAAAAGCATGTTATCACATTTACTAAGGCCTTGCTGACTGTTTGTGCCTGTGAATATTAATGAAGAGGAAAGTTGCCTTTTTTTTTGTTTTGTTTTTGTGCCATATCTTGAAACTCAGTCAACAAAACCTATTCATAAATGGCACTTAAGAAGCTGTGTATATTAATCAGGTTGAATTTCCCTTTTAATTACTTGGTCTCAGGGGGAAAAGGGAACAGCTGAATGTACATACCTGAAATGAAGCAGTAACCCTTCCTGTCTATCTGACTGGCAGCATGAGTTGCTTTTGACAATGGTCAGAATGAATTAAGACTGCCCCCTTCCTACTGTTCTCAACTCTTACAGATAATTAAGCCCTGGGGAACAGATTTTGAGTCTACCAAGAGATCACAACGGCTTTGAGATGATCATTGTGCAAACACTGGCTTCTCTTCAGTCAGGCAATGAAGCCTCAAACAGCCTTCATATAAACCATATACTGGATACTGTATATAATGTGGGTATTAATGAAGTTTAAGCGTCTTTACTTTTTATCGTTGTTGCTGAACGATGCACAGCGTGACAGCTGCCATATAAAGAAAATCTCACACACTGAGTCGATGAGTGACACATCGCACATACATATACATTTTCCATTGTAGTGCTGATTTTGTACATTTCTGCACCCGTGAATAGATAAGATATTCAATATGCAGTAGAATATTAACACAGCCTACGCCAAACAGGGAAAATGAGAAGTGGTTCGCTCTGATTTCTGAATGAAGGAGCCGACATGTTTCCCTCATTTCTATGTCTTGAGAAAGCTTCCCTCACGGGCCAATGCTGCGGAAATTACTTCTGAAAATTGATGCTGGAAAAGAGAATTTAATATGTCCCTTTTTTTCTGATTTGGTTTTGTTTTCTCCCTGGGAAGGTTTCCTAAAATGAGAAACACCACCATTCAGCTCCCTCCAAAAAAGGTTGCTTTGTACTATGTTAAATTTAGCATGACAGGATGAAAGTTAATTTCCACATTAAACAAATGTGCTGATCTCTGATTTCAGGGCAGCAAACACAAAGCACAGTGAGACCAGTGAAAAGTGGAGAGAAAGTAGAACAAACTTTTCCTCAGAATTGAGGCCAACACTTTACCCCTCTGCCAAGTGCTGTGGGTTTTTTGTTTTTTTTTTGTTTGTTTGTTTGTTTGTTTTTCTTTCAGAAATGCCAGTGATTTTCTATGATTAGGTCTTTTTTTTCCCTGAGTTGAAGCCCACAAACAATACTTTTCTCTTAATTAGGATTTTTTAAAGCGTGAGAGTGGGTAGGAAGAATATGAGAAGCTTCAAAAATGAATAAAGAAAGCTAAATTTGATCTCAGGCGAAGGCAGCGCTTGCATCTTCAAGCTACTCATGATCTCACTCAGTGGAGATCAAGTTTAGTCTCCTTTTTTAACCATGTACTTCATCCAGTATGTGATGTTTTTCAATTTGGCGTGTCTGAGTAAAATAAGTGAAATCCCTTCAGTAGTTGCTGACGGTTGACCAGTGAGCATTAACAAAGACAGTTCATGTGTTTGGCAGCATGGACCCTGAGGGCCTTGGCAATTCAGCACCAGGTCTTTTTGATCTATAGAGAACACACCATCGATGTCAGCACCAGGAACAGTTATTTCCCCGGGGAAGCAGCCAGTGGGGACAGCTGAATCCAAGAGGCTAAAAATATATATGTGTGAGGCGATTACAGGTATAAAGTCGGATGTGAACAGTGGGAAGGCTTTGAAATGCTAAATTAGTGTCTGCTCCCTGCCTGTCACTGACACTGCACTCAAGAGGAATGATTGTCATCCGCTACAATTTGGCCCATTTCACTTGCATATACTGTAAAATATATGATCCAGATTTGCACCATATGTCCATTAGATGACTCGATTGAGGAGTTCTAATTTTCTTTGCAACGGGAACAAGGAAATTACGCCGACTGAAGAAGTAGCTCGCGTACCATAGTATCATAAAACCAATGAGACTATTATTAAAAAGATACCATCAATTTCATTGCACGCTGTAGTCCAGGAAAAAAAGATAATTTCAGTGAACAGCTTTAGTATTGTCTGCAACACTCAAGCTAAAGCAGAATACATCTGCATTAATGTTCTATACCCCCTTTATCTGCCTCTCTTACACCCAAATTGCCTATCGTTTGTAACCCTGCATGTAAGGAAAAATGTTAAAAAGATGCTTTCCTTATCAGCAGGCCCTCCAAATTCTCTCCATGTTCCACCTTCTCTTGATTAACAGTAGCCCCAGACACAAAAGAGCAAACACAGTTATCGGACAGGGATCAGGGAAGAAAAATAACCCTCACCGCGAAGGTACCTCTCCTCCCCCTTTTCTTTGACTTCCCCAGCCAGGAGAGGGCGGGGACAAGTGGCGGAGGAGGACATATAAGTGTGGGGATGAGGAACACCTTGTCAAGATGGTGGATGATAAACAGAACACTCAATGCGGGTGGAGGAACTAAGTGATGCTTCCTGCTCCCTGCTCCCCTTGGGTGGTTTTACCAGAGTTTGTAACAAATACGAATTGTGGCGCATTGGCATTCATCATTCAGACCTTTTAGGCAAGATTTTAACTTACAGTTTGTTCCGCGTGTGGTCTGCAAGGGCTCTGCTTTCTGAGCTTCAGTAACTGTTGATAAAATGCCAAAGTGCAATAACCATTTATGTTGCCAAACTCGGCCATATCTACAGTATTTAGAAACAGGTTTGTGTCAGGACTGAGCTGGAGTAAGCTATAAGAAACATCAAAGGGACTAAAGAAAGTCTGGCAAAAAGAGTGCGCTCCCTGTTCTGCCTATATTATTCAGCCTCCAGCAAACTTTAAATGGTGAGGTAAGCTGGTATAAATGACACTGGCAAGATGCAACCTGATTTCACAGATCTAAGAATAAATCCCAGTGTTGCCTCACCACAATCGCAAGTGGAGCTGGATTGGATCTTTGCTAATGAAGTGTTGAAGCCAGAAATCTTGGTGTATGTCGCCACATATCAGCTCTCTCCCTCCTTTTGTTTCTTCTTTTCTTTACTTGGCTGCATCACTTTTCAGAAACTAATATGAAATAGATGAAAATCTTGAAAAAAAAAAAAAAACAATGTGTGTGGATATATATATATATATATATATATATATATATATATATATATATATATATATATATATATACACAAACACACACACAATATATACATGTATATACACACAATGGTTTCACAACTGAAACCCACATAATAAAGAATTAATGAACTATTTGCTAGGGTAATGGATATTAAACTATACTTAACAATCTGTCAGGCCAGGCCTTGACAGCCATTTGGTTGGGGTGATAGATTTCAAAGCGAGATGAGATATCAATCACTGTCCTGTTGTGATTGGTTGTTTGTGTGTGCGGCGGCGGCCCTCCATCTCAGTGAGTCGAAGGTTGGCTGATTGCTCCCTCTGCCTCGCTACATTCATTGCAGCTACCTGACACCATGTTATACACCCGATGCTGAGCGTGGAAATGCTTATTTACACTTCGCTGGGTCCGACCCTCCACATGCGCAATGTCATTTGCGAGTCTTGATGCTGAATTGCCTGGTGTACACATATGGGTGGACTGGTTTAGAAGTCTGGTTATTGCCTCCCTTGCTGCTTTTGTCCATTTATTTCAAGATAGGTTAGATGGTGTTTGTTTGTTTTGTTGGCCAGCCTGTCTCTGGGTGCTGCTGCTACGATAACTGACTGACAAGTGGTTAAGATGTCTCTTTGTGCTTATCAAAAAGTTGGCACATAAGGGTGAACCACTTTGCTCCCTATCTGCTTGGAAGCCGCAACAGAAATCAGATTTCTGGAGGAGAAGCAGTGACAAAAGCAGCTGAACTCACAATATAGTACGTAAAAAGAGTCTGCACCAACATTAATGTTATCAGAACTGTCTATATCCATCAAAGAGATTGTGATCAGGATATTTATCCATATAAAATGATGTTTACAATCCCTGCACCCTTTTATTGTAACAGCAAATACCAATAACACTATCACTGTAATGCTGTTTTCTCCCTTGTGGGTTCTTCATTTTTTTCCGTCATTATTATAATCACACTTGTGGTGTACATAATTGTGACTCTTTTTTTCCCCCAAATGTGGGAAATTATCCCTCAAGTCTTATAATTGCTTGGTAATTTTCAATGTTTGTGGCCCATATCATATATAAATAAAACTGCAGTTTTAATGCGGTATGAATCTGTGGTAAGAAGTTTACTGACTAGATTTATTTGCCCAGTGAGAAGAAAGTGTTTTTATATCACAGTGTCCTATATTTCATTTTCCTAATAGTGCTAGAGTGAGAATAGGCAGAAGGGAAGAGCACAGGCTGAACGTGGTTTAGAGCTAATACTTATTTTGATGTTGTTCCTTTTTTCCTGACGACCATGTACGGCTTTTCCCACGTTGCAAGTGCCATTAATTGTCTAACAGACCAGAGTTGCAGCGTTTCAAGGAGAAAGTAAACACAGAGAGACATTTGATATCTGACTTAGTTCATACTATTGATGACTCGCTTATTTTCAGCTTTTTCGTTGAAATAATTCAACAGCTTGGGAAATGGGAGTTAGATGGCAAGCTCTAGCATCTTAGTCTATCTTCGCATTAAGGAAGCATTGCATCTCTCCCAAAGTAACACTACTTGCCTACTAACAATTCTCAATCCTACAAATAAACAACTGACAACTGGTACTGGCAAACCTATTGAGCGCTATGTAGTTAACACTAATTCTGCGAGCACGGCAGCAGAAATGAAACTGCTGGCTGTTGTCTGGTTGTCTGTCTGCATGCTGATGCTGATAAAGTTATCCAAGGGCAAAGATGAATTTGTGGCAGAAAAAATATTGCTTTGCACAGCCCTGCGCGCGTCCAATATTGCACCTGGACTGACACATTACCTGTATTTATCCTAAAATCAATCTGCACCATCAAAGATATAGTCGTATTTAAATGTTATTGATTCTTGAAAACATTAATAATAAAAGTAAGTAGTTGTTTAATCTGTATTTTTATAAACACACGCAGTGTATAAAAGTAGACGATTAATGAGATCTCCCAGAAGTGACTAGTTCGAAGAGGAAAAAAAAAAAAAAAGTTTCAATATTTTCCTCGTACATGTAATAAATTGAAAAACTCAAACGCATTCTTACGAGAAAGTCAGATTATAGTGCAAACCCGTGAAGTCAGGTAGTAACTGTATCTCACATGGCATCCCTGTGCTGACTGATCCACAGCCAGTTGAACATTTCAGAAAAGACAGCTTTACTGCCACTGAGAATCAAAAGGATGGAAAGCACCAAAGAGAAGCCAGACATAGAATCCCAAGCTTTCCTGTCCAGACTTGATCTGCCCTGACATATTGATGCATATCCTCTTTGTCCTTCATGTTGTAAGCAGCTCTCTGAATTATACATGTGCGCCCAATATTTAGAGCGGTGAGATGGTGCTTTCTTCAAATTATTTTCGATTTGTGCGTGGAACAAAAAGAAATGCTTATGAAAACATGTTCAAAGACACATTTTCAAAACTGAATCAGCAGTGAGGTGCTGTGTTTTTGTTGAGGACATACTCTCCTGTCACACCTGTGTCCTTTTTTTTGGTACATTTTCTTGCTCCTTCTGATTTCCTTTGATGCCATGAGCCATCTTTACGTAAGCTGGTGAATGATGGTGGAGAATAGCGTCTCCAAGAGATATCATGGTTCTGCATCTACTTTATCATATTTTAGTACATGATGATTAAAATACCATTTTGACTAAGATAGTTTATGTGCTATTATATATACACCAGTGCTTGCCAGAGATGATGATGAGGATGGAGGAAAAGTCCTTCCTCCATCTCCTGCATGAGATGAAATTGGTATGGTCTGTCATTATAGGCTTGATCTTAACTGAAATGCATTTTCCAGATGGCGCTCCTCAATTAAGCTATTCTTTTCCAACACCCTGAAGAAAACAATGTGGGTGCTCATACTCCTGACAGTTACATATATTTCAAATGTGTTGCAGCGCCCTTCACAGAATTAACCACAGGGCAGGAACATTATTAGAGTCCAATTAGAACCCCACTGTGTCTGAAACCACTTGGATAATCGTGGGATTTTTAATCATTGCTCACAAACACTGGAGAGAGGTCAAATTTACTGCTTCCTGACCTTCCTCCTGCTATATGATCCAGCAAATGTATCAATACACTCTGTTGTTGTCACAAAATGAGCAGCATGCACACATACCGTCATGTACTGGAAGAACTTCCCTAATTTCTTGATTTTGTACACAGTGTCAACAAAAATGTTAGCGACGGCAGAAAATATTTTGATGTCAGTATATCAAGGGCTGACGTTGAAATCAATAGCTAGTGAGATATTTTACGAGTGTTTCTGGCGTATGAGTGATAGATTTATGGTGCTTGGAAGAACACCTGCATGTTTTGTCACGCTTTAGCAACCTACCCATAAAGGGTTAAGTGATCATAAGGAACTAATGAGCCCCGGATGTAGAGCTGTCACACAACATGACCAACAGATTTATTGGTTCGCTGTTTTGTTTTGTTTTGTTTTTCTGTATTATTCTCAGTATTGATGATCCATTGGAATTTAAATTGTGTGGTCTCTGCTGGATTACAATTACCCCTTCTATCCTGACAGGGGTCAAAGATATTGCATAGTTGATTGCTGTCTGGGTCAGCCGTTTAGCAAAATGCTTGTTATTTAAACTGGATGTGAAGCATTTTTTAATAATTAAGGTTTTGTTTTGGGTTTGTTTGTTGTTGTTTTTTTCAGCACACGTGTAACCAATGGCACTTTTATGACCTCACCACAACGGCAGAGCTGAGTGAAAGTCTGACTGATCATATTTCCACCACTGGTCAGCTGAATGCCACAGAAGCTAAGTTGTACTTGTGATGCAAACAGGTTCTATCTGCATAACTATGCAGTACTGTACTTGAATGCCAGATGGGGGCTTCAGGCTACACCTCTTGTCACAGTGGTTTACCAGCTGCAGAGAAGCTGTAGGGAAATGAAGACGCACTTGAGATACACTGAACCATTATAAATGACTTTCACGGATATTATAATATCATTATTCCTGATGGAGGTAAAGGAATAACACCTGACATATGGAAAATGAGAAGAGGAAATTTGGAGGGAGAGCAAATTAGAATCTAAACAACAAAAACACCTGTAATCCTGGATTTACACAATGCATTAAGGCAGCACAGCAATAAAGGGCTTGATGAGAACTAAAGGGTTTCTGCTCACTGAAACTCTAGACAGCTTCAAATTTGAAATGTTAACAGGAAGTTTTTATGCGGTTGTGTTAGTTGAGCTACATAAAGGCTATTGTAGATTTTATGCGGTCTCAAACAGAATGAGAGATCCTTTTACAAGTTAATATAGACTTTGATTTTTTGATTTAATTAACTCATGTTTGTTGTTCTTGTCAGATTATATTCCTCGAATGGAAACAAAGATCTAGGCAGTCAAGCTGCCTAAGTTCTAAGTTTTTTGATTTTCTTGGGATGTCACTTTTCAAAAGGATGCTGCTATCACCGCTCCTTCACATTTCAGCCAGTCCCTGCATGAAATTGGCATGTGATCGTGACATTATTAAATAATGAATGTGTTGGGAATGTATCGACGATGAAAGCTTTGAACTGATTCCCACAATAGAGCCTTCAGCAATAGTTAATGACTTTGCACTTCAGAAAAATGGTTCATCAAGCCTTTTTTTTTTTTTTTTTCATGCAATCTAATAGGTGTTAGAAACCTTTTTACATTACATGTTCGAAGAACATCTCAATCCAAGAGGTTCCCATTAGATAATGTACGTAGATATTTCTCAATGTAATGAAAGTGAGCAGAGATCAAGTGAACATTATACAATTCATCATAATCATGATCATGATCATTATCAGAGAGGAAGTGTCTGATGGTTAAAAGACTGAGTAGTACACATTTCTCTGACAACCACCCGATACAGTACTTTCATCTTGTGAACTATCACCTCTCAGGTTGCTTCATTACATACCTTGATCTTTTATGCAGTCGGGTAAAAACATAAGCCTTTGCAATGCTTTGATCTCACATATAAAAGCTCCCCAAGAACTGACAGTGTTTCAAGATGGATGTGGCATTAGATAGACCGTGTTATGTTTGATATTTCAATGCATAATTTCTTAAGAAACAAAAAGCTAAATATTGATCACATCTAATTTTGAAGGGGGCGTGACCAATTGTGTATATGCCAGATGTAGCCCGTTTGTGTGGGAAGACATTTAAACTGTCAGGGCCAAAGGGAGATTGCCGTGATGTTCACAGGTACTCTGCCGTTGCATTTGAAAAGATTATTTTTTTTAGATATCTGGACTTTAGTCAGACCAGCTGCGTTAAAATATTATTGGATTTCTTAAATTAAGAATTTGTTCAAAGAGAGCAGTAGCTGTAGGAGGCTTCCCTTTTATGCACAGTTTGCTGATATTTGCTCCCTCTTCATCTCCGTTGTTCAGACTTGTGTTTGAACAGTTAAACATCAGCTCAAACAGTCCTCCATTTGGGAATTACAGACTCCTAAGTGACTTCAAAAGCACTGCCTTCATTTGTACCAACAAAGAACAGAATGTGATGATTCATTCACTTTTCTCCTCTTTGGACACATTTTGGGTGATAAACAGAACCCCCATATGGCCATCCAAACATGCTGTGGAAAGGAACACACATCTATTGAACAGCCAGGCTTAAAGTGAATATTTATAGAAACTACTCTGGCAAAATGTTTTTCAAAGATTATTCCTATTTACTGCTAGTTACTGCTTCTTTCTTGTGATAAATGTATACTTATATGAATTTGTAGAATCTATAGCAGCGATCCTGGACTCTGGGTGGATCCTGTCAGAGACCCTGCCAGAGGCCTCACATGCAGGCTAAGTTAGATGGTGCAGTTTTTTGACATTCCCTGAACACATCACATGTAGGTTAGCTGAGCCTCTCATCCTCAGTGGCTCCTAAACCTCTGACTTTCTGTTGCCGGCTGGCTTGATGAAGGTTATGTAGGTGTTGAGAAACAAAGTTGGTATTAAACATGCAATGCCAATGTTGTAGACATCAAGGCCCAAATGCAAATTTAGGAGTTAGTTCAAATCAATGCAGCTACAGATTTATACGTTGGTATAAGATTGAGACTGCTCAGGGCTTCAGATAATTTATGTAGCAGATTATTGTATTTGAATTTACGAAGATGATTCCTCTGTAGTGATGACATTAATCAAATTAATTCTTTCTCAAAGTCAACAAATTAAGTTATCTATTGAACTTGGAAAAAAATCCAAAAAAGAAAACATGTGACCCCCCTGGACACTGAAACTAATGACCCACAGCTTGTCACGACATCTAAATAGTGAATGTAATACAAGATGAGGCATTTGGGCTGACTCCGCTAAGAAATAAAAGGTTGGTTCATTCTGACATAATTCTTCCCTGAGCGTAATGTTAGCTGTTACCCAGAAGAGTGAAGGATGCTATGCACAGCATGGATTCCAGCACGTGCTCGTCTCCATTTTTTTTTTTTATGTCACTCTATTGCGCTACAGCAGTCTGTCATATGATATTGCGTTAATTCCTGGCCTGCTATGCTGCATTGCTCCAGATTCAGTATCATGCAGTCTCTCCCTTGTTTACCCCCTTTCTACTCCAGTCTGTTTGAATATGCATGCAGAGGAAGAGCACTTATACTCCCAAGGATATATACTGTGTGTGAGAGTTTGGATCAAAACAGAACTGGCTTAAACTGGATGATGCTCAAAGAGGAGTTAACCTCATTTTCTTGCTTGATCTGATATGAAGTGTTTTGAAAAGAACTTTTACATATAGTTGTTTCCACCTGTGGAGTGTCATCAATTCATGTTTTTTATGTTATTTTGTTGTTGTTTTTTTATATATAGCCCCAGAGAGTTTGGGATGGAGGGCATCATGAAAGGTAATAAATATTGAGCTTTATTTTCAATGCCAGAAACAGAAATAAAGTTCTGTCCATTTGCAAATTAAATAAGAATGACCATCCTCTGCTGTAATGCAGATTTGGAATGACAACAGTTGTTAGGGAGAAAGATCTGTTTTGGCCAAGCACAGGAAATTTTTAAGTTGAACTGAAGCTGGGTTTGCTTTTAGTGTATCTCCCTCCAAACATGATGTGACTGACATGAATTGCCAACATGGTTCTTCAAATCCATCTCTCTTCTATTTGCTTTCCTTTTTAAAAGCAATGTTTTAATAGCATAGTTATATAATGTGGTGACTCAAATGTAAAATCCACCCCAGAACAGAATTTGTTCATTCTTGTCTCATTTGAACTTGGGCAAAGACATGAACATAAACACAAAGGGCAGATTTCCTCTTTGTGCATGGAACGATAGACACAAATGAGGCAAATCTGGAAGGTGTTGTATTGAGAAAAAATTCACAACAAAAATAATGAAGTAAAAAAAAAAAAAAGTTTGTGCAGAAAAAGAACACCAACTAAAGTGATTTCACGTGCTTTTTATATGAAAGCATGTTTTCAAAAATAACACTAGCTGTTGAAATCAATAACAATTAATTCCACAGTCCATGGTTGTATAAACCTACATTTTAGGGTGGATATTCTCTGTGTCGAAAAATCCAGTGAGCTACTCTCTGGCATGAGTCCATTATATTGTTTAAAAAATAACTCAACAGTAGACTTAACATAAGATCATTACTGCTGGTCTGATCACTCCTTCTCTGCGTAGGACATCTACCACCCAAGGTATAAGATGACATTTAGACTGACGGAGAGGATAGGACAGCTAAAAGGAGGTGAGCTCAATCTTAAGCTAATGTGGAAAGAAAAACAATCACTTTTCTCCACAGTTGACTGAAACAATCCTTTGAAGACTGCTAAAACAAAGTGGAAAATATGGATTTAAACTGTTCTTATTTGTGTGGTGTTTGTAAGCCTCCAGATGGGTGGAAATGACTGTCGCACACGCCATTCTTCAACAGTTAGCATAAAAATGCCATTGAGCGAGGTATTCAGTCCTGCAGCTGTTCCAGCGGGGCAGCACAGTGTCAAACATTAGAGCTCTGTGGGTGAATCAGGCACCTCCTAAGTGCAAATGTGTGTAGCTGTGTGACCCTGTGCTACTGAAATGAGCTCTCGCGTTCTCCAGCTTTTTCTGAGTGAATGCACCCTTTAATAATGTTGGTACTGATTTTTTTTTTTTTTTTTTTGTAGCTGTGGACACTTTACGAATATTTCATAATAACGTGTTTGTCACTAATTCCAATCACCCAACTTATTCCATTTGGTTGTACGAACACAGATCAACTAATACCAAATAACAAATTATGCTAGTGACTGAATGACGTCATTGGTCAGCCATCTTGCTTGTGACTGAGTGGTAACGTTGCACCACTGGTCAGGCGGTCAAGCGTTTTCCCGTTGGTCGTTGCTCTTTCAAAATGATCAACTTTTCTTACCCGTGGCAACTTATTTAGTCCTTCATGCGGTGCTGTGCCTCTACTTGGGATCCGCACTTTTCCTTCAGCCTTTATTAAAGCAACAATTTAAGAAGGTACAGTTTCTTTATTTTAGACATGTTCCTACTGGAGATAAGCCTTTACTTCTAAACGTTTGGTCTTTAGAATTAGACAGTGGCATTTCATTAGTGAGCTTGCTTTTCCAATGCTCCCATTTACCTTGCCTTCATATGTTAACCGAAAATCTCCTGGTAAAACTTAATATGCAAAGGTTTTTTATGGGCCGAAAGTCTTTATTTCCTAACAGGGCTTTTATTGTTATGTTGCAGGAAGTGTATAATCCAATTTTGCACTTTTCAGAGCTGTTTCAAATTCTGTAGCCTTATCTCTCCCAGTATCACTCTACTGTTTTCTCTTGCTTCTTGTCTAGATGTGTAGATTTTCCCCTCCCTCCTTGAGTAATAATGCTATGTGTAATGAATGTAGTTTATTTGTGGTGATAGAGGTGAGGCTCAGTGCATCAGAGGCGCATCTCTGCTTCCTTGCAGTTCCCAAACAAACAGGGAAACTCAGCAGCTGTATACAGGTATAGCCCCAATGTTCATCAGTGGATTAGTTTTTTTTCCTCATCTTGTTTGAAACCCTTATGATAGCAACTATATGTAAAGCTGACAACAATTCAGGCTGTAGATTCCCACCTAAATGTTTGCCTTGTTTGCACCAGAAAGTCATTTGGCTGACCAAAGATGGAAATATAGTCAGTCAGTTGGGGGCTATTCGGATCATAATGCTGACCAAGCTGTTACAGGCTAGACAGTAACACTTCTTTAACAAATCTGACCTACTTTTTCTGGGTGAGAATTGCCACTACTGCTCCACAAGCATGAGGTTGGACTCTCTCAGGCAGCACTCCTGCTGAGCTTTCAACTTCCTCTCTTAGTCATCTTTGCACGATTTCGCATAGCCGAATCACAGTGCAGCCATCTTATGTGTATGGTGATTATATAATACTGATCAGTGTGAGGAAGGCAGCATTAAAGGCTCCGTGTCCTTGCCCTACCACCTTAATATTGCTCACCCCAAATGCTACAATTTTTAATCCTGTTTTTTTGAAGATAACAAAACCTGGGAGAGACTGAGCGTATCAATCGATTCACATCAAAGGCGGATGTCTGGGACATTTGAATACCTTGTCTGTCAGTTACTGGTGGAAATTCTGAAATTTTTGATCATCATTATCTGCTGTGTCTTTGTTCCATGAGCAAAATGTGCCTGGAATGCTTCAAAGGCATGTTAATCAAGTCGTGTGTGAAGATGCCAGGAGACCAATTACACTTGTGAGCTGTACTTCAGCTTTCTCATTTCCCCAAATCCTGCTGCTCAAACATGGTTAGAGCCCAGATTTCTTTGCCACACCGATGAAAAAGTTGACCTTGACAAATAGCAGAATGCAGAACAGAATTGGTAACATGGAATCAGCATGGGAGTACTTCAGCTTCTCTGCTGCTCCTGGAGAAAGCAGCTGCATGCACTGTATGAGCTACACTGGAATGTATTTTTATGTCAAGAAGACAGAGTAGCTTTGTTGCTCAAGACTTTTATAAATGTGGCTGAAGGTAGATTTCACACTCAAGGTGAAGAATTGAAGCTGAAGTTCATCATAATTGATAACCGTACTTGAAGACCCTGGTGCATAAGTCAGCTTGGTAACTAAAATAGGCAGTTTCGTAGCTGCTCATGGTCAGTTTAAAATTCAAAGGCCACAGTGCTAGCAATTAAAACGTGGAGGCAAAAAGCCAGTCTTCCTTTATAGCGACAGTTCGCAGAGAACAGGTGTGGGCTGAACAATGAGCTTCCCGTGCCTCTGGCTGTTTCTCCTTTGGCTCTAAGGTGAGTTGACGAGAGAAATCTGTCAGCGGTGCATTGAAATTGGCCTTATGAAGCCACAGCCTTGTCCTAATCATCGCACGTCCATCCATCTGCCGCGAGACCGATGTGCCCCCAGATGTTGTGAAAAAGCCTCGGTGTGCCCCTTTCACTCAGCAGCCAGCGAGGGCCTGTCTCTGCTTGGCCGGCTTTGCGGTCTGCTCACACCAGGACAAACCTGATTTGACCAGAAGGAAGCTCTTGTGATTGATTATTCCACCAAGCATCTTCAGAAATCTGGCCTGACTCCACTGCTGTGTGAGGTTTGGGAGTGTGGATGTTGGTGGGTGCGCCACTGTCTGACTGTGACAGCAAAGGAAATGTAATGCATTTATGTTTGAACATATTTAGAGCCAGGAGTTTGAGGTGTGCACATGTGCATGTGGAAGCATCCAAACCGGTGGAGTTATAAGCAGAGCCGTAGCAGCCGCAGTTGTTTTTGCCCGTTGTTTGTGGTGCGACATTTCCCAAGCATGCGACAAGCTGCGATGCCGCTCTATCCAGGCTTTGTTAAGGAGGGCTCAAAATGCCAATGGGTTCTCCCTCACACCCACAGCTTTCCTTAGCTGTGGCAGCAATCAGCGATGAGAAGTGCCGTCCGTGCCTCAATGCCTGAGTCAGAAGCTTTCCACATCGCTTCTTCTTCTACCACTTCCTTTCTTTCTTTCTTTGTTAAATGTCATCTCCCATTGTGCGCATCTCCAATAGTGTTCCTCAGGCTAACAAATAATGAAGCACTACTGCTTAGTTGCTGTTTAAGTACAGTGTGAATCGGTTCCTGCTTTTTGTATGCATAGGATTATGGCGATAAAAGATAACTGGAATATGTGTGGATATACAGGTATAGAGGAAATAATGAAAATGCTTTGTGAAAAAAATATTCCAGCTCTGACCCAGCCATCGGTTAAATACACACCACAAAAGGTGAAATCTGCAATTAACAACTTTATTTGGACCCGAACAGTCAAAATAACCTGCGCAATAACTCAGTATTTGGGCTTCAAAGGCAGCATAATTCGAACTCATCCGTGCAGAAATACTGGGTGCATCAGATAAAAAAGGAAATGTAAAATTACAGAATATGTCAGTGGAGGCATATAGAAAAATCATGACAACATATCCCCCGGAATCAGATGAAATGCTTCAACTAAGAGGGACAGCGGTCAAAAACTGAATCTGACTAACCCCAGGGGATCTGTTGGAAAATCACTGTATAAATTGGGAATGACAAATACAACTAATTTGTTTGCAACCTATGACCCATATTCATTACAACGGCTCAAAAGAAAAATCTTTCTGTTTTTTCGGTCGCTTTTTAAAAGAAGAATGCGCCTTTTTCTCATGACATGCTCTCGTTGTGTCCTGCACTCTTTGTATCTCTCGGCGCAGAAACCTAAAGCAGCCTGTGAGCGTTCCCGCACACACACACACACAGGCCCACAAACACACACCAAACCTTAATGACATAAATGGCATGTAATGGTGATGATACGGAGCTGGAGGGTAAAAATAAATCACTGATGTAATGTTTCTGGGGAAAACGTGCTTCTGGCTGCAGATGAAGCCAATGCGACTGGCTCCATCTCCTGTTGGCTGAGGGGAACTTCTCAGTGTGCGTGCTGACAATGCTCCAGCTGACTCATTTCAGCTCTCTGCCTGTACATGAAAGGGGACAGCCAGACTTTGCAATAAAAAAAGAGGGAGGCAGTTTAATTTATGCCTGTAAATTATGGATACACCGAGCAAGTGAAGGCCAATATATGCTTCATACCATGCTCCTCTCTATTTATTTAAGCTACTGTTATGACTTGATGGCTGGCAGTTGTATTGACGTTTAACCAACTGATTTATCAGCTCGGCCAGGCAAGACCATCAATTAGGATGCGTTGTCAGGACAGACATGCCAAATGTAGTCAGCCTCCTGCTGCATGGGGCAGATCTCACAGCTCACCCCTGTGAATACTCCCAGACACAAGGCAGTGAAACAATGTGCATTACCAAATAGTGTCTGCTTCCCAGTTTGATTTCAAACTTTGTTGTTTTTATTTAGTTTTATTTTATTTTATTTTATTTTTTTTTTGGGGGGGGGGGGCTGCTCTTACTGTAAAGGGCGTGGCAACACAGAGCAGGACACTGTATTGTTTTATAACCTCATTTCACAAATTCATTGAAGTCACACACATAATTTCTCACATATAGACTGAGATGCATGGACTATCTATTCTCCCTTGAAGCCATCGCAGGCAATTTCCTTCCTCTTTCATCATTCTAAATGTGCGTAAATGGTTTGGGTGGGGTGGGTGGTTGAGCAGCAATAACAGCAACTTTGTGTCAGGAGGGGGAATTTGGAATCTTTGATGCTTTCCCTGGCATGAAATGTATTTACAAATACCTTTGTGGGAGCCAATAAAAGGTTTAATATTTAATTAGGCCTAAAGGCATCTCACAATAACCGGTGCATCTCTGATCAATGGCATGATGGAAGAGTCTTCCCCTCACTGTCCGAGAGCCTGGCTTCCTCCTTTAAACGTTACAACAGTTACTCACATGCAGACTGCACTTTGGGGAGAACGCTTCATCGTCGAGTATTTACTAAACACTTCCTGGAAGGCTGAGCAGCCAGAGGAGCCACTGGATTTACATTTGTGAATTTTAAAGTTTCTGACACAACACGATTACCACATATGACCAACAGCGAAGGGATGATGAAAAATATATTCAGGCTCCCTTTGTTCGAATGCTGATGAAACTTTCATGATCCCTATGGGAAAACTGGGCATGTCATAGTGTACCTTGGGATTGCGTTGTATAATCAACACTTGGTCATGGCTGAGTGGTTGAAAAAAATTACCCAATCCCTGACAATGCACACACACACTCATTTGAACTTAGGGTGTCATGCTTTAATAAGGGCTTGCTCAAGTTATTCAAAATTTGGCTAATTTTCACAAAATATCAGCTAAAGAAATTGCAGAAAAGTACAATTTTGTGCTTGTTATGTTTAGAGAATAGAAAAGGCTTTGGTGTTATGAAGTGGTAGATCTTATACTTCCGCATGACATTTTGCTGTAGATAAGACTGTATGCTGCTTATCTTTTCATATAAGAAGCCTCATTGTCAAAGCTACAGTACATTTTTACAAGAGTATTGAGATCGAAACATTTCTAATTAAAATCTTTTTCGGAGCGGGAATTTCTTGGTTTCTCTTTATCATTATTTTTCAGTAATACTTTAACCTCAATGTTGAATAGAGTGTTCTCCATGATTATTATCTTCTGTACATTCCTGCACCTCACTGCATATACTTTAATTAAATGTGGCTTCAGCATTGGATGGGAGCTTCAATATTATGCTTTGCAGATGTTCTCCACTTTATTATCTAGGGGAACTTTTTGAGAAACCCAGGTTAATTTAGCAGTGGCATAATGTCAAAGACTTCCAGTTGGATTCAGGAGCACTTTTTTTTGGTCTAAACGTCATATTTAATCGTGAATTGTGAATTAGCACACCTGTTCTATGGCAATAAAGGCTTTAATGTAGCAGTATCAAAATACACAAAGCTTAACAACAGCTGTCAAAACTTCATGACAGCTGTCACTGAGTACACACACTTTAGTCTCCTTACCTACTGCACAATTTTTCTGTGAAACTTTCGAGGTGCTGGTAAAAAGCAGCCTGTCATAATTTTATTCCCTGTGAGAAGGATGAAACTTGGGCAGCACGGCTGCAGCTGCTACATACCAAGAAGGTCACGAGTTCGGTTCCTGAGCCTGGGGAGTTCTGTGTGGAGTTTTTATGTTCTCCCCATGTCTGCGTGGGTTTCCTCGTGCATATTTAGGTTAATTGTTGACTCTAAATTGTCCGTAGGTCTGAGTGTGAGTGTGAGTGTGAGTGGTTGTTTGACTGTATGTTGGCCCTGTGATGGACTGGTGACCTGTTCAGGGTGACCCCGCCCTCACCCAATGTCAGCTGGGATTGACTCCAGCACTCCACATGACCTGGAAACAGATTAGCGGTAGAAGATGAATGAAGAAACCTCCCCTGCTTTAGTTTTAATTTGAGAGAGTTAGCCTGTGTTCTTAAACTATATAGCAATGAGAGAAAACGTGTGCTCTGATTTGGAGATTTTTGTTTTACTGCCTCTGAAAGAGAGCATTGATACAAAGACAAGGCACAAAACATATAAATGCCCAATTATAGTTACTTCAAAGAGGCAGGCACTTAAATATTTATAATGGGGTGTATTACATAATTCATGATTGCTGGTTGTGTAAGCGTCCTAAATTTGATAAGAGACAGGGTATTGTCTCTTGCTCAAAAGGCAGTTGGGGGGTCTGGGTCTGTTTCTGGGCCTTTGTGACCACCTGCATGCACAGACTGATGCTCGCTCGCCTTTGTGTGCAGTTCACCATACCTGGTCTATGTGTGGTTTTTGAACATTTCCCTAAAAGGAACATGAGGGACGAGGACAAAATATAGTTGAAGGGACGAACAGACCCTGTGTCAAGGTGTGTTCAGTCTGCTGCCCTCCAAGATTTGCTCTGATCTCTCTCCGTCTGGATTCAGTTTTGTATCAAGGCTGATGTATGAATGGCTGAGACATCCCCAGTGTTTCCCTTAGAACCATTGTGTATGTTAATAGAGGACCCTAAGGCTTGGTGAATTCTCCTTTTATGCCTGATTTGTGATTTATGTGCAGGTTTGGCTACTAACCTCCGCTGAGTGCCCTGCGCTTTTATTCTTTCCCTTCAAGTCTGGTACTGCCAACATCAGTCGAAACATATGTTTCTCTTTTAATATCTATATCAAAGAGGATGTAATTTATTTGCATTCGTCTTTCTTACAATAGGGTAATAGTGGAATTGTTTGCTTTTCAGAAAATAGCTATGGGATATGATAAAACTGCATAGTGCAGTTACTGTGAGACAAAAAAAATCTGCCATTGTGCCAGTGCAGTGTGGGCTCAGTTTTATTCTCTTGCAAATGACTGAAATAATTAACAACAGGGGCTATTAGGAATTTCCCAAATTGCACCCAATGATTTTTTGACCAGTCCTTAATATGACGAGGAAAAATATTTGGTTTTTAGGATTCATGTTCCTATTATCATGGCAAGGGAACAGGTTTCAAGCACCTCGTTCATACACAAAGCACTGATTCTTGACAAAAAGCATAAAACACGGAGGCCCTAAGGATGCGGCAAATACTTGCGTTGCGTACTGCTGCAGATAAAAGATAAAAATGTTCTGAAACTGTAACTTTCCCTCAACAAAAAAAAACCAAAATCTTTAATTAGACCCACTGCTTTGTTAGCACTATCATGTTGGTTAAGAAGAACTCTACAAAACTTGTGTTCTAAGTCTATTGCTAATTACCAGTAATCCCATTTGTTACATGTTTTCATTTATTGTCTGAAGGCTGAAATTCTTTCGTTTTTCACTTTTTGATCACTCTCAGTTCTAAATGTAATTCATCAGGATTGTCTTATGTATCTGACTTCATCTCTGGATTTGTATTTCAATCCTTTGCTTGGTCCTTCTTGTTTCGTAGATATTTGACTCAATTCAGTTTTCTCTAAGGTGTGTGTGTGTCTTCTGTGTTTCCACACTTGGTCTAGCTTCAGTCATTTAATGTTCCTTTAATTCTCAGAGAAACTTATATTCCCTGCATTTAACTTGTAAGCACTTTACTTTGACCAAAAAAAAAAAAAAACGAAAGAAAAAAAAAAAAAACAGATTTTACAGACAGCTCAGGTCTAGCCTGAAATCCATCCTGTGACAGTACATAAGCTCCTGTCTACCTAGAAGGGTAAGAAAGCAGCTTGATCCTTTACTAAGGATTACTGAATGGATGAAAGTTTAAAAAGTAAAAAAAAAAAAAAAAAAAGAGAGAAAAGAAAAACATTGATGGTTTCGTTTTGGATTTCTTTCGCATTGTGCAGCAGCTAGTCATGTTTTTTCAGGATGTTATGACATTCACTAAACAGGTTAGCCAAAGAGAAGGCAAAGATTTTACAAGTTAGTGAAACTTTGCTCTGTGGTTTGATTTTTCTGTTAATTGTTCTTATATCTAAAATAATCTGGCAAAATTGTATGATAATCATTGTGGTTACACAATGGCGCCATGTTCCTAGATCTCAGCAATTGCTAAAATGCCAACAAAGTTATAAGGACCTCTAAACCTCATGGTATTTAATTTCAGTCATTTTTCAAATGATCCAATATGTCACCAGAAACTGGCAATGAGAAAAAATCATCACCCACAAATGTTAAACAAGCAAGGCTGCCCACACTTTTTTCCTTCTGAGGAAAAGTTGACCTCTCATTGATTGTTATTCTATAAATCTGATTATTTGCACAGTTGCATAGAGGGTTAAAAGCAGCATTGACACATTCGAGAAGTGGGAACTGGCAAATGTTTTGTTTGGTTTTTTTTTGCTACACAAGCGATTTAGAAGCCAACTGTTAATGTCAGGGGACTTGCAAGAGACAGATGAGACAGGGACAGAATGGTCAAAATTGAAGCTGCAGAGGTCAAGTAATCTTGACTTTGAGTACCCAGTGTGGCTCAAAAACACTGGGCTCTATCGTTCGCATTTAGCAACTCAATAATATCTGTCAGAAGACGCTGTCGGCCTCCCAGATGCCCACTACGGTCAAATTTCCAGTTAGTTACACAGCCTTACTGTCATAAGCCCAAAGAGATAACCCTGATGATAACACCAAGGTTAACTTTTCAAATTTTGCCAAAACACCCCGAAGCCACAGATCAGAACACCACACATGAGCTAAGTACATCACGAGACAAATAAACTGAATTCCAAATGCAGCGCCACTGGAATAGCTGATAAAGAAGTTAATCACTGATCCAATTATATCTTTTTTCAAATTTCCTTTCAATTAGTTAATCCTTTGAGCAGTACATTAACTGTAAATGGTTCCAATTTGCTGCAACAACAGCTGCTAATTCCTTGTCTTTTATTGATGTTGTATGAAAATGGAAGCAGGTCCCCGATTTATTATGGTCCACTGATGAAGGATGTTTTCCACCCCATAAAAACCAAACAGAGAGGAAAAAAAAAAAAAAAAAAGAGGCCACTGTGGTGCAACATCTTCTTTTGTAGTGCTGCTGTTCAACTCAGTTCACTGCCACAACTGTAGAAGAGCATCCTGTCAAATAAAGGCAGGAGACCTTCCCTGAATCTTAAAACATCATTGTTACTTGTGTTGTGTTCATACTGTTCCAGGATATTAAGTAGTGAAACAGCTATTCAGTTTTTCAGCCCATTAGTTATGCGTGAGTTGCTGCCACAGTCACAGACTCTCCCTTGTTTGTATTGATATCTTAGTTTTGGCCCTTTTTTTTTAAGTGAATTTGTCTTTTGTTGTCTTTCATTCTGCCACAACTATTCTATAAGTCATTTGTGTCATCCTGCCTGCAAAAAGGAGATAGTCTTCTTTTTTATTATCATGTCCAAAAGTTTGAAAGTACGTCCCCCCACCTTTCAAAATCCAAACCTCCGTGGTGCACACCTCAGCAAATCCCTGACGGTTTCTTGAAAGATCCCAAAAAACCTCTTCTTCTTCCTCTAGAGACTTACTGTGATTCCAATTATGAAGAAATATGTACGGGAAATGGGCAACTGTCACAGGTCCCATGGAAATTTCATTTTAATTAAATTTGGGCAGAAATTTGGTGGCTCGGGCATCACGACACTCATCACGGCTCCCTGAAGTAGATCCAATTTTCTGTCTCAATAGGCATTTAATTAGCAAGAACATTTCCACCTTCGTCACCCCACCACGCATAACAAATGCAATACATTGGGCTATGTGACATAATGCAGTGCTAATAAATGACACTCCAGCTGAGTGAGGTACAGGGGGATGGTGGCAGGTGAAGCCCACATACACCCCATCACATGCGGGAGCTTTAAAAAAAGAGACAAAATGTGCAGGAAGGCAGATTTGGGGATGTGCTTGGCAGGATACAGACATTTTCTTGCTTCCTGTGTGAATTTGGTCTGATAATTTAGAGCTCATTTCTTGCATCGCTTTGAGAATCCTGGAAAGTAAATTACTGAAATTTTCCCGTGGGGTTGGAATAACCTACTCATTACACAAGTCTAACAAGATGATAAGCTGATGGACCATTGTTTGACCTAAACTTTATTAACCTTTATGTCTTACAAGAAAATATTTCTAGTTGACTGATCATCTCAGAAAGTATTTTGTGAAAATTAACAAGTGTTTTGTTTCATGAATAAATGAAAAATTACCCAGAAGGGCACACTGTTGTAGGCGCTGTTTCATTTATGTGTTTGGAGGTTGGATTGTCATCAAAGTTTCTATTGAACCATAAACAAATTGCGGCAGCAGACCAAGGCCAGTCTATATTGAGAAATTTTTCTCAGGAGTGAAAGTTTATTCAATGTGAGCACGTATTAGCATGTTGCCGGTGCATTTTAGATAAGTTTCTTAAAAGTTGCCATTAGTCACAAAACTTTCATCACCCTAGCGTGACACAGCAAAAATGGAATAGGAAATTTTATGGAGACATACAGAACCCAACTACAATGATAATCAGTGGCAAAGCAGGCAGGAGCTCAGTTCAGTTTTATTATATCGTTCACGCATGCCTCACCCTGAGAAGCAATGTGCCTCCATCTCTGGAAGCCACATCTGCCACATCAATGCCGAACTCTCATCCGCCCACAGACTGAGGTGAATTTCTCCACATACACTGCACCTCGTGCACATTATAAGAAATCGTTCTCCTTTGCCAGAGGGGGGAAAACCTGCCATATGCTTTCAAAGGACGGTGTCCATACATTGGTCACAAAGTAATTGCCATCTGTCCAAAAAGATTCACAGCAGCATCCAGATCTGGGAATTCACAAAGCCTTCGCCAAGACCTTTGAGCTTCCATCTCTTGCTTCCAACTCCATTGTTCATAGGGATTGGAGGGCTTTCGGGAGCTACATTGTGAGGGGACGCTTAATGTGGGTATCAGTGGGACCAGCTTTTGAAAGAAACAAGGTGACACCAGTGCTGGGTGTTTTACAAAAGGGTCTAATTTTCACGAAGTTGTTTCTCTGTTTATTGGTGGTAGCTATGGTTAGATTGGTGATATACCTGATATACTGTTTGATCAACAAAAGTTGTCCTGAAATGATGTGAAAATTTATTGTTACCTTTATCCCTTGTCTCTGAATCAAAATGCAGGATTGTGAGGCAAAAAGAATCACTGTGATGAAGTGGCTTTATTTGTCAGGTATTTTGTTCCCTGGATTTCCCCAAAACAAAGCGAAATTCCTCAAATGAATTTCCAGGAAATGTGCTGAATCACAAACTCCAGATTGGTTACAAATCAAAGGAAAGCCAATATAAAGAGTCTCAGTGAGGTTTTGGCCACCATGAGGTGTTGGGATAGATTCAGTGCTCCGTGCTGTTTAACATGTTGGTCCAAAATTTCCCAATGGTGGTTAATTGGAATGAGGACTGGTCACTGCAGCGCTCCAGTTTGTGCCTCTCTTGTTTTGCCATTTCATTCAAGTCACAGATCTATGTAAGCAGAAACAGATACTGTCAAGATTTTAGCAATTTAAAGACAATCGCTGCACCATTTTTGCTTTTTTCCTTTTCCAGCATGCGTTTATGTTTATGTAAGCTGTTGTGCTTTTCCAGTGATGGTAAACAGGCTCTGTCTTTTCCTCTTCGCTGTCATCATCTACTTCTGTGCAGGGTTTTAATTGGCTGAGACTGGCAGAACCTTCCAACCCAGCTGTTCCCCTGCTGTATCTCCCAGCAATACCAGTGTTCCACACTAATTACCGCTGCTGTCTGCGCTGATCTGTGACACAGCCACCTCCCATCGAATTACCGGGACCTCTCCCATTTACGGTACCTGTCAATATCCTCGCTCATATTCATGCATCAGTGGAAAAAAAAATATGCGAAGAAAAGCAAAGGATTGACTGAAAAATTATGCCCTTTAATGAGGCCTCCGCAAGACTAATGACTGTTAAAAAGCAATCAAGTGGTAGCAGCTTTCTGGGTGGTAGATCTCTGTGTTTTATTGCTAACGTTCAGTCACAGCACCTCTGCTGTAAATTATTCCTACGTAAATCACCTGAAGTGCTTTGGTATTGGAAAGCAGCAGATTTAAGGTGCTGGTGCCTGTGCAAAGTAGACAGTGTCCCGATATTCACAGACGCCTTCATTTGAGGGACTAACTTTTGCTATTCATCAGCGTGTCAGTCTACCTTGAGTTGGCACTACATCCTGAGAATTTCACTGGCGGAACAAATGAAGTTCTCCCTGACTCACACATGAAATGCTTATTCTGTATCTCTGTGAAGCTGCTGTGAGGTAGGAGAGTGAGTCAGGTTCTCCAGAGCTGCCCCTCCTGCCTCCTCTTTCATTCATCTATTTACCATTAAGCAGCTTTTGCACACTTCAGTTGTCCCACTCTGAATGTTCATGTACTAATGGTGTGAATATGCTCCTTACAATACTGTAACTGTAAAGGCTTTGCTTGTGTCATGAAGAGTGCAAAGTTGAAATTGGGACATATTTAAGACGATTTCAGGAGAGGCATTGGAAATCTTTTCCCCAAGAAGTGGAATTCTTCAAGATAGCGTTTGTTTACAGCTTCAATGCGCAAACAAAGTCTGTAATGGACAGTTTATGTACATTTTGGACCGCAGAAAGCACCATTGGGATTGCATGAGATGTTACTGTCCTCTGCTGGTTATTATACTGTATTACACATACAGCGTGCCGAACCAGTTCAGGATAAGTTAAAAGCCAGTTTGTTAAAGTAGACAAAGTTTTACCCATTGTTTTTTTCAGCCATGCATTCAGGAGTTTCAGAGATCATTGTCAAACTAGTTGCATGCTTTCACATCTGCAGCTACTTTTTCACTGCTGCAGAGCACAACTAATTCATGTTCAGGGATTCAGGCTTGTGACTGTTAATATGCTTATCACGGATGAAAACGGCATTGTGAGAATTAATTATTTTATTGTTGAAAAGTCTCTGTTGTCTTTCCCAGCGCATAGGCTTATATGATTTGTGACAGAAATGCATTCCCTTATTCCCAGGCTAATTTTTGTTCCTCCACCAGATACAGAGGGAACCTTAATAGACTTTTTTTTTTCCCTTTCAAGAATCTAAATTGATTTCTCCTCATTGTAAATGAATCAGTCACAACCACTGCAAAATTATGTAGGAAACGTTGTCAATATGGGGTAATAGACCAGCTGCGTATTTATATCACACATCATTGGTCTTTGCATTAGTTTGGGTATTTCATTAGCGATGCCAGGCTGGAAAAATGAAACACACATCCCTCATTGTGTTGTGCCCAGAGCAGAATTTCACAGTTGGATCCGATGGCATATACAAATTATGATTTGCAGTTCAAAAAATTAAAGGAAAGGCTATGACAGTCTGAGTCCCCCCCTTTACACTGCTCCTGCCCTGTACCCCTGGGGCTCTGGTCATGAGGTTACTTCTTTCTTTCAGCAGAGTCCCACAGGATAGACCTCCATTGACTCTCAGCTCAATTAGGTGGTGAACTTTCTGTAAAACAAGTATAGCACATATAATCTCAGCGTGATAAGGTGTTCATTTTCTCGTCAAAATGTAATAATTATATTTTAATGATTTGGAGCGTGGCATAGAATAGTTACCCAACCTGTATCCTATGCAATCATTTTCAGCCCACCTTATCTGCCAAATACACTTTGTGGCTATCATAGATCAGAGAGGAAATTGTCTCTGAGATAAACTCTTCTTTTGAATTTGACTTCTCCTGTGGTCACGTGCTGCTGATTTGTTCTCGTCCCAGGCAGTATGGCTCTGTGGTTGGTAGAGTTGGCCTTTCGGTCAGCCCACTGCAATGTGCCACAATGAAATACCTCAGCCATTGGATTGTAGCGAGACTGTGTTCAGCTATTTGTGTTCTGTACTACTTTGGAGATGCCCTGACATTTCCTGGAACCCCTGCTTGAGGTTGGCTTTTTGTTTTTCAGAGATACATTGCAACAATAAATTGGCATCACACTTACGACACCTCTCCACAGTTTCCAGAAGATAGGCTCTTGTGACTTTGGTGACTCTCCCACTTTTCATCTAATACTCCCAGCAGCTCACGGTTTTAACTTCTTCAGTGAACTGTCTCAAAAACAGCTACTTGGCGGATTGCGACAGTTGAACACAGCCATTTGTGGTTGCTGGAGATTCATCCTCACCATAAGGCTCAAATGTGAGGTTTTGAGGAGAACATCTCAAAAACAATTGGATGGTTTATTGTGCTTTAAGCATGGTACTCACACTCGTGTACCTCAGGGTGATTTCTAATAATGTTGTTTATCCCCTAACTTTATAACTAGCACCATAATCACATCAACATTTGTCTGATGCTTTGGCTAATTAGTAAATAGCCTCAAATGTAATGACATTCTAATCAGCTGCAGCTGTACTCATTTGAAATTGCTAGAAAGCTAATATACCAAACAAAGATGGTGAGCTTGGCAAACATTATGCCGAGCATCAGCATGTTGTGATTGTGTTAGTATTCTGATCTTACCATTCAGCTTGAAGCAGTGCTGTGCCTAACAATAACCACGCAGAGGTTATGGCAGGACTGTAGACCCTGTCTTGTTATACCATAGATGCCTCAAACTGTAACAATGAGTCCTCACCCTCAGAGGACTCCTTGTTTGAGATCGCGAAAAAATATATGTTTTTTGTTTTTCTTCCTCATTTACAGAGAGGCAAATGAACATGGGGAGAAGTGGGGGTGTGGATATAAATGAGCGGCATGAAGACAGTCTTTGTTTCAGGTTTCATCTTAGAGGACAAGCGAGGGGAGAAGAGAAAGCTAGACAGTCATGTGAACTCCTCGTATACCTCCATCTTAATGACTCCCACTGTGCCATTTTTACCAAAGGCAAGGATTACCATTAAGCCCAAGTCACATCTTCTCACATGATCCTCTATCCTGCCTAAGGTTTATTCACACACATGCACAGACGTGAGCGCACAGAATAGCGGTGGGGGAAAGAGGGGATAAAAGGGAGGGTGGTTGTGCAGCGGTCATGGTACTTCCAGATGAAATGTGTGCACGTGTATCACCCGTGGTGAAATGAGGCAGAAGTTTTCTGAACACTCACAAGCCAAAATGTTCTTATTTTTGCAAAAATGCATCTGCGTTTGTTTGTATAGCTGAATCCTTGATTTGCTAATATTAATTCCAGCCATTAGATTAATGTGTGACAACTGACAAAATAAATTCTCATATGGCAGTGAGGGGAATTTTCAGGTCAACTGTGCTTTGAATTGTTGAATCCCAAAAATCAATCAAGATGATAAATCATGGAAAATTTCTGTCATGCTAGTAAAATGAGAGGTGAAAATCACCATTTGTGTCATTCAAATGAAGAAAAGAAATTCATGTGAAAACAAATGATGTTTAAGCATTCATAACAGACCTCCTACCAGCACTCAAGAGGAACATGGGAACTGCATATACATAAGGAATGTGGCTGTATTTTTCCAAATGTATTCCATGAGAATGAGCTTAGTGCTAGCTTTGTGTAATCCTCGCCGTCACGCCCCAATTATGAAATGATACATCTCGACTGGATTTATGGTAATCAATGTGAAACACATGTGACTGGGTTAAGAATCTTTGCCTTTAGTGGATGGAATCACACTGGAACAAGTTTCTCCTCTTGGAAAAAAAAAAAAAGAAGCAAAAAACGGCATATAGTGTTTTGGTTTTTTTTTTTAATCATACGCCTGAGGTGTACACTTAAATTATGAATGTTTAGAAGTTTACAAGCATTTTTTTGCTCCAGAACCAAATGTCTTAATTCGACAATGTTGTAGCAAGTCACAGTGCAACAAGTTACATCATATATAGTTCATGTACAAAATAGCCCAGTGAATCACCACCAAGTGGTGGAGCCCATGCCAAAAGTTCACCAGATAAATATAAGGGGTCATTACATGATTAATGGGATAGAAGGTAAAATTAAACCACTTTGAGCTTTGACCTGTTATCAAATCAAACTGTCACAGCAGAGCAAAAAACATCTGAAATGTGAAATGTTCTTTTAAGAGTTATTTGAATGCGTTAGTTTTAGCTGTAACGATTTATTATGTCTTGTGTGGTTTTTAATTTAAAAATATCAATTTGAAAAGAAGAAATTAACTGTTTCACGCTCTGGCCTAGAGTGAGAGTAGTGTGCCAGAAGGCTGACTGAAAAAGGTGGTTAAACCTTAAAATGTTGAGAAAAAGCCGCAAAACAGAAGCAATTCAATTAAAAAAAAAATGAAGTGGTATATTGCCCTTAAACTACAGTCCAGGAAAATGTGAGCAAACAAAACAGCAGCAGTCAAAATATATATATATATATTTACAAAGTACCAAGAAAAACGCCACTGACCCGTTTTGCCACGGCACCTCAGCCCTCCTCAGTGTAGAAACCCCTCCATTTAAAGGCCAGGCCCCTCCCACTGGAGCACACTGCACTTAATTGGAAGCAATCAAATAATCAATTAACCCCACAGTTCATTTTACATATCCTAAATCATTATAGTTATAAAAACAGTCGCACAAGAGCTCAATTCAGAGATGAATTCATAAACCCTTTTCAACCACACAGTTGGTGTGGTCCAGTAAGATGGACCGGGCATGCTGCTTCCAAATTACTCAGGCACTACAAAAGACAGCCTGAAACAAGGCTTGGGTCCTTTGTCACTGCCCAGCACCAGGAAGCACTGTGGTAAGGAAAAAAACAACACAATTAGTTGTGAACTTATACTCTCCAATCTTCAAATAATAAAAGAGATAACCAAAACAATTAATGTGTTTGTGTGTGATTCCAGAAACTTTAAGGGCATAAATAGGAGGAGGAGGAGACATGATGTTGTATTAGCTCAGCGTGTGCGCTCACTGAACTAAGAACTGCATGCTACCTGGCTAGCATGTGGTCTGTGTAATGGATGGTGGTGCAGTGTGCTAATGTGCTATATTACAAGCTGCCACAAACTGCAAATGTTAAACAAATTCTGTGCTCAAAGAAGACATTAGTTACATTTTCAGTTGAGATAACAAAGAAAAGAACCTCTCTGCTGTCTAAAAAAAAAAAAAAAAGCCATTTAACTGCTAATCGTGTTGCCTTCTTGACAGTTTTGTTGTATTCAGGGAGACTTATCTGCTGTTCCACGTTTACTGAAATCCCTTTTCTTTCAGCCAACAACCCGACATTGATTTGTTTTTTACTATAAACTCTCCTCATCACTTCCATACAATGAGTGAATTTGTGAAATATCTGCTTTTTTATTCACGTTATCTGCCCCGTTTAAGGATATCTGATCCACATGTCCTCGTTTTTGTCAAATAATGTCTGATAGTTAATTAAAGGCTATTGTTCAAACTATCCACTGGCCTCCCTGCAACCCCACTCAGTATGAAGCATGCAGTGATTGTAAGGCTGGATACTTTAGAGAAAACCTGCCTCACTATTCCTGCCCTATATTGGAGCTGCTTGGGGTTATGCTGTAGGTTTTGTCAACAACAGCCAATCATCGTCCATACCCCACAACTGGCCCCGGGTCATAGTAGCAGCAGACCGAAATAATCAAGACTTTGCCACTGGCATCATCAAATTATTTAAACTAATCCAAGTATTGTTGTTGTTTTGTTTTGTTTTTTTTCTTTTTCCCCCAGCTGAACTCCTTCACCTGCAGAACTGTGAAGCAAATAAACAAATGGTGCACACGCTGGAGGGGCCATCGGAGGGAGAATTCAAATGAACACCGCACAGATGGTGAATAACAAAGGTATGTTAGGAGTAAAAACATGTTTGGAGCACAGGGGGGTGGCAAGGGTTCACAATAATTGAACACCTTCTCAATGTCTTGAAATTCCTAACAATTAGTTATCTTGGTAATGTGTAATTTTACTGATATATTAAACATGAGGGGAAAAGCCCAATGACATCATTAGCTGTATCTTAGTTTAGGCTTGGGAAAAAAAAAAAAAACACGGGGATGAGATTGATTTGAAGGATATGACGATTTACAAGGCGTTAAAGGTTATATGGTGCTTTCCTATCAGAGATGTTCATGTTGGAAGATTGTTGCTTAATTGCCAGTTTCCCATTTGTGTAGTTTTCCCAATCTGGCTGCCTCGTGTCAGCCTCAACAGTTTACTGCTCTCACTATTGTCAGCAGACTCAAAGAGCTTAAATTCAATGTGATTTTCATGAGAAAACAGAATAAGACCTCTCGGGACTGTGTATTGTAAGGCAGCTCTGAGTCAATCATTCTGTCCAATGCTTTGAGCTAAACATAATCTAATAGAAAACAATGGTAGAGTTCAACAACAGCGGTCCTTTCCAGTTTCAAAATGGTAACAAAAAATGTACATTTATTGCACAGGGAATATTAACCTTATGCATCGGTTGAATTTTGATTAAAAAAAAAAAAAGAAAAAAAAATCAGGATTAATTATCTCCCTTGGTAGAATAAATTCCCCTCATGCCTCCAAGTCTCACATGCTCATGGCTCCAAAAAGCAGCCTTGAGCTTTCCAAAGGAAAGAAATTGGAGAGTGAGAGAGGGAAATCCTGAGAAGTCAAATGACTTGAGATATGATCGCTTTAAAAAAAAAAAACAAAAACACATGAACCTTTGAGAGCTATGCAGGATCAGATTCTGGTATTTTACAAACGGTGACTCTTTAACACACTTTCATGTCCACATTTTACAAAATAACACATTTTGGGTTATCTTGCGAGTTTTCTTGTATTTTCAGTCATGAGCAAAGGTGAGCGTTTTCATATGAACAAACATTTCTGAATGTACCTAATGGGGGGCTTTTGTGCCAGGGTCTGCATTTGTCTAACACCATGACTTCACAACAAATTAATTTTCATTCAGTGCTCAACAACCCGTGCTGAAACGTTACAGTCCATGTGCGAGCATTAAAGTTTGTGGGTGTTGTAGTCATTCATCACAATTTGCGTCCTTATTAGAAAACGTGTTGTCTTTCTGACATTTAATATTTGGCTCATTTACGGGCAACTGAAGAAGCCCAGTGAGCCTTTAGAGGAATAATGGTGTGCATGACCGGATCACACTACCTTCAGTCCCTCCAGCCCCTGTAGGAAATATGATGTTATGTGATGGGATCACGCGGGAATCAGAAAATCCGGGTAGTCACGCGCTAATCCGGTGTTTAAGGTCGACGGTTCGCTGCTTTGGGGGGGGGGGGGGGGGTACAACCTGGGGCCTGGAAGAACGGGAGGGAAAGTTTTATCCTCACTCAGCTGACAGAAAAAGTCATGGAGGGGGTGAAGAAGTGATTCTTGGATGAAAGGGTTCGCTCGAGTGCGGAGTGGCAGATAAATATCCAGGTGCTCGAAAGTAACTCCAATCCAGCCGCAGTCGTGCGTTAAACTCGGCGGCAGTTTTTGGATCATGTGGCGGTGCTGCGTTTTGGTGCTTGCGGCCGCGCTGGTGGTGAGCGCCCAGTTTCCCAGACAGTGCGTGACACCCGAGGGACTGAGGAGCGGACAGTGCTGCCCGTCGCCCTCTGGGCTGGACAACGACCCGTGTGGCTCCAGCACGGGCCGCGGACAGTGCGTGGCCATCTCGGTGGACGCGCGTCCGCACGGGCCTCAGTATCCCCACGACGGCCGGGACGACCGGGAGCGGTGGCCCGTCCGCTTCTTCAACCGCACCTGTCAGTGTGCCGGGAACTTCAGCGGCTATGACTGCGGCCGCTGCAGACACGGATGGACCGGAGACAGCTGTGACCAGCGGGTCTCTGTCGGTGAGTGACCGATAGTGTTTTAGATGAATTAAGTCCTAAAGAGGAAGTGTTTGAGCCAGCTAGCTGATCCAGGCCTGGAAAGTTCACTGCTCTTTGGACCACCTGTTTGCCTGTTCTGACCCATTCCCTTGGTTTTTAGTTCCCATAAAACAAAGGCAGATTATTTTAGAAAGGTTAGATTACTCCTGGAATAGCTTCACCCTGATGATTAAAAACCAATTCCCCTGATGAATAACAGCTCGTTAAATTAATCGGATTCTTTTTTTTACAATCAGTGAGAAGAAACGTGATGCAGCTCAGCGCGGACCAGAAGCGCGCTTTCGTGGACGCGCTGGACCGGGCCAAGCGCACCGTGCACCCGGACCTGGTGATCGCCACCCGGCGCTACTCGGAGATCTTCGGCCCTGACGGGAACACGGTGCAGTTTGAGAATGTCACCATCTACAACTACTTCGTGTGGTCCCATTACTACTCCGTCAGTAAGACGTTCCTGGGCGCCGGACAGGCCAGTTTCGGGGGGGTGGACTTCTCACACGAGGGGCCCGGATTCGTCACTTGGCACAGATACCACCTCCTGCAGCTGGAGAGAGACATGCAGGTGAGTTGTAGAAATCTCTGCACAATACTTGCACAGACCATTCAGTTGTGGGCTGGATGTTCGGAGGGAAAGGAAATAATCTATTTGAGTTTGTTTGCGGCTGCCTGGGGGTAATCGTCTCATCACTAGTTTATCCACATTTTTAATTTACCGACTAATAACCTGCTCGAGCGCATCTGTTGTTTCCCTTCCTTGTTTGCTTTGTCTAATGCGTTTCCCCCACGACTTTACTGGCGAGGAAATTACAATTGACTGCGCAGTTTCACGCTTTAATACCCGTGCACCACACAGGATGAAATGAAAAGTGTTTTATGGCCACAAATTCGATTTGATCAGCACGCAAGCGATTAGGAGAAGACAATAGTAGCCTTATCTGGTTCACTGAATATGCACACCAACAGGTACAGCTGGATGTGCACTTTCTTAAGTCAGCTAGAGATGAACTCCATCAGCTGAAATGAATAAGACCTCTTGTAGGCCTACGGTTAAATCCCAGCTATTTCATGCATTTAAGTGTGATGGTTGAATATTTTACTGGTGAGGAAAGAGAATCTGGTATCTAAAAGTATCAATAGCCTGGATTTCAGGATGGGATGGGATAATGTGGTAATGATTTTTCAATGGAAACATGTAAGGGATCACAGCTTTGCCAAAAAAAAACAAAAAAAACCAAACTCTATTGATGCATGTGTAACTTTACTGATATTGGTTATGTCGTATGATTAAAAATGAGTTTTGGCACCAGGTAATCAGCGGAAAGGGTGGATGTGGATGTGGCTCACGGTTCCTTGTTCTTTTTTAAATCCATCCTGACTTTTAACTAATCAGTTTCTGCCCCCCTGGTTTCACATCAATTCTCCTTTTAATGCTGACATTTTTTTTTTTTTTTTTTTTTTTTGCATGCAAAGTTTGCCCAAAAGCTATTGTTATAGACTAAAATAGTCTTAACAGCAAATCACAACGTGTGAATAAAATAACCCCTTTGTTCGCTGCCTTATGACACCAGTACTAAATGAGACTTTATGGATACTTGGACCCAAGGGGATTGGAATACATTGCTGGCAGCATAGTAAAATAAATCCTCATTTAAGCTCTAAAAAGCTTATATTCCTGCTTAAGACCTTGGTGCTCTGGTTCTGGTCCCCTGGCCTGATCTTCACATTCACAAATACTAACAAAGCCATGCTTTCCTTTATTCATGCGTAACAACTAGGATATGCTGCAAGATCCCTCCTTTGCCCTGCCTTACTGGAACTTTGCCATCGGTGGAAGCACATGTGACATTTGCACAGATGACCTGATGGGAGCCAGGAGCAGCTTTGACGTGAATTCCCTGAGCCCCAACTCCATTTTCTCCCAGTGGAGAGTCATCTGTGAAAGCGTGGAAGACTATGACACGCTCGGGACCATCTGCAACAGTAAGACCATTGCTCTTTACTATGTGACGCTACAGTGGCACTCTTTAGTCTCCTGCTATATTCTTCATCTTATCTATCCCTTTCCAGGCACTGAGACAACTCCCATCAGGAGGAACCCAGCAGGGAATGTCAATCGGCCAATGGTTCAGCGTCTCCCGGAGCCCCAGGATGTGGCAGACTGTCTGCAGGTGAACTCTTTTGACACACCGCCGTACTACTCCACCTCCTCTGAAAGCTTCAGAAACACAATTGAAGGTGAGTGGCGACAAATACACTTCTTCCTCTGGCTGTCTCCCCCAGTGTATGTCCAATTTCTCATGTATTTCCATGTTGTTTCGTCAGGCTACAGTGCCCCCAAGGGAAACTATGACCCTGTGGTTAGGAGCCTCCACAACCTTGCCCATTTGTTCCTCAATGGAACTGGAGGACAGACGCACCTTTCACCCAATGACCCCATCTTCGTCCTGCTCCACACATACACTGATGCCATTTTTGATGAATGGTTGAGAAGACACAGTCCAGGTATTTTTAATCAGCCAACCTGAGTTCAGACTCCACTTGTTCTTGGTCTTTTCTACAATATATCTTAGTATTTCACACTACTGATAGGAAAATGAGTTCGTCTGCTAACTTTAAAATGTATTGACAGGTTCAGCAGTTTATCCTGAAGAAAACGCCCCGATTGGTCACAACAGGAACTACAACATGGTGCCTTTCTGGCCTCCAGTAACGAACGCTGAAGTGTTTGTTACTGCAGCTGAAAATCTTGGTTACTCTTATGAAGTTGAATGGCCAGGTATGCATCTTGGATTATTTTCGACACGTACACACTTTTGTGGGCCTGCTTTTAATCTAGCAATCAAATGAATGCAGATGACAAGGATAGTAATCATCTACTTCAACATTTCTAGGTCAGGCTTTCACTCTGACTGAAATCATCACCATGGCAATAGTCGCTGCCCTTGTGATTGTTGCAGTCATTTTTGCTGCTACCACATGTGCAGTGCGTGCCAGATCTTACAAGATGGAGGGCCGCCAGCCTCTACTTGGGGATCAGTACCAGCGGTACGACGATGACAAAAGCCAATCTGTTGTGTAAGATCTGTGTTTGAACAGGATTTTCACCCCCATGCCTCTCCTCTTTACTTAAGCAACGACACATCTGCGCACTGTGTTGATGCCTGAATCAGTTCTCATCAGAAAATATGTTGAAAATCATGCTAATTCTACATTCATGTTCTTACATCAAAAACGGGAATACTTAATTTCTCTTTAACAAAATATTACAGATGCAAATATTTGACTTTAACATTTCTAACATGATCCAAATTTTTATAATGAAAAGGTAAACAGTCATGTCTTAAAGGTAAGCCCATTACCTTGCAAAAAATGGCAAATAATTGTCTCACAGCATTTTTCTGATTTCTGGAAAATTAGAAAAATGTCAAATGTGTACAAATAAAGTGAGCATGAGCAGATTAAGATGTTGGTGTGATAACCATGCCACTAGATGGGGCTCAACTCTGATATTTGTCAGGCTTTTCAAATGCAATGTAGTGCCTTAGGTAGATAAGTACTTGATTTTACTTTAAATGTGATCGAGTGCAAAGAGTAGAGATTCTCATAAATGACCCAGAATGTTTTGTAACTCTTTGAGGACTTTTAAGGCAATCGAAAATGAACAGCAGAATAGTATATGTAAAGTAATCGCAGCATAGACGTCTCCCACGTTTACAGCCCACAGCCTTTTCTGTTAATCATACTCAACAGTCAGTAGTTTCGCTGAGGTGATTGGGAGGAATAATTGTACAATATGCTGCCCATGTAATAGAGCCACAGTGTCCACTTGGGGGTGCAATAGTTCAACCTCTGAAACACCTTGAGCAACACTTAGTAGGATGTTAATGATGCATCAAGCAACACTGATGCACATGGCCTGAGATGTGAATAATGAAGGAAAGTATGAAGAAATGTAGCAAGTTGCAAAGGGTCGATAATGTAATCTTGGGATGTTACTGAACCGTGTATGCTTTTTTCTCCTCTTTTTATCTTTTTTTTTTTTTTTTTTACTTCATGTCTGTGAAATTGTCATTAATGTAATATTTTTATACTTGTGTTTGGACCAGGGTGCATGCCAAATTATTGAAGTGACTCAGTTGTACGCCCTCACACAGTGGCTTGATGACAACATACAACATATGTTTGTACGCATCGCATTGCTTTATACTTGATATAGTCTATACCAAGAATTTTCATTTCTTACTTGTTTTTTCTTTGTTTATTTGTCTACATGAATCTTTCTTTCCAATAATGCTCACCACAGGCTTTGGGTGCGTTCAAGGTCTCGCCATTTTGTATATGAATGCTCTCTCAATGCTGCCGGTTTGTAATGCCTTAAAAAAAAAAAGTATTTCCCTGCCTACCTCCGTTGTTTTGGGGTTGTTTTATTTATTTATTTATTTATTTTTTAAATCTCCCCCGGATCACCTCACCTGTGTGGTGTCTGGTTTCAGGGGAAGCTCTGTCGTGGGCGGGCCTGTTGTCAGTAAAGCAGCGGTGACGGCTCCACAGGGAGCTGCAGTGTGCCGGACTCGGCTCTTCGCCATCACGGCTGCGAGGAACTGAAGTTGAGAGCCGCGCGCGCTTCTCTCTGACTCTTTAACTCGCTGCTGGCGCGCGCGTCTCCTCTTCTTCTTTATTTATTTATTTTTTTTGTTCTGTGTCGGTGCTCAGCACACACACCGGGTCGGTCGGTCGGTCATGGAGGAGGACAACAGCGTTTTGCCCGATTTAACGGATATAGAGACCAAGTTGGGTCGAAAGGTCCCGGACAGCCTCATTCGGTCTCTCGTTGGAGGAAAACTTCACGACAAGCCGGCGACTCCGCATTTAGTCGGCTGCACTTTTTACGCTCATTCTGCGGACTTGAAAAGACTGGAGAGCAAAATGCAATTCCTCAAACAAGAAATGGTAAGTTTAATTTTATGATTCTTCTTTTGTTCAACCCGCTGTTATACTTTTTATTTTTGTTTATTTATTTACTTGGGGGTGGTGGTATTTTTTTAATGGCAATAAACACAAACTATACGTTAAACACCTCACAACAAACTAACTGTTATTACAAGTTATGTCAGTTATATTTAGTCTAGTCTTTGTGTTCATCTACAAACCTTATAAGAATATACCTGTAATACATAGCTGTCACCGGCTATTTAGCTCCATTTGTCTGCTTGCTTTTAATGTAACCATGTAATATTTTACAGGGGGGAAATATATATGCAGGAAGCACAACAACTGTGTGCCCACACATGGTTTCACTGATGGGTGTTGTGGCTCAATAGTCTTAAAAAGCTCCGTGAAACTTGTCAGTAGGTGAGAGCCATTCACACCTGCACAGCAGTCAGGCCTTTGTTAATCAGCCCTCCTCATCTCAGGGAATATTTCCACCCACTTGTGATTCAGACCACTCTGTGAAATCCAGTGTCTGTGTAATTACCCCTTCTTCACGATTCCGTGGTTGTATCTGTTAACGCTTGCCATTACATTGTTTTGAAATGCCATGCTTGCCCTGCAATGGCAGTACAGCCCCATTTTAAGTGAGATCATGGATGGTATTAGGAAGCCTGAGCAGATGGCCAAGTTGACCGAGTTTTGAAGAGTGCAGTGGGAAGGTATCATGATCAGCAGGATAACCCATCACTCAGACTTTGTGGTGTGGCTTAGTTTCATGTTGTGCCTGAACAAATGAGACCTATGAGAAACTAATTTTGTTGCTGCAAATATAAGTTCTGTTCTAGAGTAATCAGCTAGCTTCCACCCGGCCTGTCAAATTCACCATCAGTCATGCATTCACCCAACTGTGCTGATGAGGAAATACTAATAGACTGTTTTGCAACGAGCTGAGTGTAATTCCACCAGTGCTCTGTTATTGTTCAACAGCTCATTTCAAATTTAGGCCATCTTGGGCCTCTCTTTTTGCGGCTCCCCTTCACAGCACAATCACTGATCCAATCAGTTTTGATGTGCTTAATCTTGATAGACATTCAGACACAAAGTTTTGACACGAGTTTAGAGGCTGCAATGATCTATAGCTAATCAAAGAAACAAATAAACTCTGAAATGTGTTTTTTTTTTTTTTTTCTTTCAATGGATATAAGGGGCCAGCTCATACTAGTTTCACATGACAAACTAAATATGTTGTTATTGTTCAGAGAAGGCTAAATTATGCACCACTAATTGTCTTTCCAAAACTTACTTTGCGATACCGACCCAATGGTGCCATCTCATTAACATGAGAAGGTTGTTAGGACTAGAATTTCAATGCAGCTCCATCTGCTCGTCTTCCATGGGTGTATAAAGCGGGTGGTTATACTCAGAAAATAAACACACTGGCGGCATTATGAGCTAAATTGAGGCTGGTTGTAAATGCACTCCAAAGAAAGGCTGTTTATCTAGCCAGCTATCTGTAACCCTGTACCAGCTCTGTCTGCCTTCATCTGCCCCAACACATTTGCAGTGCGACAGGATGTTACAGCTGTTCTGACTGGGCGTTTGTGTCCTAGTGACACGGGGGAATCCCTTTAAACGTCTCTATAGGCTGTCCATCCAGAGTCAATGGCATGGTTTGTCATGGCAGAGAGTTAAATTAATGGTCCTACTGTGTAAAGCAGGCATGTCATTCATTATGCGCGATAACAAGTGTTTCTTGGCTGTGCATGTATGTGGCTAATAGAAATCCTTTTTCCAGTGGCACAGTTACGTGTCTTTATTCCTAACTGAGCTTGATAGTCAAAACAAAATAGGACACTGTGTTCTAGCCATGAGAGCACATTAAATTTACAGTTGGGGAAAAAAAAAATTCCCTACAAGGCCATAGCTCTTGTGGATTTCAGTAAGATCACATGATTTCCGTTAGTAACTTGAGTTTGCTTAGTTATTGAGGAATGTATGCTTAAATACATTTTTTTCATCAGGATTATTTTTAACAACTTCCTGTGTACCATGGCTTGAAAGCTGTTGTTTCAGGCTGAAGACTCCTATGAATGTACTGTATGGTTTGAGAAGTCATCTCAGTTTCTGCTTCCAGGGTCTAAAAATACACTTCGAACCTCATTGAAGACAATAGAAACAGTTTTGTATCCTGGTTTTTGAGGACATACCACTTTGGGAAACCTTAGAGTTCAATGAGAAGATTGATGCCATTTACTTTTCTTAGTCTTTCTTTCCTTTTTTTTTTTTTTGGTAATATAAGGTTTAAGTTGGACTGTTAAATTGTGCTTATGCAAAGCTACGACCCCCCAAAATGTGTTAAACATATCTTTTGATTGTTCTTGAGCACAGTGACCTAATTGAGATGTATTTACTTCGGTCCACAGGCACACCTGCGAGCCATTGATGTGAAGCTGATGCAGCAGCTTATGTCCATCAACGAGGGCATTGAATCCATTCGTTGGATGATAGAAGACAAAGCGGGTGTTGCCAGTCAAGATGGCAGCTTGACAGGCAGCTTGTACAGTCTATCAGACAGCCAGGATGGTACATCACTGCAGGGCAGCTTCAGCAGCTTAAATGATGCTAACAGTGATGGCCTAGATGGCCTATCTGTAGGCAGTTACCTGGACACTCTAGCAGACGACATCCCAGATGACCCATCGCCTACGGACCTGGACGGTTTTGTGGATAAAACTGTAATTGATGGTGGATCTTTCAGCAAATCACCACTGAAGCTCAGGGTGGAATCAGATGAATACTACTGCTTTGGATAAAAATGATAAACCAGACACAGTGGTTCCAGACTACTGAGATACATTGTGAAGAAAGTTTAAACATGTTATTTACTATAACTAATTATTACAGCTGCCAGTTTTGTTTTTCCTACATGCCTCATGTTTCTCTTCATACCAAATACGTCATGTTCTTTTTATATTGGAACCAGGTTCCTTCGTGGATTTGACACACCTCATGAAACCATTGCCACTTAATGTCAGTGCAAATGTGAGTAAAAACATTGTAACAATACTTGATGTCTTAATTTTTCATCATGCAGGCAAATTAAATTAAGAAGGTCCATTAAAAGAAAACAAGTTATCCAAAGACCTCAGCAATGCCTTCTGACAGCATTCGTCTTGATGTAATGATTGAAGAAAGGACCAACTCCTGCAGTTTCCTCTGTAATCAGTGGAAATCTCAACTTGGAATTTGTGTTGGGTCAGCTACAATCAGCTGATCTATCTAAGCCTAGATTAGGATTTAGCAGCCATTTGGAAAATTGGAAATTTCATGCTGAGGGATTCAAGAGTCTAAATTGCTTAAAGTGGCAAAGTGGTTAGTTACAGCAAGTGCAATTTGCCTCATTGCCAAAATTGTGAGAAGCACCAACTGTATATGTTAAGCTTTTCATTATTTTTACATAAAATGTTTTGACTGATTCAGGGTCTTAAGCTAAACCCACCACTCTGCAACTGTAGAACTGACAACACAACAGTCTTATACTCAAGAGATTAGCTGCACATTGAAAGCACAGATGCTTGACTTAAAACCAAAGAGGTTTGATTGTCTTATAGATAATTTAGGCCTGAGGTAAAATCCTGTTAACACCAGATGGAGCAGTTCTTGATGGTCGACAAAAATGAAATGCATTTGCTTTGCCGGCACATTTTCGTTCTCTTATGGCTAATTGAGACCTTTACATTGCTGTAAAAGAAATGTGTTGTTTTAGTTTTAAACTTGTTTTGTTGATTTAATTTCAAGTTTGTATTTTATGCTGCTTGCTTTTAAAAATGGTTTTATTGATTGCTAATCATGTTTTTTTGTTGTGTTTTTTTTTTTTTTTTTTTTTTTTTTTTGCGAAAATGAAATAATATATTTAAATTTTCCTCCAGCTCACATTGTGTTAAGTTTTAAATGCAAAGCATTGCCAACACACAACAGGGACTGTTGAGTTAATGTCAATTTTTAGTAACCAAAAAAAAACAAAAAACCTGTTTACAGACCTTCTCATGGAATCTTAATGAGATGGAAAGTGAACATTATGGTGCTTTGCCTCTGTGGTAAATTTGAGTTAAGAATAATCTCTGAATAATAAAGTCAGACTTTGTGGTGCCTTCAATAATGTGGCATGGAAAATTTACCCTTGCTAATTAACTTTGTCACTCAATGTTACATTCCCTTTGCTAAAACACAAATCCAGGGAGATGGTTCTAAATTTGACAGATGGCTGCTCACTTGTGCTACTTAAAATTACCAAGCTCTTTGAAGATGAAGGCCATCTATGAAAATATCTTGGATCGCTTAGTGAGTGTGGAGTCATGTTACCAAACGCTCATGAGTATGTTTCATATGAGCTGAATCATTTTTTAAAATAACACAAATCAAAATGAGGACAGACTTGGGACTGAAATGCCAACCATGTAGAACATTTAATGGTCTGTAATTTAATTTTCATTTGCATTCATCGTACTTGCGTCTTATCTTTCATGTGATAATTGAAATTCCAGACGGAAAAACACAGGGAAAGTCATCATAGGGAAGATGAGAACTTTGGTCTCTTTGGCTTGCAAATGAATGAGTGGCCATGGCGCGCAGTGCCTCATTTGGTCTCATACTGGGAGCTGACATGATAGTTTGGCTTTGGAAATGCTGCATTGCCATTCATTTTCAGTCATTTTTTTCCATAGAGCTATCTCAGAGTTGGTTCCCATCCATGGAATTCTGGATGGCGGATTTTGAGGATGTTTTTCTAACGTGTGGCAGTTTTTATTAGATTATTTGAAACATGCAGAATAACACCATTGCGCGCAAAGGGCACTTTTAGTGTTGCATTAGTTTCCATACAGATATAATCGCCTTATCCAGACACATTAAGTGCATTTGTAACTTTGTCTCACAACGAGTGCAAAGCAGCTTTATTTGGTTTTATGCTGTCTTTCCTTATCTCCACCTCCCAGAGGCTTTGCAAAGCTTAAGCTCCCTGTCAAGCTGAACCCGACTAAGGCCACTAAACCAAGGAGCCTCACGAACAGCACCATGGCCTGCTTGTCAGCAATTCAATTAAAACACAAAAAGTCTTCTCGGCGTCTCTGAATTTCATGTCTTGACAAATGTTACCCTGTCTTGACTGATGGATAGCTAATATCCCTTAGGGTGAAATGTTGAGACTAGAGCTAGTGGCCTTGAAGTGATTGGACATACAAAACAGGTTCTGCAAGTCTATGTTGTAATAGACCTGAGTCAAATTTCCTGAGAGCAGCATGGTACGCCACACATAAACAGAAGTTGTCTTTTCTACATGAAAGAGACATCCATTTGATACAGTCCTTGGTTTGACTACAAGTGCTGTCTGTCTGCACATTGTCAAGTCGCATTTATAAAGCAGGATACAGGTTTTTCTCTTCTTTATTTCCAACTACTAAATCTGTTCTCATTCCAAGCTAACATGAAGAAGAACTAAAGTTACTCCAAGCTTCCCCAGTCCTGGTGTAAGCAATTATAGTCACCCTGCGGTGAGGGTGAATGACATGGAGGCTTTGTGAAAAGCAAACAGAAGGAAAAATCAACTGGGTTTCTGCAGTGTTTGAGAACAGAGTGCAAAATAATGATGTATTCATTCTCTTTGTTAGTCCCCAATTACATCATTTGGGCACGAATAATTACACCCGCATACAGACGAGACAGCGGCTTCCAGCAGGGATCCATTAGCAAATTAGACAGTGGAGTTGGGCCTGTGCCACCAGATGAAGGGGAAACCAATACTGTCTGGCATCTGGGAAACTGTCACCATGCTACTGAATGAGGATACAGGATATGGGCTACTGGATGATGTTTTTAAGGGAGGGGGGGGTAAAAACAGGAAGCTAAGATATCGAGTAAATATTCTGTTTACAACTGTCATCTTGCTTTCGTCTGGTTTAATCTCTCAGCTAGTATATTTCACAGCGTTGTTAGTTTTCCTAAAACATTCAATAGATAAGGACTCTATTAACTTTGATTAATTGAAAGAGATTGGCGGTCACGTGCCTGACATTACAAAGTTAACAACGGATGTTTGTTGGGACTGTGTGCTATAAAGTCATGCTAATACTTGTGATAGATGCGGCACATTAGAGCCACTTTGTCAGCCTTATTACATTCCCAGACACCGGGAGCTCCACGTTGGGAGATTTATGAAGCCATGGAAAACTCAATAAGGCCTGTCCCATAGCATGAATATCTCATTTCATCTAGGAAAAATACTTAATGAACGTCAACGTTTGCCACAATCCTAATGTTGTGCTTCACATGAGATTTTGTGCACTGCTGGTGCGATGACAGCATTCAACTTAGGCCGGCCAAATAGTTCATTCTGATTAGATTGTTGCATAAGTGGAAGTCATTTACCGTATGTCTACTGTGGTTATGGGGAGATAGTGTTGAAAGTTGGCGCCCTGCCTGGCTGGGAATAACAAATAGAGCGTCGTGAATACCACCAGAGAGACACCATGAGAGAGACAAGACAGGGCACTTTTTCCATCAGCGCAAATATTAGACTTCAACAATGGCTGTCTCTTCTCTCTTAAATTACCCAGCTGAGATTTAGAGGAACACACTCCGGACGCCCTCTGTAAACATCACTCAGGAAACATCTGAGAAAGCCAAATGGAGAAATTGGGCAGCCTGAGAACTTTCCTCTCAGGTAGGTCAAGCTGCATTTCATTCTTAGTTCTGGAGCTCATTGTTAATTAACACAAACACAAAAGAGCCCAATTATCTAGGAGATGGAGCGCTATCAATAAGGACTGCAAATCAGCACAAGGACTCCTCCAGATCACTTTTCTCAGCTTCAGTGGCTAAAACACATTTAACAGGAGGCTAACAAAGGTTAGTTTTAGTCGCAATATTTACACCTGTAGCTTTCATGTAGCTGACTGACCTAACAAAATAAACAGCAGCCAGCTTTTTGGTATGTGACAACTTTACATGGGAAGTCTGTTCAGTTATGTGTAATGTACAAATTCATTAATATGACAAAATTATTTAAAAATCTAATATTTAGAATTAAAGACCCCACGTAAAATAGAGGAGAAAGGAAGGTTACCCTGCTCTCTGAGGAAGCCCAGGCCTGGACAAAGGGCCCGTCACCGAGCAGCTGGTGGCAAAGTCAAGCCCAAAAGAGTGACTTATTCTGTTGTCGCGAAGGGCATGAGGCGCCAGGTGGGTGTGGGGGCAATCACAAGTCCCCGGCTGAGCGCCACCGTGGTGGAGTTTAGCCGAATGGACCAGAGGGTCACCTCCCTTTGCTTGAAGGCAGGGCGGAAAACTCTAATAGTGTGTGCATATGCAGCGAACAGCAGTTCAGAATATTCAGCCTTTTTCGAGGCCCCGGCTGCGGCCCTCCATGGAGAATTATTCTCAGCACGTCATAGCATCAGCGTCAGCATGTGTTAGTAAAATAAAGTCATACCTGTGAGGACTGATGTAATGCCATTGGCTTTTGGAACTTACGCAACAGCTTGTGTTGGATAACGTGAACTTAGTGTTCACATTATTGATCACATGTGCTCTGCTGGTGCAAACAGATTCCTCCTCACTAATTTACTCTTTACCGAGGTTAGCCGGCAAATATTCCTCCCTCTTTAAAGGGCAACTGGTTTGTAAATCTCCAGCTACATAGCTAGTATGCAATTGAGATGACCTCACGTAAGCTGATGCAGATCTCTATGCAGAGTGCAATCAGTCCCCGGTTGTGAAATTCTTCTCTGTTTAAGCCCCAAACTGGCCGAACCAGTTTTACACTGTGACCACCTCATGTCAACATATTTATCCAACTGCAATGATCTTTTCTCATGAAGTTCATTTACAGTCATCATTAGTCATTAGTGTAATCTTTACCCTGGAGTGTGTTTCATCATCGCTCTGCTCGCTGCCAGCAGAGTCATCATATTTTATGAAAGTGAATCTTTTGTCATATGACTGAAGAGTAGTTAGAAAGGGATAAGCCATAAAATAAGGTCTGACAGGCTTGTAACTGACAGCGTAGAAGGGGTCAGATGTATTGTCAGAAAATCTTTACAGACTTATTTTTGATTCTTCTCTTGTATAGAATATTCTTCCATTCGTGTCCCCTTTTTATCTTCATATTTGTCACCTTTTGACAGCCTGGCTGTGTCCGCTGCCTGTCTCTGCATTGGCAGCCTTTTTCCTGACCACATTTCCACGAGGCAGAGCCGTTGATCCAGCTGAGATTAAACAGCCGGCCACATCATCCAGGAACCTACAGTAGATAGAGAGGAGAGAACAAAACAAACCTCTACCCCCCCCTTTTTTTTTTTTCATTCCCTTTTTCTCTGTCCAAGCCAGGAAGCCTTTCCATGGTTGTATTAGAAATCAAAGGGACTACTACAGAAGGCACTGACCCTGTCAGGGCGTTTGAACTTTTGCTTTGCTCTTCAATAGCCAAGTTGTGAGTCATGAAAGAGGGGGAGAGAAATGTGTGTTACTGTTGTGGCTTTGAAGTTTACAGAAGTTGTTGCATTGCAGTGTTTGGGATTAATTCAGATGAATTAGATGCAAATTTGTCTTTTGGGTGGCTGTGTGCATTTGATTTGTGGCGTAAAACAAGAACAGTTGTGTTCTCACGCTGATCATTTCCTCGCTGGGTTTAGCCGGCATAGATGAGAAAACTCTCCCAGCATCAGGCAAGCCCAACAGCCAGAAGCCTTTTCAAGTGTCTCCCGGCAACACATTGACCCTGTGCCATTAAAGGAGCGGGACCAGGGCAGCGCGTTGGACGACAAACATAGTTGACCCAAATGTTTCCCAGTGGATGACTGCTTTGTATTTCCCTGGACACCCATTCAGGTCAAATGAGGGCAGTTTGGGGTCAACAGGAAAGCAGTGCAATTGATTGACCCGAGGAGGTCAAGAAGCGTTGATCTGATGGCTTTGCAGTGAGCTGATGTGGACAGTCGACTAAATCACGTGATATAAGCTGTTCAAAGCGTCTCCTCTGGGCTGTTTCCGTTTATTATCTTAACTGCTGCACATTTGCATTTGTCCACATTTGAGCTGGCTTTGTTTCAAGTCAGGAGGTATTGTATTTCAACTGGCTGGATAAAAGGATGGGAAAGGACTTGCTGCCAGAGCAGCCTTATGTTTGTTTTGCCTTCTCCTTTTATTTGTCCTTCTTTTTTCACAAAGAACTCAGTCACGGGCAGCTCAGTTTTCCCTCTCGATCTGCGCTGTGCAGTTTCCACCGTTGTGAGTTCTGCACGCTCTTTTCCACTTTGTTCTTTTATCATCATTACTGTACACACATTGTCCAGCAGTTTTCCTGTCGCTATGGTTCCCGTTTTCCCAGCCACTCTGTCTGCACTCCTTCATAAACTGTCACCCTTCATGTGGAAGAGATGTGATCCTCTTGGGAACGAACAAATACCCCCCCCCGCCTGCCCCCTTCTCCCACTGCTGCCCTGTGCAGGGAGACCCTCTCATGGAACTACATGGAGTATGCATGTATCAGCTCCTTTCTACTCGTTCTGTCACAAATCAACACAAACACACAAAGTGTTCGTAGATACAGGGACAAATTCAGATTCACCATTTTGATCCAATTTTGTCCCAAACTTCAATCTTCTTTTATTATGCGTGGAAAGTCGTTGGCTGTGTCAAACACGTTCAAAGCTCAAATCTTGCCACCAAAGCTTTCTTGTAACAGGCCCTGAAAATTTGGCTCAAGTGCTTTGGTTTCAGAGGTGAAGGACCTCTAATATCCGCGGCAGGGGTGGGGGACTATTTATGCAAAAGTGGAGAGGTTTTCTTGGCACCTACTTAAAGCTGCAACCATTCAAATCCAGGTCTTCAGTGAAAACTCAAGATCATTTCCACTTGAGCAGGATCTGGACGGCCTCCATCGCAGTGATGCCAGTTGAGCTTTCAATTACAGTCAGGCCTCATCTACCTAAAGCAAAGTAGATTTATAGTCATTGTGTAGGTTTTGTGAGCTCATTACCTCATGTAGATGTCAATTTCATTTTCAGCCCCTTTTAAATGTTATAAAAGTATCTCTTTGTGAGAGTTAGAGAGAAAATAAGCGCGGTGAACTTGTTGCCTGTTCTTTTAACAGCGCAGAATGTTTTCTTTGGATCTTCGTCTTGACTCCAGCACACCCTCATAACTCCTCATAACAAACAGTACTGAATTAGCCTACAAAGATTTTCTTAATAGGCTAATCATTTTCTGCCCCACCTCTTCTCAGTAAATCTAACAAAACCAAAATAGTTCTCCGTCTATTTTTCTTCAAGGCATGCTAATGAATGACTGTACTGTTCCCAGCATGTCATTGTGAATTTGTATCATATAATTATGAGCTGTTTAATTCATGAGTTTGTTTGTTTGTTTGTTTTTTTTTTTTATGGTGGAAACTAAAGCAGATAGAACGTGAGCACTGTCTTCAACAAGCTATAAAACATTATTATATTTTCCATTCTGTTTGTTTTCTCTCTCTGAATATGGCGGGTTGGCACTATACATTGTTTTGCGGAAAAGAAAGATGATCCTCATTGACATTTCCTGACAGTCCCTTTGCTAAAGTGATTCAGAAAAATGTAGTAATGCTTTGTTCTGTGTCAGGGCTGCAGGAATAGACACTGAAGATGTTCAAAAGTGCTTTTCTTCTCCCTTTGCTTGCCAGCAAACACTGAACAGTTGGAAACCCATACTGCTAAAATAACATCGCACTTTTGTCTTGACTTGTCTCTGATTGCGGCAGCGTTCAGCCACCCAGCCCCCACATACATACCCTGTGGGGATAGCCACCTGTCTCGGCTGACTCCTGGGATGTCTCCTTGGCCTAACAGACAGCTCTTTTTGCTTAGGGGGGGTAAAGCCTCTTAGCAGGCTGTTACTGATAGGACTCAGGAGACTTCTGCTGTCAGGAAGCAGTTACAGCAGTGTATTACAGTGACGTAATTCACCAACTGTCTTTCCTCTGACATCAATAGTGCAGTTTTTTTTTTTTTTTTTTCCAATAATGTAGGCTCGGTTGGGTTTTGTATTCATGTGCAGGGGCTAGGGTTAATCCATATGATCGATAGTGGAGGCCAGCCAAGGTGACATCAGCTTTAAAACACACAGTATGCCAACTGCAGAGACAGATAGCTGACCTAACAGTGTTCAGGCCGCTGGCAGTTCGTGTTAATGATTGCCTCTGTACAGGATCATGGTTTGAATCACTGCTGCACCGCTCGCTGACAACCTGTCTGCTTATGTAGAGAGATGGCTGGATGTTCCTGCCCCCACCTTCTCTGAGAGCTACAGCCACATGGGTGAGGATGTTGTACTTTTGCTTCGGGCCTAATGAAGACAAATGATGGCGCGGATTGCTGATAGGTTAGAAGTGCTGGAAGAACAAGGTAGATTCCCTGGCCTTGCAAACTATGGGCCCATTAGGTTGTGATTTACTCAGCTAATGGCTTTTCAGGAACATTTCCCCATTATTTCATATCAACAGAGAAACAAGTCCCAAAGCTGAATCATTAGCATAATGATAGAGATATGCACAAAATCTACACAGATGATTGATTGACCTGGACCACCCTTCACTGGCAAATAGCAACAAATTCCAAAGCAGAGATCACTGACTAGACTTTTTTAGTCTCTCACCCCCATCACTCCTCCATCTTTGGGAAATGTAATTTGTGAACTTTAATCACGATAGAAATGTTTGTTTGCTTGAACCTTTATTTAAAAGTGCCAGTTGAAAGCCAACACGGTCGCTGCAGGACACGGTAGAAAGCTGCACAAAATGTCTATTGGTGAGCTGAAAATATTTGGAAAGAAATTACTCCCAAGGTCATGAGCAATTTTGGACTTTATAATAGCTAAATTATTTTGTTCAGGAGACGTTCAACAATACAGCTAATGGCGTTTGTAATACAAAATAAAAGCTTTTGTAATTCGCTTTTAATTGTGCTCCTGTGGTTTTCATTTTGATTCTGCTCAACGAGGTCAAAGAAAATTGACAAATCATTAGTGTCTACTGCATTACAGCCACAAATTTACTTATTTATGCACGATTGGAAAAAAAAATGGGGAGTGAAGGGTTGAGGTTAGCAGTCTGTGGATCTTGGCGACCAATATGACATAGCAGGCATTTCTCACCAGCCCACCTCTGAAGGCCGTGGGATGACAGATTTGTGGCTACAAGGCTTTGTAAAGACCTTGTACTTCTGTTGTGGCAGTGTTTACATTCCATCTTCAGATAAAACCTTTAATAGCACTGTTGATTTTTCCGAAAGCATATCATTTTTTAAAGAGCTGACATTTCTCTTCTTGCATCGAACCTTTTCTGGGGTGAATGAATGCACACTGTTTTTATTTATTTTACCACGTGCATTTGTTAAGTTGCCGTAAACAAGAAGAGCCATGTCAAAGTGTCCTCAAACGGTGTTGGCTTAGCACAGCCCCTGCAGACATGTCTGTCGGCAGCTCGCTCTCAGCCAGCAAACGGAAATATGAGCACTTTGTTCCTCTCAAAGTAACAACACTGCCCAGGTCGATGTCTGAATCTGTCCCAGAAGTCATTAAACAGATCTTGCAAACAAGGTGGCAATTAAGTCAAAATGCTCCACTTTCCTTATACTAAACGATGATTAACGGTGACACCTGTCGACCGAGACGCCTTTAGGAAAATAGATTAACAAAACTAGGAGCTCCAGAGAGCACAAATCTGTTCGAGCACTTGCAAATAACAGGTTCATGCAAGTCTGATGGAAAGTTTTGCCTTGAATTCCCTACAGCTTTGGTGCGAGGCTGCTGACACCTTTCTTTCAATATTTTCTCAAGTGTAAGCTGAGCAGATCTGGCATTTACTGTAAATGAGTTGGTCGGGCAAATTCCTTGCGGAATATCTTGAGGATGTTTTCAGAGAAGGAAGCACGCGCACGCAAACCGCAGCATGATTTCAATTGTTGTTGGTTTAACATAGGCGTGACAGGTGGCGAGGCTCATTCATTCATTCAGGCTTCATGTTTTTCTATTGTACTCCTGCTTCAGTAATCTTTGACCCTTTAAAATCTTGTTCTCTGTGGTGGGTTGCCAGTCTGAGGCACATATTTTTGTCTTTAGAAGACATGCAACATTGCCACCCAGCTGCATTTCATTCTTTATTCCTAACGCGACCATGAAACAGAGGTATGTCAGATAACCGCTAGTGGAATCCAGTCTGAGAGTCGCCCACAGGTGTTCCCTGAGCATTTGCATTGATAGCAGCGCGGCCGAAGACGGCAGGGCTGTTCATTCCTGGCCTGATTGTTCAATGACAGGAGGACACGGTTCTACCTGTTTAATGCTTGGAAGTTTAAAAAAAAAAAAAAAAAAAAAAAAGTCAGTCAACCGGCAGAGCTATGTTGCATCTGCGATCCACAGGAAAAGGAAAAGAATGTGCAGAAGCAGCAAATGCTTTAACAGGACGAGCCACAGGAGCCACACAGAGTGCTCACCTGCCCAGGGACATGTAAACATGCTTTAAAGGACTGCTGAGGCCTGTTGTGGTCTTCTTAGAGGGAAGTGGAAGTCCTTGGCGTCTCACCCTGTGAGGCGTCGTCATAAATCACCAGGTGAACTGGTGTTAGACTGCAGCCCCTAAACAGCTTCATTTACTGCTGCTGAAAATGTTTTATCGGATGTTTTCTTGCTTTGTGTCTGAGTACTTCTTAACATAAGTAATGCCTTTTGTTAATGGACGCATGCATTATGCATTGCCTGTTGTGCCTTAATAACCAGCCAACATTGTTATAGTTTGGATGATAATAAGGTGGAATTTAATAACTATTTAAAGCCTTTGTTCTGCTATATACTGTATAAGGATAATTATAGGTTGAATGGAGATAAGAGGTCCCCAGTGTGATGACTCAGGAACACATTATATCGAAGACAGCGAAAAGCTCCCTGGGACTGCAGGTTTGAAAGGTGCCAAATCTATTTTCCCCATTCTTCAAGGCTGACAGCTTCAAATGACCTGCGTATCACCCCAGCAGCAGACTCTACAACTCACAGTTGTAAGCCTGCGTTAAACAGAAGTTAAAGCCCTGCTTCCAACTCTGGGAAGGATAACAGAGGCTCTAAAAATGTCATCCTCAGAATAATAAAGGGAACCGGGCATGAATCAAACTTTCGACATGCAAGTCAAAGCTTGCGTAAGATCCACTTTCAGACAAAGCCATATTTATGGCCCGTCACTTAATTTGACACTTTACAATGTGGTGGCACGGGCAGGTTTGTTCAGCCCATGGCTGGAGGCTGCAGTGAGTTTTTACACTGCACCGGCTCATTTTTCCATCCCGCCTTAAAAATCAATGCGTGTTGCCTTTATTTTTAAACCAGCAATTCAGAGACATGGCAGTCAATAATACAGGCAATTAACAACTAGCATGCACACTGCGGTGGCACGTTACACTAGTGACCTGGTTGAAGTGGTGGTCGGTCTGCTGGTTTGGCTCACATTGATACATGTTGTCAACTATTGGATGGAAAGTTTGTCGAGAAATGCTACAGAGACAGTATTCAGGTATCCGTGTCCCTGTCGGGCTTAAAATAATTCGCAAAAGTTGCAAGATGTTGAACTTATAAAGCACCCCATAAACCCAGTATTGGTACTGTGGGCATGTTAAGGGATGTTAGCACAAAGCACAAAGCACCGGAGCTGCTTCGTTTGGATTCTTGTCTGTGTTTTCTGGTTGAGCAGCCCTGCAGCCACGTCCTTCCACAGGGTCACACATGTCGACCTCTCATGAGCAAACAAAGGTGACTCTTCCACCTTCAGCTCTACAAACATTTCCTCACAACTGTGTCACCACATTACTTTACAGAGAGCTCATAAAGTCATGATTACACACTCTGCCTTATCAGGCCACGGCCGCGCTGATGTAATTTCGGGCTGTAACTCCAATGCAAACATTCCAAGAGACACACACATTGTGTTTAAGCAGCGGCCTTATGGGGAAGTCGCTTCCTGCTATCACACAGAGATAGACTGTCGTTTAAATGGATGGCTCATAAGAAAACTGCCTGGTGTGTGGTTGGACTCTTCGCTGGGTGCACTGTTTGTATTGCTAACATGTAATAACAGCAGTTTAGTGTTAACACCAAACATTTAGTGTCCATGTTTGGTGTTCCCTCGTTGAAAATTTGCTCTGTTGTCTGTGTAAACACACTCCTCAGCCCTCACACCTCACTCGGTGCAAGCACACTAAAGGTGAGGAGGAAATCCATTCCTGCATGATGTCATCGCCACTTTGGTTAACTCCCAGGTTTATTTCAACTGTCAGGGAAGGCAAGATTGTGTGCTAAGCCTTGGCTGAAGAAAGCCTCACTGTAAATCACGAGAACATCCCGCTTCCTGTTCGCAAAGTATGACTCTGGCATAATTTCAGGTTATGAAGGAGAAGGAAAGTATGTGTTTGTTTGTGTCGGGACTGTGTTCTCAGACGTTACCATCTAAATAAAGGACGACAGCTATATATCTTTTTGTTTGCGCCGGAAACAAGACGCCATAGAGAGAGATGTAAAACTGGAGTGCACAAATGACACGACTTAAATATATCATACAGATGCCTTTGTTCATTCTGATAGCAACACCAGTCTGAGCCGTTATCCCCCTCACGGTTCGGAGTCTTTTCTCATTTTCTCTTGTTATCATGAATTATTCTACAGTCCAAAAATGAGGAAGTCGATACGGAGATGTTTGCTGAGATAAAATCGAGTGAATAAATCCTGATGTCACCGGCAATCAGCAGCCAATTTGTCTACAGTCACACCATTGTGTTGAGAGGACGTGCCGTTGAAGAGCAGCTCGTGTGCTGACTCACACAGCGCAGGGGATTGTACATGCCTGAGATGTGCTAATCTTTCTGACAGCTACGTAAACACTTGAGGCCACAGAGTCACTGTTCAGGAAGGTCAAATGGCTTTTTTTTTTTTTTTTTTTTTGGTTTTCAAAGCCGATGAAGGGACGGTATTGTCTTCTTGTATAGCAGTGCGTTCATTGGGCTGCAATTTTACACCCCTGCTTCAGTGGAAATTTAATTATGCTTGTTATTTTATGTATGCAGGAGTGTGTCATTGTCACAGCGGGCTTGGAAAGATGACCTTTTTAAGACCCATAGTTCTCCAAGACAAAAAGAGACCCACAATCCAAAAGAGACGCCTGATCCATGCATGGATAACAGACTTCCATTATGTTGTCGAGACCAATGATTGTTAAGCCTGTCGGAAATAACAGCAAATCCAAACACTACTTTAGTTCTGTGCGGCAGTTGTGTTTTCAGCAGCTTGTCCCTATTTGCTCCCTGATATAGAAAAAAAAAAAGAAAAGAAAAGAAATGAACAAAGTCTTAGTAACAGTCAAACCGGAACAATGGTGTCCCATTAGACATGTTTACTCAGTCATCATGGCTCCATCATCGGTTACAGGTTTCCATTTGCTTAACTGCTCCATAGCCGATGTGGCGCTGGCATGAGTCATGACGTTGTTGGCTCTGAAATGTTTGAACAGACGGTGACAAGCTTATTTTTATGGGCTGCAGGTTGAAGCGCATTAGTTCCGCAGCTGAGTTTGTGCGCAGCAGGATGTAAAAAGTGTCTTTGATAGCACTGTTGTTTATGAGGTCAACAAAGTCACGTGCATTGGAAAACCTCATGGAATCACACGTACTTCTAAGTGATTTAGCTTCGGCGCCGCAGTCACAGAAAATTTGACAACGCAGTGGCACCATCTGAACTCACATCTGAGGCCTTTGCAGACGAGCGGTGTGTAAACCAAGCAGCCTTTCCTGAACCCCGGAGGCAGAAGGGGGTAACCTCGAGCCCCACTGGGACCATTAAAACCACCAACAGGTGCCCGCGCAGAGCTCAGCTGTCGAGCGGCAGCTGGAGGCACGCCTTGTGGTTTTGCTGGCAGCAGCTGCAGGTAACAGCGTCGGGTCTTGACCTCAGGGTGAAAGAGCCACCCGACACTTGAGCCGGTGCATTTCTAATGCGATGGTTCTACAGGGCTTCTCCCTTACAGCCTGCTGAATGTGAACAAAGCCCAGACCTCATTATACCGACGACTTCAAAGGTCCTGCTGGAGTGATTGGCAGCACCCATGTTTGCTATACACTGGCTCAAAAAATGGACTCCATGCTTAGGACTTTGCACCGCCCATGTGACAGGCTGTGAAGACAGCTTGGCAGACACTTAGGATTCCACATTTTATCACATTTCTGTGATTTTTAAGGAAGTGACAAGAGTCAATTCAACCGTAGCAATACGTGCTCCTCCAGTTGGCCTTATTACCGATTAATCTTTGTTCGTGTATGCTTCCTTTCAACTTGCTTTGACTCCTGGAGTAGAGCCAGCCCCTTTTATTTAAATATGGTGACAGTAAATTTTATCTCCCTGATAAAGAAAATGATCCAAGTCATATACAGCAGATGAGCTGTATACTGTACAATAACCAAAGCTTTCAATAAGGAGCAGCTACATTAGCTAAAAGCTGCACTGTATTTCATTATGTACTATAACTGCTATTCATATAATAACATTATATGGTTATATTACAGTTTAATGGCAGACACTGATTGAGTCCAAAGGTCACTTTTATTTAATTCAGTGTGAATAAGTTCAATCCAGACACTTTGACAGTACTAGAGTCACATTTAAGGTGATAAGACAGATAACTGACTCTGACACTAGACCACACAACAAATGCATAGGGACTTCAGCAACTACACACTAGAGGATTTTGTTTAGGGTAAACAAAAAGGTTGAAATGAGATCAAGAACCAGTCATCCATTCCAGCCTAAATAACAGTTCATATACTGTTCTGTGCACTTTCATTAAGTGAACTTTAATTAATACTTAAAAAAAAAAAACAAGTTATGTGACAAAATACTATATATTATCAGCCTTAGCAGCACTAATTCAGTGAGTAGGTCACACAGACACTCACAATTCCTCATCTAGTGTGTACACACTTAAAGGATTTCACATGTTTCCCTTCATAAATGTTTGAACACAGTGTATTTACAACACCAGACAACTCTTTTGCTACCACAACAGTGACTTCATCATGTAACCCAAGTTACAGCAGCATCAACCGTTCAGGAAATTCCAAGTATGATGAATTACCAGCAGCAGTGCAACATAAAAGACAAGTAATGCTGTTATTGACTCACATGGACGCTAAATTCTGCTGTTCTGATAATCATCAAAAAGGAATTTAAAGTCAGTGGGAGGTTGCCGCTATAAGCAGACCTCTAACTGTAAAGAAGAAGAAAAAAAAAAAAACTTGGTAAAATAGGCCTCTACTCTGTAGACATACTACATTCAGATATTGCTTTAGGGTGTTCACTGCTCCTGAAAATAATCATCTTAAAGTTCATGCACCTCAATACAGTAAAATACTAGGCAGCGTCCACAGTGACTGTTCCAATCCAGATCTGTGCAGTCTGATACTTTACATTTTACTTTTACGAGCAATATAGAAGTTGCCATTGCAACATTTAGTGTATGTAAGTCTACTTATAGTGGCCTCAAATGGATCACAGTGTTCAAGCTGCATGGAGTAATTAGTGTTTTGTTCATGTTTCAGTTTGCATATTTTCATACATGGAACATCTGGTGGTTTTAACACAATCACAAACTTGTGAGATGTTGCTGCTCTCTGTAGTGTGCCTTTAAAGTTTCAGTGTTGTGTCTGTGGTTTGACTTTGGGTGTCATTCATGTTTCGGTAAAGTAGTGAGGATTTTGTGTGTGTGTGTGTGTGTGTGTGTGTGTGTGTGTGTGTGTGTGAAAGTGAATGTTTGCCTTAGTGTGTCTATGAGAGCACAGTGAGCGTGACAGTTCCTTTGGTCCTTTTCAGGATGCCGACTGCTTCTTCGTGAGTGACGCCCTCCAGAGTTTGCCCGTTCACAGCCATTATTTGGTCACCTCGTTTTAGACGCCCGTCTTCAGCGGCTGCCCCCTAAACGCAAAAGTAAGTGGAATGTTTGTTCACAACGCACAGTCCTCAGATTCGGCAAAGGCAGATTGTTGCATTGTGCTCCACTTACCTTTCCGAACACAGTTTTAACATAGATAGGCAAGTCTCCATGAGGGCTGCCGTACCCGCCAACAATACTGAAACCTAATCCGTCTGGTCCTCTTTCAAGAGTGATGGTCTTATACTGAGGAGGGCTGGTGACGGACAAAGATCATTTCTACCATTATTAAAGCCATATCAAAAAAAAACTGCAACACCCTCTCCCCTGATATCAGAGAAAGCAGGTTCTAACACTACCATGTAATGGATACAGATTCATAAACAGCTGAATGTTATAGGGGAGAGACAGATGTTGCGACACATGGAAACATAATTCATACCCAAGGTCATCCTGGAAAATGCAGCTGGGTGTGAGAGCCCCAGCTGCCTGATCCTGAGAGGGCCCCGTCACGGTGGTGTCGCCACCTGCTACCACCTGCAGGTACATGAGCAAACACACAAGCGTCCCCATTCAGTTACGGTGTGGCTGACTTGATTTACTGACAAGATAAAAACTGATATAATTGTGGTTGTGCTGGATGAGCGGAACTCGTTTTATGGTTCTTCAAAGTGTGCCGCTGCTAACCTTCGGCTGCTCCTCAGATGAAAACTGCACACGTAGATAAAATAAGCAATACAGGCCAAGTTTGTCTGCAGATTATCTAACTGTGTCTGTGAGTTTTATCTGAAAGAACAGACAGGGTGAGGGAAAGTATGTGTGAGAGACCTGCAGCTGTATTGTGCCCGTGGCGTTCTTGAGCAGACTGACGGCCTGTGAGTGACTCATCCCTTCAGCTGATGTTCCACAGATACTGACAATTCGGTCCCCGATCTGGAAGAGTGACATTTTTTATTTTATTTTTTTTAAGTACAATCTAACAGGGACCAAACAAGGAAACCTGGCATATTCTACAGGGGATCTGGATTTTAGCTTTGTTGAGGCAAAGTTATCAAACTGCAGATGAGGTTTGGTGCTTGGTTTTTACTTTGCTCTGCTGGTGCATGTTTGCACATCAGTGATGTTAAATACCAATTTAAAAACTGGCTTCAGTGTTGCTTCAAATAGATTGACAAACTCTGAACAATAAGAGCATACGAAACGTTTGCAAACACGGTTAGAAAATTTAATTCCCCACACCATACAAATGCAAAACCATTCTTGTTTTCAGACGAGTAATTTCATTATGAGGGTTAAAAGACAGAAGCAGCATGAATATACTATTCAACAGTCTCCCTATTCATTTCAATGAGCCCTTCAGTAGGCTTAATCATCTGAATGCAGGAGTGGGAGATTTATCATCTATGTTTGCAGCAGCTATTGTCCTGCTCCCGTCTTCTGTCGGACAGAGCTGCCATTGTTGTCTGTTTGTCATTAACTGCAGAGTTCACTGCTACAGGCTGTAAGCTCTTGACCTTTTGGAGTGTCTGAGATTCACCAACTGACTAAAGTGAGTGGGAATGACTTTGCTCTACGAAACTAATACACATTCCAGTAATTCTTGTGTGGGATTTAATGTGAACGTCAGTCATTTTAATTCTACTTGAGGCCAGACTAGAAAATGACTTGAGCTACTACCTTAAGCTTCTGGGTCTGAGCAGCCAGGCCAACAGGGTTCATCATGGCGATGAAGATGGGAATATCGCCCAGAGGGCTTCCCACTCCGCCTGCTATACTGATACCCAGAGAGTCACTGGGACCTTTGGTGAACTCCACTGTTCTGGTATCCTGATGCTCTGGAGCTGAGAAAAAATAAATAGAATGGATTCTTGCATATTTTCCACATGGCTGACCAACTCACAAAAAATAATAGCCGTGTGTGACTTCATGGTTGCAGGATACTTACATTCCTGACTACGGCTTAGCTTGTCAGGGTCAATGGAAAGGTTTCCGGAGTCTGGACACGACTGAGAGGTTGCCTTGAAGCTGCCGGTTTCACTCATCTGAAATAAATGCACAGCTGTTTCTTTTTTTTTTGCTGTTGAATGCTGTTCAAGAACAACATAAGCCATTTCCTTTCTACATTTAACTCATCCTTGATAGGCGTCAAATAAGTGATAGATTACCTGACTGCTTTGAGACAGCCTTCTCTCAGAGTGGAAGGGGCCAGCTTTAAACCTCCCCACTTCCATTTTTATGGGCCCCACGCAGCACTATAACAAAAAACGAAATGAAAAAACGCCACATTACTCTTCACTTATAGTTTCTGAACACAGTGTGGATTTGTTTTTCACAGGAAAGTAGATGTACCTTTAGAAGTGCTGCAACGGCCTCCTGAGTGGCTGACCTTACATCCTCACCGTTGACTGACAGGATCTGGTCACCCTGAGTCAGTCTCCCGTCGGTGTCCACCAAGCCCCCTTTCACAATGTCAGACACAAACACTCCTGTGTCGTTCCTTGTGGGAAAGGTAGAAAGAAACAGAGATGAGACGGTGATTTATGGCAACTCTACTTGTTGACTTTAATTAGGTGGAGGGAGTGGCGTCACTGTCGAAGCAATATTTCCACATTTTTCCTGTTGGGCCTCTGCGCAAGTATGGAATACTTTTTTGAGAAACCACGGGGAAGCTGTTGATAAAATGGAATATTTAAAACCAAAGAGTGAACCTCAGTTTTGCATCTTGGCTCCTATATGTGCTGACTGTGTATAGATACTGTTTTTTAATCATTTCGCGAGCTTGTGGGTTTAATTTTAGTGGTAATGTATCACGTGACCGAGACAAGCGTCTTGACATGCGTCAAGAGTGAGTCATGGACGGATGTAATGGAGAGAATCTGGTCATTTTTCAAAATAAAACATAGTTCAGATTCAGATAATAAATAAAACGTAAATAATGTAAGTTATTTATTCTTTCTGTGCGGCCCACAGACCCACAGACCGGTACCGGCCCGCGGCCCGGGGTTTGGGGACTCCTGCTTTAGGAGGTTGACAATGCTGTGCTGATTGCAGCTTGCTTGGTCCTCATCAGCACCATGTACACGTTAAAGCTTTGATTGAATTTTGGTTTTAAGGCTGAAAAGATGGCAGCGTTACTAGAGTCAAAGGTAATATCTCTACTTTCTCTGATCAGACTTGTGGCATATTAACTACGATGAAGACGTTGAATTCTCCTCTCTGACGTCTTTTTCCGAATGCACATTTTCTTCCTGCAGTCTTTGCATGTCTCATGTGTCAGCCTCCACGTGGATCAAGACTAACAAAATCAGAAGCTGTGAAGAAAGGAAACTCGAGCTTATTCGGTCCAGATTGCCAGAGATACTTGGCTGTCACTGCTGCTCACCACTAACTGCTAGCTTGCGCTTTCCATTTTAGCAGACAGCTTTAGGATGTCTGTTATCTTTCCGTTTTTCCATCCTATTGAGCATTTTGGTTGTGTTTTCCATTTGCGTAGCAAAACTGCAGTGACTGAGCAGATAATTCCAACTACATTAAAAGTTGATCTGCCAGCTGCTTCTAAACTTCTGGCCCAACTGTGGGCCGGTCAGGGGCCTTTTCTGTTGCACAGCACAGTTGTCCTATGAGGACCCGAATATGTTGGCATTTACACGACAAATCGAGAAGCTGCAGACAGGAAGGTATAAATCAAACATACATACGCAAAATCAGCAGTTCATGTGCATGTGTGGCCTGCCTGCCTGCCTAAGCCATTCCTCAGGCTTATCCTGAGGGTGACATCAATCATCATACTCCACACACCAGGCAGCAGCAGACTGCCAGCCTGTGGACCAGCAGGCCTTTCTCCACATGTGCCTAGACACATAAATACCCCACCAGAATAAAAGCCTGCAGTGATTTTATGTGTAAAACGATTTGTTGGATCATGTCTTGTGAAGTCTTCTGTCTTTCTTCCTCTGACATAAGGAGCACTATTCCTATACAAAGTGAACATCCGGGTGAACACTGGGGTCACTGAAAATGGCACAAACTAGTTTTGGTGCAGTGGTAACTCACTTTTAATTTCTGAGAAAGCTCATTAAGAAAAATCCAAAGTTTCTGAATCTGTATTTTAACATTAGTGTTTACAATACAATACTTTCCCTGGTTTACCCAATTATGTTTGGGGTTTCCTAAGGTGGAAGGTCTACTAATGTAAGGTAGCACCTCTGACAATATATGGTTTTCTATGTTTGAAGTCAATTTACTTTGTCTACCCTATAGTTTGATGTAAGAGGTTTTACTAATAGGTTACCTCTGGTCCCGTGATCTGCATTAAGGAAAAAAAAAACAAACAGTACAATTACTATGTTGACACTTGTACTACTTTCCAGTCTACACTTAATTATCTATAGTGGTAACCGCGTTGCGCTTTATATAGTTTTTATTTACAAAATAATTACCAGAAATTATTCCAGCAACATAGTGAGTCCATTTGAAAATGTACTTCTGGTAAAACTAGCTGATTTATAAGTATTTTAAAGATTTTAAAAATCTAATATTTCAAAAAGCAAGCTCTACAATAAAAAAAAAAAAACTTTCAACTATTCTCATGTTAAGATTATTAATCAATTTAATGAATCTGCTTTTCATTAATAAGCAGATACAACACCTTAAATAGAAATGCTAATAAATCTATCACACCTCCTCCCTACTATGCTGAGGCCCAGGCCCTGGCCAGGCTTCTTATGCAGCTCCACAGTAAATGAGTCCCACAGGTCCTCCTCCTTGTACTGGGCCTCATCCCTGTAGACATTCAGCCGGACCCTCTGTGGCGTCTGCCTCAGCACATTGATGGCTTCATCGTGACTGGCTGCACGCAGGTCAATGCCATTCACCTGTGACAAGAGAAACAGTCACATACTTTCATGCTCCAGCAATATGATTATGTTCCAACTAAAAACTACTTAAAGTTCCATTGAAATTCATAAATACAAAATAGCTTGAGTCCATTTTCATTTTTGGCCATCAAGCGAAACAGTAAATCCTTATTCTTCTGTTTCTGATATCAAGTGAGAGCAGCAGAGGGTTACAAAAAGTGCCAACAGCTTAATTTAATGCTAAAACAGAATTTTCCAATCACCGCTGGGGTCACGTTTCATCGGTAGAAACCCAAACTGCTGACAAATCTGGACACTGGTTCATTATATTTAAACCACAGGGTGATGTTAGAATATGGGAGTTTAACTGAAGGGAAGCAGGCTCTTTACACAACAGTGAGAATCTCCGCTTGTTAGTTCAAGAACTCATGTACACTCATGTTTTTATTTTTGCACCACATTAATAGGGGGAAATACCCCATTAGCTTCTGCCATGAACACGCAAAGCATTTTTCCAATGGTAGTTAATGGCATTGCTGTGGACTGAGAAACCTCTTTTAATTTTTCCTCTCTGACCCTGTTTTCTAAACACAACAACATGGCTCCGGAACAGAATGAATATTAGAGGGCAATTAAGTCACACTAGTGTGTGTTTGTGTGCACGCTTGGTATCGCAACTACATGTCTGTGCTCCACTCCTGCCCTGCTGCTGTGACAAAGCATGAGGTCAAATGGAGGGTAAATTCAAGTTGAGCTGGGATACTTAACTTGTCAATCCTCATAATACATAGAGCATTCACATGAGAGGTTACTTCCTCCTGACTTTAACTTATAATCACTTAATTCCTCAGTGCAGTGACTCACCAACAGCCTAAAGCTGGTAGAATCTTTTTGTCGTCAAATGATATCACTTAAATTTGGAATACAGCTAATTCATCAGCCATTTCGTGTTTGGTTCTTAATTGAACTTTGAAACCTGAGCGTTCATGCTGAAACTCTTCGGGCCACTACATCTGAGTCTTTGAAGCATTTAATGGCTCCTTTTAATATGTAGGTCATATTCAATGCTTCTTATACCACTCCAGACCTCTAGAATTTGGTCCCCTGCCCATAATCTGCCATCTTTGGAGGCTGCACCTTCCTCATAAACTTCGTGGATAATGATGGCGCCCTGAAAAGAAAGACAAAAAAGAGCAAATAAATATCAAGAGGAGGAAACAAATGCAAAAATAAATAGTACTCAACAGAAAGAGAAGTACAAGTACGATAATGGAGAAAGACAGTAACTTGAACAATAACAAGCTCATGTCAATTTCTTTTGACAGCAGAGACATTATTTAGGATTCTCAGTGTGTGTGTTGCCGGCCTTTAAGTGTGTTTTCGCTGCGTTCCAGTGTAAGTGTCATTTGGGGTTCAGAGGTTACATTCCAGGGCTGAATATTGTCTGCTGTGGCCGAGGCCAAACAAAGAGCCTGACTGAGCAGACAGAATAGATGGGCTGAGGAAAGGATGGCAAGAGGAGGAGGAGCACGATGACTGTGATCATTTCCTAGATTCCTGAGCCTCCACTGCTCCTTCAGACCAAATATTGAAAGTGGGTGGCATCATGGGAGGAACATAACAGACTACACTCACGTAAATTAAACACTTGATATGTTAGCTGTATTTCCAAGGATGCTTTTGGTGCCTCTCAAAAGCTTTCAGATGGAAGTAGCTCTGTAGTCAAGTAACACAGCCCCATTAGCAGATTTTTTGTAATATTGTTTTTTTCTCCTACCAGCAGGGTGTCACATCCTCCCACGATGCTGAGACCCAGACCTGTGCGGCCCTTGGAGATGTCGATGGTGGTCTCGCAGCCAGGGATGATGGGGCAGGTTGCTGGGTCACAGGCCAGAGTGGAAGGGGTGGAGGAGCGACCTAAAATAAAGCAAAAGTGTTTAGATATAATGTGAAAAATGAGCCATCTATTTAGTTTCCTGGCAGGAAAGTTGGTCTACTTGTGGAAGGAGACTCACTAGTGACTGCCTCTGCCTCTGAAGGGCTCAGCATAACTGTGGTGGCGCTAGGCATGCTGGGTAAGCTGGCGAGGACTCCGTCTGAGTAGCTCCTGTCCGGGCACGTTGACTGGGGAGAAGAGGAGGAGGAGGTCTCATTTGTAGAGAAGGTTAGCTTCACTGGACCTTTGGCTTTTCTCAATAGAGAATTAACCTAAAACAAAGCACACTTCCTGGTCAGCCTCCGTCTTTCTGCTGCAGCTGGTGTTGTTCTGTTTTATACCTCCATGAGTAAAGATGTATATTATACAAATCCAAGTTTTATAAGAAAATAATAGATAATGGCACCTCTTCCACAGTGTACCCCAGTACAGATTCACCATTCACAGCTAAGAGTTTGTCCCCGGGTTTCATACAGCCCTCCTGCATAGAGCAGATCATTTCTTTGATGAGCAAACTAAAATTATCATGTATACGATCCAATCTTTGTTGTTTCAATGTTTACTGCATACTTTGCCTGTGTGTCCTTTAATTTCAGATATACTCTGAATTTCAACTCCAGACTCAGTATTTCCGTCGACAAAGGCGATGCCAAGTCCTCCATCCTCCTATTGGAGAAAAGCAGCATTAGTGTAAAACAGGTGTGCAATAACAGGTCTGCACCATCTGAAAACAAGCTTTACTGATGATTTCTATCTTTATCTGAAAGCTGATTACCCTGATCTTTTGTTCCAAGTGAGGATTTGGTAGGGTTCTGTGCATTATGTCTGCGAGCTGTCAAGATGCTGCTGCATTTCCTCTCTCATCCACGTTCATTTAGTCCACCATATGGATGGTCCCAGACAGGGAGTCCCTTCCAGATGCTATAGCTTTTGCAGCAAAGTTCCACTTTATTCCTGCTCTGTCTCTCTCTCTCCACTCTTTTTCTATATATTTATTCCACCCATTTGAGTAATGAATGGCATGCTTTTCCAATTAGCTCTTATTATGTCCAGCCATGGTGATATTTTCAGTTGGATCTGGTTGGATTTTGAGACATCCCTTGGTACCCAAAATATTGATGGTGCTTGATGAACTAGATTTGAAAAACCTAAATTTATATAATAATCACTGTTTGTCCTATTCACTGATTGTTTTGTGTATTCATTCTTTTTCATCCTTTCTCCATCTTGGCAGCTTATCAGACTCCACTGCCCCTGTGTGCTCCCGCTCTGTCTTTCTGCTGTAACTTTTTTGGAACATTTTCCTCATTATTGCATTGCTTCAAAGGCGCTCTTTCAATTACTGGCTTTTCTTTGGCGTTCAAATGCACAGGATTGTCTTCTGTGTGTGTACGAGGTCCAGTGTAGCTCACCTTCAGTTTGATGACATGATGGACATATCTGGAGGCATCAGGGTCACCATTGGCAGCTGTTTCTAGCTGTAATGAAACATATGGCAGTTGGCACAATATGAAGTAAATAACTGGAGCCTGAGTGTGTGTCTGCTGACTGGTGGAAATTCAGGACTTTGAGTGTCTACACAACTGTTTGTGGTTTTTGGGTGCCTTGGGAGTTATAGACAGGCATGGGAAGTTGAGACCACACAAAGTGACTTTTGTGAGCAAACTTAAACAAAAACGATTCAGGAGCTTGGCACAAGCAACAAATTGATGTTGATAAGGGCTGAGTTTCAATTGTAATAATGGCTCTAGAGTGAATTACAGCGGATGGATGGAGCTGAACCTTCGGTCTATAACATCTCCAGGAGGTGGTCTGCTTAAGCACATGTGTGCAGCTTGTATGTTAATATGTGTTGCCACAGGCAGAGTTGTACCTCAGTGTGGGGCTCCACAGTGTCTCCCTCATGTTCTTTCACAGGTCCCACAGCCATCTGGTTCAGCGCCTCAGTGTTTCTGTTTCAGAGAGTCATAATTCACCTAAATGGTTGCTCATGTGCTTTGTGACAGTGGAGACATGATTTACATGTACTGATCACAGTGTCTCTTTCAGGGGGTCAAGAAAGGGATGTGAGTTAAGTAGAAGGTCAAGTAGTGTAATCTGGCGACAACTGTGTGGAAGAGGGTCACGGGTCAAACATGCCTGAGTCTGTGCCGATACATCAGCTGAAATGTTATGGTAATCGTATGTATGCCAACATAAAGGGGTGTAATAAGTTCAGCTGCAGCCTTGAAATCTGAATGTTTTATTCCAGTAATATAACATCTACTGTTGACCATTTAAAAATCTGAAAGTGCCTCAATTTTTATTGGGATTGCATTGAGAGAGAATAGCATCCATTAATGACAAACGAGAAGATCCAGGATTTATGGCGCACAATGGCTTTTAACGATTGTCACTTCCCACAATCCAAATTGAAGGAATCACTCTGACAAAGTGGTTAGGGTTAGTGTCAACTTGACCGCTCTACATGGGATTTTAAACAAGCTTCAATAGATTGATGATTTTAGGCTAATTAATAGTTTCTGTGTTTCAAATAGTCATAAGACAACAGCTGTCTTCTCTACTGAGTATTTATTGATACTTCTCCAAGTGTTTTCATTCAGTTGAACTGCAATAGCTCCCTCTATTGTATTTTAAATGGCATTACAGCAGCCGTGAACCTTCTCAGGTTTCTGTTCCATAAACATCCCTTGACAGTAAAATGTAGTAGCTGTTGCCATGGAAATGTCTGTTTTAGTCGAAAAAGCAAGTGCTTCTGATACCTGACAAAGATGATTTTGACTTTGGATGGAGAGCTCTTGATTATGGAGGATGCGTTCTGATGACTGTGGCCATAGAGGACTTGCCCATTGATCTAACAATAATGAAAATAAAATGATTCAGTAATATCCATTTCATTGCCACATATAAACATGAAGTCTGAAAGTATGAAAAAAAAAAACAACACTAAATCACTCATCACAAAGAACTGATTGAACAAAACAACTTCTCGATTCAGAAACGTAATCAATACACAGCTCACCTCCAGCAGCTCATCCCCCACAACCATACGTCCATCCCGGCCAGCTGCCCCACTGGGATCTATTCCCACCACGAACACACTCATACGAGAGCGGTCTCTGTTGCCCGCCAGGCTCAGGCCCAGGCCTGTTTTGCCTTTCTCCAGCTCAATCATGTGAAGGACACCCGGGAGGCTGCCATAGCGCTGGATTACATTCTCTGTAAGTGGCAAATGAAGTCGTGGCAGACAGATGTAAGCTGACAATGCTGTTGAATTGTGCCAGGGTTTATCTCAATTCTGAGTCCCGTATCAATTCATGCCATATGTTCCACATGACCCTTTTGTTATAAAAGGGTCAAGATATATGGTTGCAAAAAATACATTGTAAAAAGTTCCAAATGCTAGATTGCTGATTTTATTTATGTCTCTGACTTTTTTTTTTTTTTTGCCTTTGTCCTGTCTCAATTTTTCTTGCTTACGTTCCTTTTCTTTCTCACTCCACCTCTCCTGTCTCTGGTGTGTTAGATAGCTGTTCAGACCAATGGGCTCCTGTTGTTCTGGGCACCCTGCCACTGTTCAACCATCAGTCCTGTACTAATCTCCACAACTCACCTCCCTGGGCCCAACCTCATCAATCTTGTCCCTGCAGGATAGGCTCTTTCTCTCCCTAACACACACACACACACACAAAAGCTAACACACACACCTACATTCCCAAGTGTTTGAAGTCTGTCCTTTATGCTGGTTGCCCGAATGAATGTGACCTGTTCTCCTTGAATCAGAGAGTTCAGTCTACAGCTGACATTATAGAGTCTGCAGGATGCTAATAGCTCATTTAGGGAACCAAGTCCTTCAGGTTTTGCTGATGTGCAAGCACCTCAAGCATGTGAATCTCTGCATTTTTATTTCAGACTGGTTAAATCTATGAGTAGAGAAGACAAAACTTTAATTTGGGGGACCTCTAGTGGTAGTCACGTTACAGCACATATGTGACTATATAAATAACCCACTGAGTATATATATATATAGACACTCCTGGACATTTCACCCAATCAGAATCAAAGATTGGTCACAGGTCCCATTTAAATGACTTGTATGCTTGCCACTGTTTATCTTTAGAACAATATCTGGTTAACTTTGCACTAGTCTGGGACTAACAATATCAACAAAAACAAAAATATATCCAAAATGCTAATTTTCACTGTAATTTCTAACCACATATACAACTAGAACCCGAAAGACAGAGGAAGTGAACTCACTCCAGCTGTATCCAAACTCATCTTCCACTTCCTCGTCTTTGTTCTCCTCCTCTGCCTCAGCAGGTCTGCCAGGATTATCTGTCAGTGTGTCTGTATCAGTCTCCCCCACATGAGGTACCACTGGCAGGGGGAGGACAGTGCTGGTGGGAGATGCCTTTGCCACTTCACGCTTCACCGACTGTCATGCACAGATGGAGTTGGAAAATAGTTTATTAGCTAGAAGCACTTGGAAAAAAAGGATTTCAATCGGCAATTAAGTTTGAATCAACTCGCTGTGATGTTTAAAGGGAAAGAACCTCACAAAAGAGCTGTTGATGTAATCAACAGAGGCCATATGCCTGGTTTAAGCTAACAGCTTCATCATGTTTAGCAATTTATTTTAGATACGGGTTGAGAAATAATTCAAGTTATGTAATGTGGTTACATTTGGAAGCCAGAGGCTAAAATCAGAAGTAGGCTAATAAGCCTGTTTTAGCTACAGCATTAAATGATGATGAAATTTAACTTGCTGCGTTGAATAACTCAATTTAATTACTTCTTTATAATTATTTGTAATCAAAATATCACCCTTCAATTTCACAACACACCTACCTGAAACCAAGAGGATCAAAACCAAAATTTTCAGTGCTATAATGATTAAAAAATACAATCATGTTTATAATTGGGATACCCAATCAAAAATGTCCATTGCACCATTAAACTCAGTATTGATTCTTCAAAGGAAGTGAGAAATGTTCTGATTTCACAAAAATGCTCGAAGGAATTCAGACAGACAGCGAAGATGTTAGGACATGTAAAGTGTATGCATGTACTACATGTTCTGACACCACAACATGAGTTCTGTCATGGCATATCAAGACATCCGTACATGCATAAACAGAAAGGGAAAGTGGGAAGCACAACACAGAGACCAACAAACCTTAAATGGGGTAGGAGTGAAAGGGTTAGTTGGGGAGAGGCGGAGGAAAAGTCTACTGTGACTGTCACCCCCCTACAGAGAGGAAACAAAGTGTAACAACTTTAGAAGACAACACATGTACAGACATGACAGACAACTGCTGATCTAGCGTTTAAAATATCTTTACACAAAAACAAAAAAAAAAAAAAAAGCATGATGCACCACTGTTTCTGAATTGTGATTTGAAACGTTGTCATATTTCAAACCTGGCTCTTTCTGCAGAGATCAACACTTTGACTGGGAAACGACACCAAATACAGAGCAGTTGAGGGTCACTGGAAATACCAACCTTGTTCTTGTTGTCCTTTTTTAAAGCTGCGGCTCGCTCCTCACTGGAGTCTGTTATCGATGACTGCGGAGTACAAGATGACATGGAGGTAAATCACTATTCTCGATCACACTGTCACGATAAGAAACCTCTAAATAATTTGTGTCACATATGTATGCACAGTAAATTCATTATATGCACTTCCATATCGCAACATAGTGAAAGACAGTCATGTCTTTTTACTGACAATAACTGAATAAAAGCAGTCTCAGGCAGCATATGTTCGATGATGAAAACCCATCTGTTTATAAACGTAACTACTGACAAAAAATCCACATTTCTTAAATTCTGAAAAATCCTTCACTTGTTTTCTTTGGCTAATTTGAAGCTTGGCAACACCAGACTAAGAACTGAAGCGCACACACACAATGGACCATGCTAGAACATTGATGTGCTGTTTGAAAAAGCTTGCCCAGCACTACATGCCTATCCAAGCTTGACCATTACTCCACATTGATCGAAGCTTAAAAGGTTTTGTGAGATATTCTGGCATTCTGAAAAAAATTAAATAAAAAAGAGACACATGCAGTTTAGACTTCTTCAAATTATAGCAGCACTTTTGTTGACTGCCTATTGTCTCATCAAGCTGTCGTCTTTACATTAACAGTGAGACACTTAGGCTGACGATTCTGGAAGAGCAAGGGAAAAAACGATGCCTTCACTGCATCAAACAGAAAGAAAATAGGAGACAATAAATGCACTTGCAGTAAAAGCTTCTACCACCATTTTACTTTTTTCTTTGGTACAACATAGGAATGCAAAAAAGCACAGCAAGCAAGATATCAAAACATGGCAGTATATTTGAATAGACAAAGAAAAAGGATAGATTTGAAAACACATACATACTCGTACACATCAGTAGACACAAACATAAGCCAGAAAGTTCAGGGTAATATTCTTTGCAGAAAGTAGAGGCAAAAAAAAATATATATTTTTTTTATGATGTTGGAAACCTTCTGCCAGACTGCAATCAAACAGTTTGTAATATTTACTGCAAGGCCACACATATGCACACAATTTTTGGCTTATCCACTGATGTATAGAATCTCATTGTTAATCCAATTTGAACAAGTCAGAGCAGCACAAATGAACAACACACCCATACACAAGCAGGCAGACACAGACACGGGGTAGCTTTCTAACCTGAGGGAGGGCAGGCGCTAAGTAGGTTTGATTAGTGCAGCAAAGGCTTGACCCACGGTGGCTACTTAGCTGCAGAAAGGGCAAGGGTGGCTTCGAAAAGCAACAGACAAGGATCAACAAGCTGACAACATGACAGATATTGAATGTGATGGCTCAGTCTTTTTGACAAAACTGAATTGGAGTCCACGCAGGAGGGAAAAAAAGGGTGTGCGGAGGACAAAAGGACTTTAGGTTTTATTGAAAAGAGGAACCATTAAAGCGAGCAAGCTTTCCTTTAGGACAGCAGTTTCTTCTACATAAAAAAAGTAAAACCTCTTTCTGTGAAACAGGTTAGCAAAATGTTTCAAAGATTCCTCCAGGCCACCTGCAGATTATTAGCAGCTTACAAAAGAAGGATTTAAAACTTAAAGGGAAATAGCAAGGATACGCTAGTATACTCTTTAGGTGGCCCAGAGTGCCTGCATTTAAAAACGGCATTACTGACCTGCCTCAAGCACTGAGAGATATCATCCAATCAGAGCCCTATTTTTCAGACCATTCAGTCTATTTAAGAGGATGATGATTGATGAATTTCAGAGGAGCCACAACTCAGTATCAGTGATTTTATAGTAAATGGGAAAGATGTCGTCTTCCACAGCAATAAAATTTCAATAACCCTTGTGTTTAAATTGCATCAGGGATCTCCTCTGAGTGTGTATTGAATTTCGGCATTATACACCTTTAGCACTGAGGTTTTCTAAAAGAGTCATGATTGTCAGTGACCAAATTGATTCCTCTACTTGCTGAGCTTTTTGTCTGAAAATCAAATCATTGCTGGTCAGGTCATTGTTGGGATAATCTGTGCAATAGCAAATAGAATAGGATCTCTGGGTATCAACAGAATCAGTTCTTTTTCTCCCAAAAGGAAACTCCAATTCAAGTTTGTCAGTGTTATGCATCTATCAAAGGTGCAGTTATAGAGAAGGAATCAACTATTTGTGTGAGAAACAAAAAGGGAGAGGAGGCAGGAAAGATAATGCAGCAAAGATTAAGTGTAATGGATTGCTTAAGTAACAGAGAAAAGAGACAAAAGGAGAAAGAAGGATTACCTGACACGTGCGATGTGGCATGCATGTGAAAGCATTGTTGTGTTTCTGTACAGCAGGCGATTGAGCTGGGCTATATATTGACACAGGCTGAGAAAGCAGTGTGGAGAACAAAGACGGAGGTTTGAAACAACTAATTTTACCAAAACATTTTTGAACCCTTGAGTAAATGTTCTTATTTCCCCAAAACAAAAACTGGTAGCTACCAAAATAAGGTCAAATAATCTGATATCTTAATCATATCTGCCAAACTGTTAAAGTCCCTGATTTTAATTTTAGAAATATATATTCTACTCCTCCTTTCACTTTTCTTAAGTAAAGCTAACTGCCTGGACAGATATGAAAGTGGTCTCACCAAACTGTTGCACCAGCAATTACATTCACCGTAATATATTTCTTCTCCCTGATTAAAGTAATACAATATCCACTCATATTTTAACTCTGCTTTTACAAATGTCACGCTGCTAAGTTAAACTAAATGCTCCACTTTTAACTGCAATGTGCACTGTGCCATTTGGGCTGCCTTTTTCCAGAAGAGCGTTGTGTTGTAATAAACCACTTTCAAATAATATTCAGTCCCCGCAGTTTAATGTATGATTCTGTATTAACCTCCCTCTTTGTGTCCTTCCTCGGCATGTGCTACATTATGAGTTGCTGCAAGGCTTAATGAGCAACAAGAATGTTAAGGAAAGCATGTGGGAATATCTCATAGATAACAACGCATGAAAAGTGATTGACTATGAAGAGATCTAACATTGGAGCCGAGCCAGCAGAAGCCCCAGCGGGAAACTACTTAGTCATGCTTTAAAAGCCTGAGGGCACTTTCAAACAACAAACGATGTTGTTGATACAGTGATTTTCAAGTGAGTGTTGCACTTAGGCTAAAACCTGCTTATATATTTAACGCACTATGCAGGGTTTGTTGTAAAAGAAGACTTTTTTAACATTTAAAAGCTAACTAGATATTACAGAGGTTGTAAATTTTTGTTTTTGAAAGTGCCCTATATGGCCTGGACAAATGCATACAGTTATAGTTAAGGTGAAAGAAAGGATAAGAATGAGGAAATTGTGATCATTAGATTATGAGATAATTTGCAATTGGCTTATCAGTATAATACACACTCACCCTGGGCCTGTGAATAATACTCTGGACCAAGAAGGAGACAGTGTTGCCTGCCCTGCGTATTGCCTCGACAGCCTCCTCATGACTTGCATCTCTTAAGTCTACACCGTCCACCTGACAGAAAAATATGAGATAAAAAGAGTTGGGCAAGCACCAGAAACCTCAACATTTTTTATTATTATTTATTTATTTTTGAGTGCTTTCTTGAAGTTTTTTTTTTTTTTTTTTTTACATATTTTAAGATTCTAGATCTTCTGATTGATTAGGTTTACAAATCATACATCAATGGTCTTTCATTTGAATTCCTTTACCTCTACAATCCTGTCTCCAGTCTTCAGGGTCCCATTCTGTCCAGCAGGACTGTCTGCCAGAATGTGTTTGATGAAAATCCCCCTCATCACCTCTCCATTATTCAGGCGGCTGCCCATCCCTCGGCCTCCGACAATACTGATGCCCAAAGATTTGCCTGGCTCTCTAAACAATTCCACTCTGAGGAAGGTAACAGTATGAACATGCTAGATTTTTAACCTCTGTGCTCTGACATAGGCTGTGCTGTCGGCATTTTAACAAAAGTAAAAAGGCTTAGATGCAACATTTATATACTCACTTTCTTGGTTGGTTCCAGTTGCTGTAAGAGGCACTTTCCTCTCCCTCACCATCTTCACGCTCAGGTAGGTTTGGAATATCTCTAAAAAGATCATAATAGGGTAAAAAAATGTTACAATTAATTAAAAAGTCAATGAATATGATCAAATAAAAAAGACAACAAAAGATAATATAAGTGAAAGTTCGCTTGTGTAGTTTTTGATTATTAGTGGGTGCCTATATTGTGTATATCATGTCAGTCAACATAAAGTGGCAGTAACACACAAAGAAGTGGCGCAATGCTCCAACAAAGATGGAAAAAAAAAAAGGAGAGCAAGAAAATTACATCAAAACATTGCACAATGTCAGGAAAAATTGTTTATTTGTTGTGTTGTGAGATAGACTCACGTAAACATGACTTTTATTTGTATAGTTTAAGAAATCTGTCTGACTTGAAATTTATATGGATTAGTTGAACTGCATGAGAAAAGTTACTATGGCAGAATGTGAGAACGTACTTTGGTGCTGGATCTGGAGTTGCTTCAGTGAAAACATCATCTTTAGTCGTCGCTAGACTGGCTTTGTACTCCTCTAAATACTCTGCTGGGACATATGTAATGCTGAAGACACAAAGACAAGCACACAAACACATATCAGCACTGACACAAATGCACCCATACAAGTCAAACTAAATCAAACCATTTAGCTTTCTCCATTTTTAGAAACTCTATTACCCACCTCGAGGGACAAATATGCCTTTGCCCTTTTACGGACATTGCATGGTAATTTACCAAAAATAGGGACTCGAAAGTCAAATATGAACAAGTTAAGTCGCATAAAAACTTCCATCTTTTTCATTCAAGTTTTCAATCTGCTCATTATAAAAATTCTGAGCCTTCTCAGCCCCATCAGATTGAATTTGGGGGTTGCAGTAACACTGAAATCAGCCTTTTTCTCAGCAAATCCTTTCTCCCCATCAACAGCCCAAGGTGAGCTATCACTGAATTACATACAGGCTCTTGACATCTTGACATCTGCATATGTGACAAGTTTGAAGAGGATATATCTTTGATTAACTAGCAAGTTACGAAACCGTGACAAAAAATGCTCACTTACAAGATCTGACACTCACTCAAGTTGCATTTTTAAACAATTCAGAGATGATTGTGAAGGGCACATGAACACTTTTGACTGACTTTTTTTTTTTTAACTCATGCTAGCATATGGACAGAGAAGCAGCTGAATCCCAGGGAAATAATGAAATTGATGAGTCAGTCCATTAAGAAAATCACAACATGCAGCAGAAGATGGAGCGACACTTAAATATCTAATATCTTGCTGTAAAAACTGTGATTTTAATGTGAGTTAATGGTGTCTGTTATGTTAGTCACATGAATTAAAGAAAAGAAGTTCAGCAGCAGGTTAAGTGAGTAAGTGATGCAGTCAGTCAAAAGTTATCCAGAGATTAACACTTTGTGTTTTTAGCCGTTGCCACAAGACAATTTGTTAAGTACTGTAAACTGCTGGTTGCATACTTCTGTTTGAGTACAATGTCACGACATTATAAAATTCTTAATCAGAACATCTGAATATCAAAATCAGCATCTTTATGAACTGAATTCCATATTTGAAGTCAGTATTGCTGTTTTTACACTTTTTTCCACACTCACTGAATAGAACTGACTTCCTATTTCTGTGTCTGGATAAAACGCTTCAACAGACTGCAATGAAGGCTGACAGCAGATGGACAGAGCGAGAGGAGGGAAACCAAGATGGCAGCGTCTTGCTGAAATACCACAAGTGTGGAAGTTAGTCATACTCACACATAAAATGGGCACAGATCGTCCTCAGGTGAACAAGCAGATCTAGAATGTGAACAGTTGGCTTTTATGCACCAAAGCTAACAAACTGCCAAGTTTAGTTCAGCAAGCAGAACTTGTACATCATCACATCCAATTTACCTTGAAAAGAATCGAAAGAAGTACTAGCTCCTTGATGCATCATATGGCTGATGCAGTAATAACAGAGTGCACGTACTAGAACAATTTTTTTCTGTATTCTCAAGCTATATTCCATGTCAACTGCAGTTCATTTATTCAACAAGGTATTATATGCAATACATATAGAAAAAAACACAAATATCATCATGTATTGCTTGAAAGATTTGCAGATCTGGGTGTAATTATTTTTGGACCCTGAGTGTGGTACAATACACACCGATTTAAAAGACAGACAGTTCTGCAACTTTCTGTGGTTACACCTACATCAATTTTTCAACAGCAAAGAACAACATTAAGCCCTTGTTATTGTAAGCTGGCTACTTTTTCTATAGGGAGAGAAACAGAAATTGGATAATACCCACCAAATGTCAAAAAGTCAGTTTTCAAATACCCAATTGTGAGTGCAACTTTTACATTGAAATAGCATCTGCAATTTGCAATTTGCGAAAGCAGGCATTGTGAAAATGATGAAAAAAACATGATTGGATCATATTATATTCATTTTTGGCAGTTGGAGCCTTTTTTTCTGCCTAGTGTTACAAAACACCATTTGTGCTTATTGTAAAAAGTCATTGTATTGTCCTGTGACTGCTACAGACAGCTAAAATCTATCCTTACTTACCTCTGTAGCTTTAAACATGTGTACAGCTGATCTGTTATTACTGTCTCTTACCCCATGTCAGGTGCAATAAGGGAGTGTCTGCGCAGCATGGCACGAGCCTGGGCATTGGTCAGGTTGGCAGTGGGTTCTCCATTGATGGCCAGGATGAGGTCACCGACACCGAGACGGCCATCGCGGCTAATTGAGCCTCCGTGAATGATACTGCGGATCAGCATGCCCAAACCATCTTTCATGGCGCTCACCGTCATGCCTTCAGTTGAGATCATCACACATCGAAGATTTTGATCAGTAAGGATCACAAATACTTTCTGTATATTAGATGGAATGGTTGTGGTTGTGAACTTAATTCTTTCACTGCCTCAAATCCCAGCAAATAATTTTAGAGAATGTCACTGCATTCACAGATTAAATTTTCACATCATCCTGAACAGAGTAACTTTTAAGCTAGAAGCTTAGAAATTCTAAATAAAAAATTATTTTCATTATTGAGTTGGGGGACTGTGTTTGAAGCTTTAAACAAGCCTCCCAAATGTACAGTATGTGGGAGTTCATTTGCAAAAATCTGAGTATTTGTGCGGTCTGTTTAAGAGTGGATTTGAGTTCAATTTTGAAAACAGGAGCCAAATTTCCAAACATATTATGGAGCTAATTTAAAAAGACCACCAAATAAAGGTCTTCAAAGACAACTGAAAAAGCAAAGTAAAATACTGTTTTCGATGAGGCACTGAGGATTTTAAAAACTATCTTCATAACACCTATTAGTTTTAGAAGTGAAAACTTAATATTCATTGAACCAGTAGCAGCCTCATGGGCAGGTTTTGAAATGCAAATACCCAGTATAGCAATGGAATTACCCTTTCAGACTGGAAAACTGCCAAAGATCATTCCTATCGCTTTGTTTCAAATCTGGCATTTATGAAACAGAACACTAAAGTAGAGGCGTTTCAGTGTCACAACCTCATTTACACTTCTGTGAAGGATAAAGAGAACACAAATAAAAAGAACAAATGAAAGATGTAAAGAAATTGTCACTTACCTAGGCTGGAGTTGCCCTTGACAACTGTGATAGTCCTTTCAAAATTGCTCCCTGAGGTCAGTGGTGCCTTGTCACCATCCTCTGCTGATTCTTTCACACCAACCTCCTCGTCCTTGAGGGTGATAATTCCACAGTTATTCATGAAAGTAAATGAAAAAAATGCTGTAGATGCACAGAACAAAGCACAACTCTTAGCAGAGAGGGCAGGTGCAATGAACTGTCTGGAAATGAAGTGAAAACAAATAAGTAAAAGCTGTTTATCTTCATTTTGAGAAGGGCTTTATGTTGCATCTCAGGCTTTGATGTTACTTTCAGAAAGTGTGATTGTTTTGTAGTGATTATGATTAACCTTAATGGTTTTCTAATGCTCACCACAAGCCAATCACACAAACACACTCACCCCTTATACAAAATAAACGTTCGTTTTGTTTGTTCAATATTTGCAGAAATATAATAGCTTGCACCCTCAAAGTTTATGTCTGGTATTAGTCTTTCTTAGATTATTTTACCTTCATCAAAATCTTTATGTCTCCGATGTCTCCAAAAGATATGAGTGACTCCTGGTAGTGAAGGGACTCAACAGGTTCCTCCTGTACATTAGCTCTGGTGCCCATTTCAACAAATGGGCCATATGAATTTGATGACTCCACGGGTTCTTCGTTGGCCGAGTGCTGAGACAGGTACTGGTCAGAACTGCTTAGTATGGCATTAAAAGGCGGGATGTGACCTCTTAAATTTGGTGGAGTGTAACAGGCCGACTTCTCTGGCGAGAACAGTTGAGTGTTGTCTGCGAGGCCAGATGATGTTGTGAAGCAGGGATGCTCGTCCAACAACTCCAGGCAAGCTGTCAGCTTGGGTAAAACATAGCATAGCATCTGAATGAACGTTACCCTCTGTTAGTTAGACCATTGCCCAACGGGGGGGGATTTATCTTGCTCAGACACTACCCTGCCCTCACTGTAATGAGCCATAGAAAAGGCATCAGTGGCCAATAGACTACAGTGAAAATGTAGTTTCATTATAACAGCATCTGAGACTTTATTAGAAGCAGGATGGCTAGTGATGAGTCTCTGCAAGCAAATCCCTTTGGGTGCCAAAATAGAAGAAAAAGTTAAAATATGCAAATATGTAATACACATGGGGCTCAATAAGCAGACAGGAGAAGCAGAGTAAAACAAGAAATAGGAAGCTTCATTTTAATAAGACAGCGTTGACGAGATGAATTGAGGTGTAAAACCTATAGGTGTAAGTATAGTCCGGTAATAATTGGAAATGAAGGCTCAAGAGTACAATAAAAATTATTTCTCAGACATTGTGTGCCTTTTAAACCAATTGTATTACAGTTGAGTGTTTAAAGCGTACAACATACAAAAATTGTAAAGTTTTTAATCTTAAGATGCTATTTTTAAAATCACTTTAAAAATTGTATTAGTCAAGAAATGATATTATTGGCGTGGCCAGGTCTGTTAAATTAATTTAAATGGTTACATTATTTTAAAATGGCACAGCATATATTGCCAACATTTTTAAATATATAATCATAACTTAATATAAATTTTTGTGATCTTGAGTTCTTGAGAAATGCTGTAGCTCTGTCCAAAGTTAGACACCAGAACAGCAAATAAACACTTTGTAATCTGTTTCTGCAATCATACGCAGTCACTACGTCACTGATGATGGCATTGAACAAATAAATTGTGGATTTGTTGTGCTTAAACACTCAGGTGACCTTAATGTTCATGTTCTGCACACAGGTATGGGCCAGGAATAAAAAACAAATGGCCATATTATCCATATTATCCATTATCCATATGTACTGTGACCTTTGATTAAAATGGAAGCATGGATACCCTGAGCAGAATCTTTTGTGTGGCTCTTGCTTTTCTCTTTCTTATAATTAAATATCCATTTTGGGAAGTGCTGTTCTAGGGGCACCAAGGGTAACAGCAGCAGCTGCAGCCATAGTATTATATCACAACAAAGTCAGTAATATGTTATTGCCTTAACAAAGAAAAACAATAAAAAGTCTCATGACATTTTGGCTCCTGATATTAAAAAAATAGAACAAAAGAACAACAAAAGTAATGACTGCATGCTTTACAGGTCATTCAAACAAAGGGCAGTTACTGTTGCCTGTTACCTTTAATGAAATGAGGGAATAATCTCAAACTGCACCTTTTTTTTTCAGTTCCCTGATATTCTACGGTATTTAAAAATCCAAATGTTCGCCTACCTTAGGTGTGGATGAGTGCAAGTAATCCAAGTTCGGACTGCAGCTGCTACCATGAAGAGCAATCATGGATGCCTGGAAAGTGTCGTCGTCTATCCCAGAGTAAGTATGATCTAACACCTTGTCATCACAAAGGTCTGCTTCACTGGTGTCAATCTGTGATAATGGATGAGAAAATAATCAACTGGGACCAAAAACTGGCTTTTATCAGTGAGTAATTTAGTGAACTAGCCAAACACAGGGGGCTAAAATTATCACAGTATTTTATGAACCTAATGTCACTAAAGATCAACTTAACTACCAAGATACAACAAATATTTGTCTCAGTGTCATTTGAAATTACGTCCTACATAAACTAACTGTTGCATGATTATAAAACAACCAAAGCACAGATCAAATGGGCTCCCCCTTTTTAAAATATTCTGATTGATTGTTCCGTTTTTCCCAAAGCTAACTAACCAATGCAGGCTCTGCTCGGTAAACGATGCCCTCAGCCAGATCTTCTTCCTCTCCTTCTTCAACCAAAATACTGTTGAAGTCAAATGAATGGATGATGGATGATGAGGTTATTTCCTGCTCACCATATGGGTGTGTAGAGTGGGAATATCCACATATTCCCTAAGAAAGTGGAAAAATTCTTTCAGTGTCTCCAGGTTTATGTAATTAAAATTTTGTGTTTTTCTGACCAAATTAATTAGGAAAATTAAACAAATTAGTAATGAAATGGGAGAAAGATGTTAGAAATACACTAACTATAGAGTTAAACGAGGGTCTTGGTCTATTTGCACAAAAGCAGAGAAGTTGGTTGGAATCGCACATTCAAAATTGATTTGAATTGAACAGAAAAGCTCTCATACATTTCATATGTATTGGTAAGAAAGAGCTCTTGATATTGAGATTGTATAACATGCAACTGAGACAGATACAATATAGGAAAAGCAAGAAGGCAGATTGGAGGATTACACTTGTCAGGCTCAATTTTGAGAGGCAGTATAGCAAAACACCCCTCCAGAAGTACATTCCACATCCTCCAGGAGAGTTGGATAACCCCTCAGAGGCTTCCTACAGCTCTGTAATCCAGCTAACATTGGCAGCCCAGAGGTCTCATTGTGTAATCCAGTGGCAGATTCAATATGTGAAAAATGCAACCCTAAAGCCAAAAGAATGCAAGCAGTTCTGCAACAAGAGTACATCATGTACCAAGACAACAGGTGGCTCAAGCAATGAACATGCCACTAACCAGACTTATTATTTTGACAGGTGCTCTGATGGGTTTAAATGTACAAAAGGGTCTCTGCACTTTCAAAATCCTATCATTTAATCATATGAAATATAGGGCAAAGAGCAGTTCAACCGGGCCACTTCCTCTGAGAGAGCAGAGGGTGGAATGCTAAACCATTTTCCTACATGAAAAATTGAAGACCTTGTAAGCTGAAACCTTGTGACTGGTTACTAAGCTGCATCATATAGACAGCGTGACTCACAACCTCACACACAATGGTAAATCCGCGGCGTTAAACAAGTTCATGAGAAATCACTACATATCACAAATCACAACATATGCATGGCCCTTTACCACCGATATAGAAATCACGCATTTCTTCCTACTTTCAGACAGGTTTGAAGCTAAGAAAGAGAGGATACTAGTGTGAATGCTTACAGGTAGTGGTTTGGCAACTCCTATCTGAACCTTGCCAAGCTTGGCCCCCTTCAGGGCCTGAACGGCGTCCTCCAGACTGGCGTTCTCCAAGTTGGTGCTGTTAACGTACATGAGTCGGTCGCCTGGCAACAGTCTGCCATCCTGCTCAGCCACACCATTGGGAACGAGCGAGCGAATCACAATCACTGTTTTGGCAGGGTCCAGTGGATCCTGTCGTCACATCAGCCCAGTGACATTCAGTGAGAATAGGTCAGCAATCACAGCTTTTAACTTAACACTTATTTATCTTCTATTAATATCAGCAATAACAGTCACATAAAATAAGAAAAAAAAAAAAAAAAAAAAAATTCTGCTACCGGAAACATGAATGCAGTTTTTCACGAGGCCTTATATAATTCTCAAAATATTTTCCTACCTGATAGTCCAAAATGCTGAATCCTAATCCCCCTTCTCCCTTCACAAGCTCGATATTCTGGATATTCAGCTCCCACATAGCCAAAGGTGATCCTATTGCCTCTTCTGTCACATTATCCTGTGTCGCTGCTGCTGCTGCGTTCACCTCCGAGTCTTCAGCAACCAGCACTCTGCTCAGATCTATTTGTTTCTGCAGAGGAAAAACCCCAAATCTCTGTGTAACAGCATGCCTTCCACACTTTTCCTCCCAACCCATAGGCTGCTACCCTCAAGTTGTGTTTCTGGCTCTGGTTTCTGGCAGGAGATAAAAGGAAAATATCTTGGATGGAAGGGCCTTAGTACATTATCACAGATAAAGCTAGAGATGAAAACCTATTCCCCAAAGGAAAGCTGCTTTTGATGTTTCATATATCTAGCAAATGTTGCTGGCACTGCTGGTGAGGTACTACTAGAATTGGTCTTAATAAACTTTCATCCTCTCCAGCTTATCACTAAGTCTTAATCCATCATGGTTGGCAATGTGGAAAGCAAAATGGAACGATTGACAGCCCAGGGTAAGTTAATAATGGCTGATCGGTTATCAAGGAAGAGGACACCTTATCGTACCCCAATCATATTTCCTTACTGAAATACAGGGGAGAGGAAACATTTCTCTTGATATATTACCGCATGTCAAGGAGATGCAAGGACTTTTCTGACTCTGCTAAAATCCATCATTTCCTCCAATGCTTCTTAATAATAAAGCCTTGAGAAGGAAAAGATCACATTGCCATTTTTACTGATCAAACAAAAAATTCTTTGTGATGCTGAGTTATAAAACATAATATGGTTTAATGTTCATGGCCCAGCACCATCAATGTCATACCTTTAATTTTGGTGATGTCAACAAATCCTCCGATTCTGGTTGCACAGCATCCATGTTAGTCAGCATGTGAGGAGCAGGTCTACAGCATATCATGTATACAGAGAGCGGAAGCTCCCTCAAGATTCTGACAACTTCCTTATACGTCTCACCAATCAGAGATATGCCATTGACCTGTGCCAGAAAATGATAATGAAGAACAGAATCAAAATCAGGGTTGAAGTCTTATATGAGGTCTTATAATTTGGGCTGCGTAGAAATTCAGCACTGACACGTTTTCAACAATGTTGATCATCCAGTTGTTTAAGCAAAATAACTACTTATTTATAGAAAATAATGGAGCACTAATTGTCTTTATTTCATGTTTTTAGCCGCCTGACATATTTATCTACACCAATTCCAGAGGGAAATGGTGTATATGGGAGCTGAATACTAAAATGTGTTCACTGGCTATTTGCTAACTTTGGTGGTTGGTGCTGAGTCTGGAATATACAGTGGGGTTTTTAGATCTCTGGCCAAATAGTTTCCTGCAGCAGCTGAAAAAAAGAGCAGTGGGAGATAACCAAACAAGTTAAGTTGCAGACTTGAAACACACACCCCCCCCACACCCCCCCACCAAAAAAAGAAAATTCGCTGAAAGGAGGAAAATGCCACTACATGAGGCCCCTTTAACATGATCAAATGAAAATATTGAAATACTGTTTTGCACAGCTCAGTGTTGGGGATATGCAAATTCTGTATTTAATTTTAATTTAGTTTTTAATTACAAACCTACAAGTATTTTGTTGTAAACATTACATATCACTGTTAGTAAACATTTCCATAATTGTCCCCAAAGCAAAATTTTATTCTAAATACTTTTAAATATTTAAACCTCTGTAAATATTAATACCAAATGTAATAGACAAAAGTCCACAATAGACAATAGTTCAATGTTTTGTAACTTAATTGAAGTGATCACGTACCTCAAGCAGTTCGTCTCCATTGAACAACTTGCCGCAGCGTCCAACAGGTCCCTCAGGTAGAACAGAGCGAATATAATGATGCCCACTGTTGGCTTCTAGATTGATCCCCAGGCCACTGTTCTCAGTCAACTTCTCCACCTGAGCGACCTGTCATGAAAACAGAAAACCATATCTCATTTAGCAGGTGAGAAGTTTCATATTTATATACTGTACATTAATGAGTTATGCCCCTTTGATTATGATGAAGGTCGTTCTTGCTTTTATGAGCTGTTTGCAGGGGCCCTGGAACAAAGTTGTAGTTTGTATAATATGATGTATTTGAGAGAGGAATTAACTTTGAAAATCAAACTTACTATAACTTCATTACTTGGACCCAAGATCTCCTGCCATTTCTTCACTAATTCTTCTTCTTCAAAGAGTGATATCGTCTTCCCTTGGGAAACAAAAAACAAAGTTCTTGTGTTAATTTACAAAGCAATATAAGATAAAAGCAAACTAATGATAAATTCTTCAAAGAAGTGGTGATGTGTTCAATACAAGACCAGCATATTAAAAAAACAAACAACTTAAATCTCTGCCTCTTTTTCGCCTCTTACAATGTCTGTTAAATAACATCATTCATCTCCGTATTTTCTCATATTGTGTGTTGCTCATCAGTATGATCCTGACCAGAATTACTTATCTGATAGATAAGATACTAAGTATCTTGGTTGAGCTGTTACAAGAGGAATCCAAGCATCCTACCATGTTTGTCTTCTGTTAGTTTATCCATGGCTGGGCTGACATCAGATCCTTCACTCTTTGTCTGGAGGAGCTTTTCATCTGTGGGGACCGTTAACACACAATGAGCAGTGTGACAGACATACGCAGACATCAAGACAGAGACATGGCATGACAGGCACACAGCCACTGATAGCTCAGATCCAGACTACATCACACAAAAACATACATCTGTGCTGAATTTATTTGAGAAGCAGGCAGTAGTATAGTAGTGTTTATTTGCTACATTACTACTTTCTTTCAAAATAGTTGGTGCATTTCTTACACTTACATAACCCTGCTCAAATTAGTCCATGATGATGGTATCCATAACAACAGGCTCTTAACACTCAAGGACTTCAAATATATGCTTAATGATCCCAGTACTTTATTTTTATAACGTTGTGCCACTGTTTATGTCTTTGGCATTCCACAAGGCACCAAACTGGTCACCTGTGTAATTACTACTAATGCATCCAAGCACATCATCGTCTACACCTCACATCAGCAGCCCTTAAGTGCCTACACATTAAAACTTATACCAGCTACTCTTGTATGTGAAAAAGACCAGAACTCTAGAACTTACCTGATAACAGTCTTCGTCTTTCACTACCACATCCATTAATTTACTTAATGCAACTTTACACAATGCCTACTGTATGGTCTCATGCCCTTAGCTAAAGGTGAACTAAACTATAATTTCTCACCAAAATATTCTAATTTTGCACTTTGGGGCTTTGTAGTAATTGTAAAAATATTTTTTCTCTTTCTTTATTATGTAGTATTTAACACCCACAAATGCAAACTCCTATAGTCATTATTTTCTGACAGCAGCAAAATACTGGCTTCCTCTGTCTCTTTCTGTTGACTGCTGGCTTTTGCAAACTGCAGGTTTTTGAGCTGGCTGTCCTGTTGTTAAATCTAATTGGTTTCAATCTCCACATGTCATTAATGACACGATTCAGTTTCTTCATGTTGTTTGCCTTGCTTCTGCATTAGCCTCAAGGTCAAATCATGACAGTTGGAGATTGGAATCATTCACTCCCTTATTTCTCTTTTGTTAAAAAACAACACCAAAAACAAAAACATTGTGTAAAAAAATGTACTGTGTGCTAATAAGTGCATTTCCATCTCTTATTAGGTGGAAACGATGAGTAATTTGGATGTACTCACTCTCTTCCTATGATTAAAAGCAATCCTCTAAATGGCATAAAGGAATACATTTTCAATATTAACACCCAGTCTAAAACACGACCTTAACATGTTAATAAATACATCTTTCAGGAACAGAGGAAATGCACCTACTACAGAGAAAATTTTCTCACTCTCTGTTATATCACAATGCTCACATACATTCGGACTGTATTAGAATATAACTCAAGGCAGTGGTTTTCATATGTGGAGAAAGTAATTGAAATTCCAGGTGAAAATTACCTCTTTGTTGTATCATGAACAATCCTGTCTGAGTCACATTTACACATCAAATAAGATTTTCTTGCTTACAGAATGATAAGGAATGAGAAATCTGTCTTCTTCTCCATCTTCATTAAATTTCCCTAAGTTCATCCTTTGTCCTACCTTGACTTTCCTCCTCAGCCTTATTCCTCTCCAGCTCAAGCTCCCTCATGACAGTGGTGGTGGTGGGGATGGTGGTAGCAGGGGGCAGGATGGTGACACTCGGGGGAACAGCGGGGGGGATCTCGTCAGGCCTGAAGCCCCGCCGGATCAGCTTTAGATGAACCGTCTGACTGGTGTGCCTGAGCACTTCCACGGCCTGCTGATTTGTGTATCCCTGTATGTTTACACCATCGACCTGCAGAGGCCAATCATTTATGAGACCAAGGATTTTTTACAGTAAAGAAGCTTCAAGTTTGATCAACGCTAACATGTTTTTCAATATATTCTAGCAATTCACTTTATTCATTTTGATCATTTAGGGTAGGTGAATACTCCCTAAGTTTAAAAATTCATAGTCAATTAAATTCCTAATTTAGGTCTCCAAGCACATTATCATTTACACTTAAGGACTAAACCAAATCAAGCACACTCACCCACCAACACACATCAGTATGTCTGAACAGAATAAGAGTTTGTGTGAGCTTAAGGAAAAACACGCCGACATTGACTCATTTTTCTGAAGATGAAAGAAATTTCACACAGTTTAACTCCATTGTTAATGTCCTGCAGTAATGAAATTAAAACTTAATTGCTCCATTGTGCTAATTCAAGACTTTTTCTATTCACAGTCACAAAAACACTTTGGTTAATTTTGAATTATTCAAAATGATGTATCTCATTATTTCCCCCCACTGACTGAATGGGTGAATTTGATCACTGTAATTGATAACACAAAGCGTTTCCTGCATATTTTACCTCATGCCACTGAAGATAGAGAAAGTAGTAATGAGTACAAAGAGCATAATGGGATACTTACAGCTATTATCTGGTCTCCCACATGAATACGGCCATCTTGATCTACGGCGCTCTCTTTTGTTATACTCTTAACAAAAATACCAGAGGGCTCTGACAAGTCAAAACAAGACAAAAACATTCAAGCAAAGATGAAGAGTGCCTTGAATCATGACATTAAAAAAGGAAAGAAGGAAACTGATTTTCTGGCTTGATGCTAAGAGTCATTGTTTGACAACATGTTTATCAGTCATAAGAAAAGATGAGTTGGACTCAGGGCAATTATGACCTACCCTCGAAATAAAAAGAATGTTGAGAGCTTTTAGGCCAAGGGAGTTGAATATTCAGTTCAATTCAATGCCAATAACATTTTATAATAAAAGGTTATCACTGGTGCTATTTATTCAAGCTAATGGGTAGAATTTTTCATGAAGGCTGTAGTAAAAACAAACACATGGGGACGCTGGAAAACGCCAGTAATGCAACACTGATGCCACCCTATAAAGTTATTTTACTGTAAGGGTTAATTAGGAAAGAAATGGAGCAACTTTAGCATTCGATTTTTGGTGTGTTTCTGCCCACCTGATAAAAACATGAAATATAAGAACCTATATATTTATCCTTTTTTAGACACTTGAGAAAAGGATTTTAGTCTTTTGCTGCTTAGTGCACTTAGATAACATTTCATTAATGGGTCATTTAGCATCAAAAATGTCAAAAATGTGAGCATTACATTTCACCTTTCATCCATTGTATGTGTTGGAAAATTTTGATTAATGCAGCTATAAATGCACATTTAGTGAAGATGTAAATAAATGGCAATATGACACTTCAATGTATATGATCAACTGTTGTGAGAAATTAATCCTCCATTTATTACCTGAATTTTTATCTCCGACATATCCAGCGATAGTAATCCCTAATCCCTGAGCATTCTTGGTAAGGGCCACATCAAATGCTTCAGTCTCCTCTTCCTCATAGTCCTGCAAGAGATGAATGAAAATGACAACTAAGCAAATAAAAGTAAAGCACAATTCATTGGACTACATTGGAAAAAGCAAGTCATGACACCTGAGTCATCTGGCTGCACCACCTGTTCACCAAAATACATTTTTTAACTTTGATTAATGGGTTCTCTAAACCTGCCAGGCACAAAAACATTGCTAATATGTGTCATTAAAAGCATATGATGTTTGTCATTACAAATAACAACTCTGTGAAATTCATTCACTTTTAAATGGGGGTTGCTTGCGCCATGAAATCAATGCAAAAGTGATGTTTCTGAAAAATGTAAAAGCAGCATCTGCACTCAGAAGTATGAATCACTGGTGATATAACCTGCAGTACGCTTTAATTCTATTTATCCACAACTGTCAAGAGGTAAGAACAGTTCCAACTGGAGATGAAAGACCTGAACTTTAGACATTAAGTATTTTTTATACAGTTGTATAACTCCAAATGTATTTCATATGTGATAATCAATCATATTCTTGCCAAAGAAACAGTTTTACCAAGGCCTTGCTGCAAATTATGTAATCAATTTGAATGTGACTGGCAATGTCCCCTTTTGCAAGCTTTTGATACAAAGTCCTTGCACCTTTTGTTTTCAGGACTGTGAAACAGCAGCTCTCACCTGTTGTTCATTGACGGTGGGGAGCACCACAGGCATGACTGCAGAGACAGAGGGATTCTCATCTACAGGGCCCCTGGTCACTACCAGCTTGACCCTATTACCACACTGCCTGAGGACCTGTGCCACCTGTTCACTGCCCATGCCATACAGGTCAGTGTCTCCTATCCTCAGAATGTGGTCTCCGCTGCGCAGGCGGCCATCCTAGGTAGAAAAAGTAAAAAAGTGCTTTCTTTCTTAGTCTGTTGCCTGAGTAGATATCAAACCCGTAATAAAATAGTTCATTCTGTGTTTGCTTGCAGTTTACACTCTCTCTCGTTACACCAAGCAAACAAGTCATCTATATATATAATATTTTTATTGCAATGACTGTATAAATAACTACCAACAAAGCTGAAGCCTCCCATTACGTTCAGATATATACATTAATGCAATCACCTGATCAGCTATTCCTCCAGGAAGAATGGTTTTCACAATAACCCCTGTGGTCTTGCCTCCCACAATGCCAAATCCAAGGCCTGTGCCATCATTGACCAGCTCAATTGTCTCCACGTGTTGCCACTGGGTGCAGTAAAGGGGGAGAAATAATAAGGCCAGTGTGAATCAAAGAAAATTTGTGGCAATGATTGAGAGATTAAGACAGAAGAGTTTCAGATATCAGTTCAAATGTGGGATGTCTACAAAACCTTTAGCTTTGGCTTTGTCATGCAGATTGTGTTTTCACTGAAAGTGTGACATCATTTGCCTCTGGTAGCCAAACTACATTTCCATGTCTGATTGAGCTGCTTCTGTTTGTTTTTGTTTATGTCTGTGGATATCAAACCTGATGTGTGTATTATTGGCCTCAGCATATACTGCAGGGCTGGAGGTTATCACTTAAAAGTCTTGTCAGATTGCAAACCTTGAATCAGAAAGCTGTTTGCTGTGCAAATGTATTTATACCGCACTGGAGTTGGCTGACAGTGTACTGGCAGCAGAGGGCGTACGGGACACCACAGGACTGGTCAACTGAGGAATCGGCCCTCGAGCCACTGTGAGCTGTACCCTCTCTGAAGCACTCTGCAGGATGCCTATAGCCTGCTGGTGTGTCACTGTTTGGTCCAAGGGCTGGCCATTGATAGCCAAGATCTGGTCAGCTTCTTTGAGCTTTCCATCACTGTGTGGACAAAAGCAGAATGTGTCAAATAGTGAAGGACATAGTGTAGGAAGCCACAGTGGTAGTCTAGCTCATTCGCCCCTTTTGTCAAATTTCTTGCAACACTGAAACTGTGTATTTTAGTTTACACCAGAAAGCCACAAACAAAGAAAAAAAATCTCTGACTCCTTAATTCCATTTCATCAACTGGGAACGTGTTGAAAATCTGTCGGGAACGTTTACTCTGTTATGAAGAGATTTTCGGCCGGATTGATATTTCTCATGGCTCTAAGAATGATGACACACAGTTTCTTACATACCAATGAGCCACACTCCCCGGCTGAATTTCCTGTATGAAGATACCGAGCTCTCCACGGTTCTCGCTCTTCAGGCCCACCACGCTGAAGCCCAGACCTCCTGACACAGGCTTCTGGAGCTCCACGTGTGCAACATAGCGCCCCTGTTTGAGTCACACAAGTACACTTCAGCCCCTGCGCTGCTTCACTACAGCTTCAAAGCTACAGGCAGCCTTTAGAAGTCTAACTGAAGTGCCTCCAGAGAGGAGCACTGTTTGTGGTCTATGGTTTTCACTGTCTTTGGATGTTTGAGCTTAATCAATGCAGTCTACCTGTTTACAGATGAACTGCTGATTCGTGTTTGTCTGTTGAAATGCAATAACTCTACTGGGGAACAACAGAATGGAACTATACAAGCCTATAACATTACTCTGATATTATTTTACACTGCCGTTTCAATTGGTCATACCTGTGCCATGGACTGAATAATATGCTCAAATTCTTCTGGTGCTGTCTTCCCGTTAATTTGTGGAGAAGCTGATACATTTGAATAGGAAACATGACTTCCATCTGGCTTCACCACTGTGATATGATCACCAGGGTCACTTCCACGTGATGCTGGGACACTCCCCTGCAATACAAAGCCAGAGATATGTATGAAGTGTAATTGCAGCTTGACAGAATACTTAAAGAAAATATAACCATGGAGAAAAAATCTGATTGAATCTTCATTATAAAATTGGTGTGTCAGGTGGACTGTCTGAATGCTACATCAAACAACTTTTGAGGTCTGATCCCGCACGCCACAACAATGCTGGCAGTAATCTGACCAAAGGCAATAAAAAGTTTTAACAAAATATAACATAATGTATTGTTCAAAACATGAACATACACATTTATGAAGTTTAATTTTAGGCACCAAAACCCTGAAGCATTAGTGTCTAACACCACAGGCATGGCAAATAGTTTGTTGTCCCGCTGTGATTAGCTGGACCTATAGTAGCCTAATCCTTTAGGATATAATGGCACTTAGCTGATGTTCCAACAATGACTAGGCTCCAAATGCAATATTTCTGTCATTGTGGGGGAAAAGCATCACTGGCCATCTGGATCGCTTAATGTGCTTGGATTTTAATTACAGCAGTGACTTTACTTGTGTGATGGATGAATTACATGAATGCGACAACTACATAAAACACAGTTTTTCCAATTTCATTAGCCAAAGGCTGTAATGTTTATGGCCATCTGAACTGGATTCATTTCTGATGGTCACATTGATTCACTGTGATAATTTCATAAACACTCCATTTGGCATATGCCACTGACAAGCAGAAGCTGTCCTTGTGAACTTGAGCATTTGCATGGAGTTGACTGTACAACTTTCAGAGCTTAAGTACGTGTACAGTAAAATGACTGCTCCTCTAAATGCAATCCAAAATTAGCCCAGAAACAAAAGTCCATTGGGCAGGACACATTAGTGCTGCAGAGTGCTAACAAAACCCTATGGGCATAGCAAGTTAGCATAGCATGCTGCTAAGTTGCTGTCCTCATGCATGAAGCTTTGTTACCTGGGGCCATGCTAAGAGGATTAAAGTTCCAGTTTGGTTCTTGCACATTTAAGAAATTGTTTCTGCCCCACTTCACACGGTGGCAGCGGCCTCTCTCATTGGAGAGCAGGGCCTCGTCGCCATAGCGACACAGGCTGAGCAAGGCCTAACTAGCAGAGCCAGAACACGGACAGTGCGTGTTTGTGTGTCTTACCCTTGTCTCACGACAATACAAAAAAAAAAAACCGTGGCCTCTCTTCAAATTGTTTGGGCTTAATGGGGGCACACAAGTGCAGCTGGGATTGGAAGCGCTATAAAAGACATAATAGAGGTACATCTTTTTGCTGTAGCTTCTGAAATATGTCTATGTTACCACATGGATTGGGTCCATTTTAAAATCTGAAGAGTTTTAACGACGAATGGTTGCTAGATAGATTTTGCTCATTAAAACAAACACATAGCACACACACACAATTACACACATAGGAATGTGCCCCCTTTTGAAATAAGCTAAGTCGCCAGCACACAAAAATGCCAGCAGGACTCTTATAATCTAAATTCCACAAGGGGAAAAAAGCTTGAGCATTGCTGCCTCCCACTGCATAGCTCAAATATTTTCATCTGTATTTCTCAAATGCTTACCCTGGCCCCTTCCCACTGTGACTTAAGAGCTTTTTCCTTCCACTCAAATGTACAACTCTCAATGGGGGAGAAAGCTAGAAAAAGAGTTCCTGCCTTCAGACCAACTATCTCTGCTCATGAACCCATATTATATCTGGCTCATTTGAACCCTGACAGCAATTTGGCCATGGCGGCAATACAACTGGGGACGGAGATTGAAAGGATTGGGGGCGTGTGTCTTGACATGAGCCAGAAACAGAATCAATGACTTCACCCAGGAGACAGGGAAGATAAATGCAGAGGCACAGGTATAGCAGGAATTCCAATTTAATCTTTTATTTATTTTTTTCCCCGGACTATGCTACAGATGTCATTTAACCATTGACGACAGTTGTGAAGACAAAGGTACTATAAATATCGCAGAAACAAATAATGGGGTCAATCTTGTCCCGATTCATAATATTACACTGACATACAGGACATGTAAACAAATAGATGGTAATGAGTTATTTTGCCCCTTGTCTTGCCTCAACCCATCCTGTAATAACAGGAAAATTACTACTTCTATTTATATTACTTATGTACTTACGAGGTATGACCTGCCATCTGGCATTGTGGCAAGTTTCTACCCATCTATTAATAATGCAGAAATTCATGTAATGACCTTCCGTGGTGTCTTGACATCCCAGAAAGCCAACATCACTCCCTTGTACTCTCATTATCATACTAATTTAACTGCACTTTTATACATAAATCTGCAGTATACTTAACTGTGAATAGATTAAACAGACCTCTAGTTATGTGAGCTGCATTATTATGAATACCTCCAAGTATAGACTTGGCATTACCTGGTCTCTGAGATGCTGAACAGACTTCTGCAAGGCCAGGATCTGGTGGAAGAGAGGGCTCTGGAGCACTGATTTGAGCAGACTGAGCTTCTCCTCAGTGGGCACCTCCCCTCGTTCCTTGAGTTTGGCCTGGAGACGCTCCACCGCCTGCAAGGCACGCTGTGTATCTGCAAGCCGTCGAATAGTTTAGTGACAGCACCAGTCGGAGTGAAGGAGTGGAGGCGGGGGTGGGGGGGGGGGGGGGAGAGGTGTGGGAGTGATAGTGATGAAGCCGCTTTCTCATCACCCTCCTCCACCTCTAAGGACAGAGATACTGAGACACCATTCTATGGACGTTGCCTCTATCTATTCACTTAAATAACCTCATTTGATTTTACCCACAATTATATGCTTGTTAAAAATATATTTTCCATAAGCATTTGACCAAATTGTTTAAATGTGGTCTTTACTTTTAACAATGACCTGTAAATAAGTCACAGAAGAAGGATGGACAAAGCCATTCATCACTACTTCAAGGCTTAGCTAAGGTTGACTGGCGCTCAGCAAACTTTACAACATTGAAATCACGTGGCATCAGGTTTAGCACCTGGAGGAAAAAAATAGAAGCAAACTAAATTTTCAACACATTGCTTGTTTCCAGGATAGCAATACTTCCTTTTTTGCTTTTAGGGTCAACGGGGGGTTGAGCAGGAGCCCAGAATGGGCATCAAGAGGAAAAGATAAAATAACCACAGCCCGCCACAGTTTGCCTGTTGTAACCTGCATAAGCCCCGCAATCGAACAACTCCAGAGAGGCTTGTTAGTGAGTTTGGGTCAGCCTAACGTCATCTGGACAAAAATCAAGCAATTTCCAAAGCTCACCAACTGTGACTAACATCTAATAGGGCGTGCACAAGGTCCAAAGCACTTTTTGCACTGAGGTGCTTTGTTGTTTGAACAAAGGTTGTAAACAAGCCAATAACACTTGAGCCCCACAAGATATTTTTTTCCTCTTTGCCACTGGCCGTATGCAGGCATGTGTATTGCTTTCATTTCTCTCACCTTAGTGTGCATAATGATCTCACCAGAGTACGAGGGTTTTGCAGGTGTGTTTACAAATCAAGTGGACTTCAAAATCCAATTCCCTTATTTGTCTCCCAGTCGAGAAATTGCAATTGCTAAAAATGTAATATTGAATTCAGAATTCAGAACAGTTTCGTAAAATCTGCCAATCAAACATGAATTTAGATTATTGGAGCTTCAATTCACATTATACTACAACAGTTGCATCATCTCCCAATTTATGCATTTCGACTCATAGTACACAGTAAACATGCCTGTCTTGATAATGACCACAGGCTTTAAAGAATAAAGCAGGCCACACCAATTTGGCTTATAACAGTTGGAAAAATAAATCTGACTGGGTACAAACAAACAATCAAATATATAGCAATATTATCTGATACGGCAACATTGGCAATCCACAAGCTTTGAACTGTATCCAGGCTTCTCACGCTGGTTGAGAAAACCCTCAGCAGGAGCCAGAATGCTGGATGCAGAGCCAGCAGACACAGGCACCCAACTGACTAGACCAAAACCCTATGCAAAAACTGCTCATTTAAAAAATGAAATTAAAACAAAAGACAGCATGGTGAATGCACACCAGCAGGATTTCATTTTGTGTCTTGTTTGTAATGGTAGTTTTAAATCTTGATTAGACCGAGTATTTGTGATAGTCATAATTTTGTTACTGTGACAACAGTAGCTGGTTATGCTTTTTTCAGTTCAATTAGTAACAGAATGAGGTGAGAAAAATATGACAGAAGTAATGCGTAAAAGGCAGTGGTAAATACTGAAAGAAAAACATACTTAAAGAAACATCTATTTTGAACTATAATAAACAAAATGACTCACTCAGGTTTATGTGGCTGCCATAAAACACCACAAAATTATGACATACCTATAGTTTCAATCATCTTCAGAGCTCTAGGTGAATGTGATTTTTCTCCATTAACAGCAATTCCAGGCTGCCCTCTTTTTCAAGGCCTGCAAAGAAAAATGTAATGTTTTATGTTTAAACATAAATATATATATATATATATATACACACACACATTCAGACATACCACAATGTGCAGTAAAAGCAGGAGAGGCTCATTCTCTCCTGATCCCAACTTCGTTCATATTCTTTATTCAAACGGTCAACATGCAAGTGAAAACAGATTTATTCCGTTTCTGTCAGGGACATATTTATCTCTTAAGTATTCTTCACCAAAAATTCAGAGTAGCCATTGTGCTGAAAAACTGTGGGCTATGTACCATGTCCCAGCCCAGTGGTCTTAAGTCTCCTAGTCACATTACTTAACTTCATTCAGTGAACTTGCAATAGTTCTGCTAAACTCATGATATTACAGAATATTGTGGATGAAAATATATCCAACTCTGCAAATATAGCTCTTAGATTTTCAGAGACATTTGTGTAATAGCCTTAGCCACTCAAAAAAAAGCTGTTATTTTAAACATCTTATAACAACCTTCTTACATCATTGTCTCAGTCTATAGTTGCCATTAATTCAACTTTCAATGTTTTGTTTTTGTAAATCCATTAGTCTCATGGGATTATTTTGGAGAGGTTTATTTTCTTTAGTTCATAGATATATTGCACTATCTAGATAACTAAATTAATTTGGTGGAAACTTGCTACTTTTCAAAATACAGCGGATTTGTAATACATTGAGAAGTAATATACAGTACATAGCCTAAACATTTTGCCATCTGCAAACTTTAATACATTACCCCTTTAAAGGTGAATGATAAGACATTGAGATGTGTATTTTGTTACATTCGACTTCTGCTGTTATTAATGGTGTGATGGCTGTCAACTCCCATCTCGAGATCATTACACTTGACTTTAGAAGTGGCTTTGTTGCAAGCATGACATGACTCAGTGAGACATTACACGATTAAAGGAGATTGGTAAGATAATTAAAAGCCCTATCCAGACTCTTAGAATAGCTACAGTGCATGTGGCAACACCACATGCTGGTTTGTACTGTATATACTTGTTTCTGTTACTTTCTCTGCCTGTGTGTTCTCAACTTTCACTCTAACCAATGACCTTTCTGCATACAGTATGTGGCAGCTATGTATTTTATTTGCCTTAAACCTGTCAATTATTTATATGCACTGTTGTAAAATCTAACTCTTGAGTTGACCAGTGCTGCATTTTCCCTGCTGGTGCTGAATGCATTTAAGAGTGATGCATGGATATGGAAATACGGTTAAAACTAATCTAATTTTAAAGCAGAATTCATTGTAAACTGTAGCCAACACCCTCGGGATGAATTAGCTATCTTTAGTTCACATTCCTAATATATTCAGATTAAAACACTGCTTTTATATTATTTTGTTTATCCAATATTGAAAGCATTTGTTTAGTTTTTTTAACCCCTCTTGTGCACACAAAAAACAGCCATAATAGACCACCATAGATGTTGCTTTCAGGGACACAACGTAAATGTCCGCTCTAATCTATCGGCACGATTATAAAGTATCGTAAATGGCTCCTATTTTGAAAGAGGCTTTAAGCTGCAAACATCCAAGCGCTTGTAATGAGTCGCTCAGGGCCCAAGAAAGTCTACAGTGTCCGCCACAAAAAAGTGAACTTCAACCCACAAAAAAAAAAAAAAAACATTTCATGGTACATTTTGCCCAGAAAAGCATCGCTGTTGTTGTTTTTTCGCGGTGACCCCAAACACCTCATAATAACAGCTTGTCATTTTACCGTGTAGTTTTCTTCCATCATAATAGATAACATCCGTCGACTACATCCTGCCTTATGACACCCTACTGCTACTAAAACTACCGGGTCCTTCTTCCAGCGGACCCGGGCCGTGTTTGCTGTTCGTAAACCCGCCTCGGTTTGCTGGTATTTTGAATATAGTCGCCGGGACACTTGGGACAATCCGCTTTTCTCAACTCCTCCTCCCGCTTCTTCCCCATCTCATCCATGGAGCCAGAAAGCAACAGGCTTCCGACAGCCAGGCGGGGGAGAAGTTCGGCACTGTCGCCTGCTCTCAGGAAACCAAATTAAAAAATACAAGAAAACTAATAAACACAAGAAACTGTTTTCCAGTTGACATGGATCACTTCACGGTGGAAAGCAGACACTTAAACATGATTATATCCCTCCGTTTGTTCCTCAGTGACCCGACAGCGGCAGCCGTCTGAGAATATTTCCCCTTCATTAGCGACATTGTGGCGAACAATGGCGACCCTTACTCCCAAAATAAAGTCAGAAATAACACGTTGGTCTCAATGAAATAAATCACCTTCAGCAGCGACTTCCATAGCGAAACTTGTCAGAGAATAAACACTTACATGGGCGTGGAGGCTTCGGTTCCCCCCGGGCGGCCACAGGCGTACCCAGCCTATCCTCTGTGCTATCCCGCGGCTAACGGCGCACTGACCGGGGCTTAGAGACGGGGCGGCGTGTAACTCGAGCCTCTGCGGACATTTTCGGCGAGTTGATCCGGGACTGAAGCGCCGCTTGCTGGCTGCGCCGGCAGACGACCGAGGCCTGAGATGTCAAAGCTGGACTGCAACTCCAAGCAGCGCTGCAGTCCGATCACACTTTTGTTGTCGATTTCGGTGGAGTGGGCCTCAGTAGACCCGGAAAATAAGCAGGAGGCCACCGTCAGCACCACAAGTCCGTCAGTCTGTCTGTGATTTAAAGCTCTGTTATTGATGAAAACAAGGGATCAATCTGCAAGACAGCAAAATAAAACATCAGTCAGTTCGTAGTTTAATTTATGTCAAATTTGTGGGTGACCAATTTATTAAAACACGGTGAATCACAGCCACTTTACGCAGCTTTAATTCATCTTTTAAACTGAAACAAGTCAGTAAATCAACCCCAAGAGCAGATAACGTGCCCTCTTGATTTAAAAAAAAATAAATAAATAAAAATAAAAATCAGACAATCCGGTTGCTAAAGGGGGGAGGGGTGGCACGTTTTTGTCTCAGTGTTCAGGTCTTGGCTATAAAAATGCACACAAAGAACAGTCAGCTCACTCAGTAACAACTCAAAAAAAACATCGTGCCCATAAATCAATATTTCAGCCAAGACTGAACAAAAAAAAAACAGTTTCACTTTGTTTTGGTGAGAACTGAGGTGATTCACAATAAAGTTGCTAGTATCATCTTCTATATTGGAAAGTTTGTGAGACAAAGTTGCAAAGTAATTCGTCTTAGGCATTTCAGTCAGGACCCTAAAATTAGAAAGAAAGAAAAAACAGTCTATTAATCAGTGTCGCAGGTGGAGTGATATACTGTTTATTTGCCTTGAAGCAAAATCTGTAAAATGTTCTATAGGGGAAGAGTAACGCTGTTGTCATTCTAATGGAGTCAATGTTGAACGAATAAGTGAGAAAACGAGACTTGAATTCTTAACATGGGCTTTTTGCAAACATTGCTGGAAGAACTGACTGAAACTCATGCTACGGTTCAGATTTCATCAGCATGTCTTTTGTCGACTGTCCTTTTTTCACAGTTTAGTAATAAATAATTTGTGGAGTTTTTATTTTATTTTATTATTTGTTGGTTTGCTTGTTGTATTTTTGTGGATCAGGCACTTTGGGATAAGAAAAATGTCTTGCATGGAGTTGCATGGTTCATCCTGCTAATGAAACTTTAATGATCCAAGTGTGGCAACATTTAGTTTACCTTTCAATCCAATGCGCAAACACTGTGCATACTCTACATGTATCCATATTTATACACATGCATGTACATGTAAAAGCTTAACATGTTTCAGCAACACGCATGCCAGAGGACAAAAAGATACATGGTGTGAGTTTGATTGTGTGATTGATTGATTGATTGATTGATTGAGTCCAGTGTTTTCAAGCCCAGGAAGCACCTTGGAAAAAGACATGGCATGCTGATAAAACCAAAAGTCAAAGTTGATATGAGCTGTTACTCGAAATGTATCAAAAGCCCACCAGGAGAGAAGCTTTTGCCGGTTAATTTATGGCTCCTGTATACTAGCACCAGAAGAGGAATACAATAGACAACATTAGCATTTTTCCCCTTCTGTTGTTAAAGGATTGGATTTGAAGTGTTTTCTGGTTTTCGATAACCTTCTGCCCTTTGACCTCAGTGCTACCAACACCAGAAGTTTTTGCTTTCTTGGATCAAGAAGGCAGGAAGGAGCTGGGTCACTGAGTGAGAAGTCATTTCAACAAGGAGAAGAGGGATAAAAGCTGCTTTCAGCAAGCTGATACTGACTAAATCCCTTCACCATTTATATCTTTACTTCTACCTCCCTCTTCTCCATCCTATAACTCTTACTTTGACAATAAGCCACTTTTATGTGGGAGGTCTGACTCAGCCAAAAGCTGAAAAAGTCAAAAGATTGAAACAAGAGAAAAAGGGAAGGGGGGAAAAAACATCTCAGCTCAATACTCATCAGTTTCAGCAGTTTGTATTTTCGTTCCTGTCCATCACAAAGCTTTATCTGTATTCATGGTTTTGTCACTGCTTAGTAACACAAGACGCAGATCGTGATGATTTTGTTTCTCCCACTCATTTTGCTTTTATTTTTTTTCCCCGTGTGCTCATATTTAAAGCTTAGCATATCATTTCATTGGTTCATTTTCTTTCGCTAGATCAACATGTTTATAGTCTGCAAATCTCCACAGTTGTTATGGCGCAGGTATGAGATGTTCTCTGTGACCGCAGGGTTAGTTCTAAATGGCATGCTGATATGATTAATGCTGTTATTAACAATACTGTGTCTGACAGGTCAAAATGCCTGCAGTGTGAGTGGTCCATAGATAGCTGACCTGCAGCACCTTGCTCCAGTCACATTTTCATCATTTAACCGACAATGCTTGAGTGCAATTTAGCGTGTAGATTAATCATAGGAGTTATTATTCAAGGTTAGGATGATGTAGCCACAAAACGAAAAACCGTCTCTGCTCCGAAAAAATGACGTCAATACCTGAAAATCTCACATTTCCTTCAAAGGACCCCACACTCATTTTACATGCTTTATTGCACACCAGCTAGGTGTATGAAGTCATATGGTGCAATAAAGAAATGTCCTGAAGGAATCACAAATTCAATGACTGAACTATATTGGCAGGCTGAAAGCTGGCATTGTCTGCCAGTCTTGATTTATTGACAATAAAGACATCAACATTGAAATAGCCTTTGAAGTTATAACCTCCCGAAAGATGTGCAAAGGCTGACAGGAATTGGACATCACTTTTTTTTCTCCATACGATGGGCTTAACCAATAAAAAAAAAATCACCAAGTAGTAGTGGGCCCTGATTTCATTGGGACCACCTTTCTAATTCTTATTACTCTTTGAAATAATTTACTAGACCGCTTTCAGTCTACGGCTGTGGGTTCAATTGTAGTAAATGGCAAATAACAATAAAGAACAACTAAGATGTAGAGATTTTAGAGTCTGATAATTCGATGATTATCCTGATGCTGATACTACAGTTATTTCTTCCTTTCTGTCAGTAAGTCAGGAGCCAGAAGGCTGAAAATTCAAAGTGCGCCCTGATCATGTAATAGAGGAAAGGTTGCAGGGGTCACAGCTGATCGATAGGTCTATTCCTGTTGGGAATGGTAATGTGCAGATGAAATGTATTGCCAATCTAGTGGAGATTTTTGAGACTTTGACTGGTGGCAACATAGAAAGTGGGGTGGATGGTTGTCGGAAACAAGAAGACAAATGGTCATCAAAACCACAACTTCTACTTTTATCATCATGGGGGTACACACTCAATGTCTTGCTGATCCAGAAATGAAAAGCAAATCAATTTTATGCATCCTTTGATAATTGTTGAAACAATAAATGCAGAACCACTGGACAAATGTCCAATATAGCAAAGGTGCAGTCTTTATGACTATCAGACACTTTGCCAAATGGCTAAATTATTTATATAATTAAATGTTAGTATCAAAGAACTGTATGTCCGATTAAATTATCCTCATAACCAAAACCGTTCCTTATTATGAATCGTGGCTCAACATAGTTACAAATGAACGAATCATTGATTAGTGACAATAGAGGGATAAAAGAAAGAGTTTGTGGAATTCACAATAAATAATAGGTGTGTCATAAGCGAGTGTAAAATTATCAGAGTCAATGGCCGTCACTGTGAGAACTGGCACCTGTGCCATTACTTGCTGTAGGTCATTGATGGCTAACTTGGCATGGTGGCTTAGAATGGGACGATTTATTGCCTCCATCTTCTTTTGAAGTTTCTGTAACATTACGCTTTGAGAAAATTACAACTTGCATTGCCTGAAACAGCTTTGAGAGCAAAATTAACTGACCCGTGTCCTCCAAAATATCTGACCCCAGAGTATCTGACAGCCAAAATTAGAGCCTTAAAGCTGATGTTCAGCGGTGTGGACTTTTATTGGTTTTGTTTTGTTGTGTTCTAGATGCACCTTAAAGTTAAGTTGAATTCAACCTAAGTTATGGCAAGTGAAGTGAGCAGCAGGAAGGATAATAGCAGCGTGTGATGAGGTCAGAAAAAATAACCTGATGAATTAATGATGCATGAAATGTGTACTCACTCTTTAAATGCAAGTATTGATCATTGTGAAGGAAGAAAAGGTCACAGTTGGCTTATTTACATAAGGAGGCAGCAGTTTGTCTCGCAACTAATCATCTTCTTTACCTTTCAGACTGCATTAGTGAATAGATTCAAATCACAGAGTATGTGTTTGTCTCAAGCACAAGTTGCAACACATCACATCGTTCTAAAACCACACCAAGTAGTTTCACTGCACTTCTGCTACTGTTTTAGAGATACAATCTGAACAGGGGTCTTCTCTTTGACCAAGTTTTTGACCAAGATACCAGCTCGGAAGAGGTGGGAGGATCTCCTGTTAGTTTTATTTTTTTCCTCATTTTTAGCAAGTAGCCATGATATTTTTTAGCTTCTGCATTTTGTGGGTCTGCATGCTAGCTTTTGTTATGACAGTCTGACCAAATTGGCAGTGTATTTGTGGCATATTTTTCTAGAGTATGATAAATGTAAGCTTCACTCATGATGTTTTGTTTTCATGTTCTGAATAATGTTATTTGAGCTCTCAGTGTTTGCCACCTGAATCCAGTCATAAATACTGCACAAATTAATGTCACTTTTTTCCTTGTTTGTCTTTATGTGTAATTATATGTTGCTGAAGTGACAGGGTGATAATGCTATGGACCCAGTTTTGTTTTAAAGACTTTTATATTTATTTTTGGAGTAATCACGAAGAAACTTTCTGGCCACATGCAGACATTTGAATGCTTTCCATACTATTTTCACCCCATAGCTGTAGTAGCACAGTGTGACTTGGGAACGATCAGTGTTTGGTTCATTGTCTCTAAGTTTTTTTTTAGCTGACGTTTCCACACTAAACTTTACAGAAAGAGAGAGGATCACAGATTGTCATGGATGCCCGTCATGATGATAAATACTCTGGTGTTGTTTCTGGCAATGCTTTTAACTACTAAGGAAGTGACTGTCATGCTATATGTGTGACAGGGTGGAAAATGGTGTATCTTGTCAAAAATCTCTGTGAAAACTGTCAGCTTGTTGCAATTTTTGTAGACCACCTCCACACTGTTGGGCAACAAACACTTCTCGACAGGTAGCTGAATTTAGATTTATACAGACACAATAAATGAATGCAGACATGAAGCAGCCAGAGCTTTGGAATAAATTCTTCTACACTTTGTGAGTGTTCGGTTTTGGTTGAGCGTGTCAGAGTTGTCGAAACAGAAAATTGAAAACATAATTAATCACAGCTGTTTGAATGTTGTAGTTTAGTAAAACCATGAATACATTTGTGGAGATGTAAATGTGGCAGACTTTGTCAGTGTTTTTTGTTGAAGATAATAGCCTATAAAGTCGTTTTTGGCAAATGTGCTGGTATATATAGCTGTCTGATTATACATCAAGCTAAAACAGCAAAATTAGCACTGATGTGAAGGCCACCTCAATAGAAGTGGCCTACAATACTCACTATACTTTTAGGTTGCACAAAGTTATCCTCAACTCAATAAAAATACTAATTATAAACTGCATTCAAAACATGAAAGAGTACACTTTGAGCATTGACATGTCAGAACCGCGCAAACCTTAGTCGTATCATTCTCTCTGCTTTCTAGCATTTTCATTTTGAACCACATGTGGAAGTCCGTCCAGGCAATGAGAAGACGAAAAAGGATACAGATCATTATTTATGTTTTTGAACTTCTGGAGATGTCATCCCTCCTCTCCCGAACTTATCTACGTCTCTAAATAACATCAATAGTTGTAGTTGTGCCGTTAAGATAAATTTAACTTCTCAACATAAACTTTTTTTTAACAACTGTGCAAAAAAGAGTGCAAAAAGTAGCTAGAAACTGTTCTGAAACAGTGAAATGTGGGTTGAGGAAGTATTTTTAGTACAAAGCAGTTTTTCGTTCGTGGTGACTCTGTATATTTCCTGTGTTTTTATTTTTTAAACATTTTTTTAGCTGCAGTGATTTTTTTTTTTTTTTTTTTTTTCAGCCATGTGGGCGTCTACACACAGCAAAGGTCAAACCCAAATCTCAATGAGCACACAGATAAACTCAAGGTATAAACGTGAGATTATTATTAGAACTGCTGTCACGAATTTTAGACATAGCTGGAATGTTTCCACACATACAAACACAGAGAACCTCATGTTTTTCTTTCCTTAATAATATTAACAAAAAATGAAGACTATAATAGTGCATAACCAACAGTAGCCTCGACAGTTTATGTCCAGTCGTAGCAAAGCAACAAAAGCTAAAGTCCATACTTTAAAAATAAATGAATAAATACACCAAAAACATTTTTCACCTTCGGCTCGAAAACCTTTTTCCTTTCACTTTGCCACACATGCAAGGACACACAACCTCTATCTGTATGGCAGGGGTAGTGTGTATCTGGCCTTGCTCCCACACACTCACTACAGACATGTGGACAAGCTCTTACTCATCTAATAGAGGTGAGCGAGCTTTTAATTTCAGTGTATTGAATTACATTGAATCCTTTCTGGGGTTTTTTTTAAGATTGTGTTGAAATCTTTTCACGACTATTCATTTGGCCACAAATTTAATCTTAAGTGGATGGCAGCTGATTTGTAGGGGAATTGTTGTCAATTAAATTATGCAGGCATTTCTATTAGGAGTGACTCCAATGCGGTTTTAGTCGATTGAGATTTGAAACAAAATCACTCTTACTCAGTTAGAAAAAAAAAAAAAAAAAGGGTCTCCCACATCATCTGCCACACAAATACAAACAATCACGACTCATCTGTTGGATTGCACGTTGTAACCTGACTCGTGACAATACGGGCTGCTTACCAATTTTAACTTGCCTGGTTTTGATCCATTTCTAAGCCAACTGAGAGTTGAGAGAGAGAGAAAGACTCTATACAATTTGAGTTAATTCTGGTTTTCTTAAATGTGGAAGATTTAGTCGACATTGTTGCTGAGGCAAAGATTTTGACTGTTCCCCTGTTGAAGAATTAATGTTGCAGTGGGTGTATGTAGGAGTTGCTTGGTGAAGTTTATTGCAGCTGATGTAATATTGAATGTAGGCAGGCATGTCATGCCCACTGACTGTGGGCAGTCTCTTTCTTTCAAATACTGATGTTAAATACAAACAACTGTTCTCGACTTTAAGAAGCATCTGAAAAGTGATTAATGATTAAAGTTGTCTCGATTATGCAGTTTTTTTTCCCTGTGAAGAGCAAATTGGGGTTTCATTTTTATTGAGATGAAGCAGTGAAAGCTGTATCCGCTATAACCATGATGTCATTATGAAATGTGCCAGCTCTCACACTTGCTGTTGTTCCAAACACTGGATTCAGGTTAAGCCTATAAGTTGGAACAAATGGAAAACACTTTCAGAAACAAAGACATTACATCTCAGGGCCTTCATCCGATTTTCATTAATATCTGAGGACGGTTGCAGAAGACCGACATGGGTGGTCTTGGTTCGAAGAAATGTTGAGACTTTCTCTTTTTGTTGCATTGTACCTCTCTTAGCTGTTTTCAGCAGAGAATGTCCTTGTAGAATGCAAAAAAAAAAAACAACACATGCACACACAGAAAAAAAACATTCAGCATTTGTGATCTTGTTCACATGCGCAACAATTTCTGCTTCAACTCATGTGACAGGGATTTCTAGTGGCAGTGTAAATTATAATCCTTCTCTGGAAGGCACAAAGGCAAGAGCAGGGTGATGATGTTATTTCTGCCACAAAACCTTTTAGATCATGAACATCAAAGTGGATGAATGGCTGAAGAACAGGTGTGACTTGGACAGTGAGGCTGCTGTTCATTTCCCTCTGGCGTTTGTAGGTATCATTTTACCATCAACTTGTGATCTTTAGCTAACCTTCGCCAAGCATTCCTGCCTTTAAATATGATCACGATCATTTTCTATTGCTCCAACGATGATTATTCCTAACTTTTAAATGAGTCTAAAACTTTTGCTAAATTGTGGTCACTGTGGCCACGAGTAGCAATTACAGTGTTAGATGCTAAAACATCAGTAAGCAAACTGGCACAATAATGCCGTTCATAAGTCTTTTAAGTTCTATTAATTTGTAATTTCATTTATCAAAAGTTACATTTTGTTGTTTCAATGAGTAAACAGAAGTTTAATCAGGCTGGCAGCAGATCAGATGAAAATGATGTCGTCTATTGTTCGAAAGGCAATGACATCATTCTGTTATTCAAATTGAACATATGAAACTAACCTCCTCATTTATGCTTTAAATTCCAACATCGCTGAACTTTCTTCTGCAGCCCACAATCTTACAACACGAACACATTCGCGCAATCCCCCGCAAACAGCTGAAGAAGAGCATAGTTACTTGGACACTTCAAGCTCTGCTGCATATGCACGTGTCAGCAGTTTGGAGATGATATTTCCTAGACTTGCTACCATGGATAAAAGGGGAGAAAGGATTCTACATTATCGGATACATTTACACAACTGCCCTTAATTTTCCTGAAAAGCTTTATATTTGGCAAGACTTTCTTTGAACATGGTGTGTTACTGTACAGAGGTTTTATGGTACCATGCACTACTTTATTGTGTTCAATTATGTTTGTGTCTCAGGTGCTTAACTCCCTGTATTTAGTAAATCCATTGTTAGCAGCTGGAAATTTTGCATTAGTATGTTGCACACAATTATACATACTGTCATAGACCTAAAATGTTGGTGTTTACAAGGAAATCAACATTGGAATGAGCTTGTTGTACAAACTTGGCTCAGAAATTGGGTTTGCTACTTCCCCTCTTCGCTTCTGCATATTTTTATCCATTAACATTTCATAGTGTTTAGAGTAAACACAAAAGTAAAAATTGTAAATTCCCCATTCTCACTTTTCTCTGTTTAAAGAGAACACTCCATTTGTGTGATGCCAAATGCACCCTAATCCACTCTAATTAACATGCAAGTCCACAGTCGTGTGTAACTGCCCGATATGCAGCTTTTGCAGTTGCTCTCACTCACTCATCTTCTACCGCATACCCGTTTCTGGGTCACGGGGGTGCTGGAGCCAATCCCAGCTCACATTGAGTGAGAGCGGGTTCACCCTGGACAGGTCGCCAGTCCATCAGACGGAAACCAACAGCCACTAACCCAAACCCTCACACTCAGACTTATGGACAGTTTAGAGTCACCAATTCATCTTGACATGCATGTCTTTGGACGGTGGGAGGAAACCCCAGCAGGCAAACTCCTCACAGAAAGGCCCCAGGCTGGGAACCAAACCCGCGACCTTGTTATTTTGAGGCAACATTGTGAACCACTCTGCCACAATGCTGCCTTTTGCAGTTGCTGTATGTATCTGTACTATCTTCCAGACACTAAACTCAGAACCCAGCGATATGCGGCGATGCTCATTATCAACAGAAACCTACAATAAATCAGACTTGCAGACACATCACCTATATTATCACTTTTGATATGACATAGCAGATATTTCACAATCATCGACTCTGATGTTGGCTCTGTTTATGGTCTCCACCAGCTCATGAAGGAAATGTCTGTGTTGTCAGCAGCTAGGTTCTCTGATGTACGTCCACAAGCTATTTATTAATTTTATCTGTGCGTGGCTTGGTAATGGACAGAGAGCACACAGTCAGTTTCAGAAACCAGCCACATCAATCTTCCAAAAACATACTGATGAGTTGAAATAGTCTCTGAAGCTCCACAGGGTTGAGTAGCGCTCTCAGTCTCATCTCCGTGGGTTCAGCTCTACAAGAAACCCTGTACAACGTAAAATAAGTCAAGCAGTCAATTCTTCTTGAATAAGAATGATTACAGCAGCTTTACAGTTGTAAATCAGGCCAGCATCCAACTTTTGGACCACATTTTATTTCTCTGTTCGTTGATTTAGTGTCTTATGATATTGTTTTGTTTTGGTTATTTATTTATTTTTTTTTTTGCTTTTTATTATGATGAACTTGAATGTGTGGGTGGTAATTTTGATTTAGTAAAAAGATTTAACCTCAAACACTGAACTCAAACTAATTTTGCAGTTCAGACAAGGCACGTTAAAGTGATATATATTTTTTTTTTATTCCTCAAGGGATAGTTGTGTGTGTGTGTGTGTGTTTGTGTGTGTGTAAGTGTTTTATCTCCGACTTGAGGACTGTTTAGAATTTATTTCGTTTTGAATTAATGTGGAGAAAGTCTGTCTGAAATTGATCCATTACTGAGAAACTGATAATAATCTAAAACAAGGTATATTTTTTATATTTCGGACGGATGTGTTTTGTTTGCATGAAATTATAAACGTCTGATTTGTCACAGTTGGTTGTTCATTGTCACTTGAGAGCTTCAAACTTTAGTCTGATTAGAGAGTTTTTCTTTGCTTTATATCTTGAATCAGAATGTCTCACAGTGACAAGTAATGAATAGAAATAACAGGCCTTTATAGTTCATAATTATATACTGATTTTCAGTATAGCTGACCTCATTTTTTAAAAAGAAACTGCTATGTTCTCTTGTTACTTTTATGAGTTTCTGTCTTTTTCAGCTAGGAAATGGGAGATACGGTCGGGTCTAACTTGCCTTCATTTCCATGTTTTTGAAATGCTTTTCCCATGTCAGCGGAGGATGTGCAAAGCGGTTTATACTTTAATCATGAAGAGTGTGTTATTCAGAAGATAAAAAAGGGACTGATTCAACTTTGACAAGTATTCTATTAGTCTGTTGGCATCTGCATCTCCAGTAGTGCTGTAATATTCATGTTACTGCTAATATGGAGACTGAGACTTATTTTGCGCTTCTTGTGTATTTTATGTCTCGGAGATGACAGCAGTGTATTGCATGGCACTTAAGGCATTGCTTTGAAGCTACCTGGTTTATGCAAGTGTGATGGCAGGCAGTTTTGGTCGGTGCTCTACTTGGAGAAATCCATTTACAGTGGGGGGGGGGGCATTGAAAGCAGTGCCAGGGAGAGATAACGCTGCATCTTTTCAAACACAGGCAGCGGTTATTTTTCATCTGGGCCTCCAGGAGTTCAAGGTGTTTCTCAGACAGGAAACAAGTGCGAAAAAGGGCTTCATTGGGTCTTTGCTCACATGGGCTCATTAGCGGAGCACCAGGTGAGGGATTGAATGATTAGTTGTTATCGTTTGATTGTAATTGGGATTATTAAGGTGATTAATTGGCTGCAGGGCGAGAGGCTGAACGCAAGCTGGCTCTGGCTGCAAATGCGCTGCAGCTGGTCACGTCAGTGGAAAAGATCAAAGTTTGTAGCCATTTTTGATCCTTAAATTTCCCTCGAATAGCCCAGTATCAAAAAATCTGCCTGCCAGACTGAAGTACAATTTCATGAATCGATTTCTCACGCTAGTTTAATGCCATGCTCGGCTGAAAAGCACAGTCAAAGGGACAGCTGGAGACATGCTAGATGTGGTGGGATCCTACCAAAAAGAGAATCACCAGCCTTGAGCAAACAGATCTGCATGAATAATTGGCTTTTAGCAAGAAAACAACAACAACAACAACAAAAAAAACAACATTAACCAATCTTTGTGGCCAAACTCTACTGAAGAATAACAACAGATGACAACATATGTCATGCAAGAAAATCCTCTCCCCTTGAGAATGCGGTTTATGAATTAATTAACTTTTACATTTTTCTTTTTTTGGGAATCATTTCTAATTAGCCATGCATGTCATTCAATCAGCCCCACCTAGAAGATTATCATTTTTTAGCATACACTCATCACCTAAAATCAATCTGCACTTTTGCATTTCTTTGATTGGACCATTGACAGACAGCTCTTATACCAGTTGCATTTTCAAGAAACACTAAATGTTTTAAGAGCGAGGCAGCGGATTTCTCATAAATATTGCAGCCATAAGGCGCACACACAGAATGTAATATAACACAGGTCTCTCTCTCTTTTTTTTTTTTTTCGCAGCCCCAAGGCAAGAAAATAAGAGGTAGAGGGGCTTTGGGTTGGCTGCATGTTATCTCCTGTTTGCTGCTAGGTGGAGCCCGAGTATACTGCGAGAGCGGCAATCCACATCCGAGTTTTTCCTCTCACCTTTCACTGGCTCTCCAAAGCCCCGGTCTCCATACAGAATTACTCCCAGCCAGTGCGCGCAATTGGTTTGTCATAGTCGGCGGAGAGCTCAGTTTCTGGACCCAAACAACTTAGATCATCTCCTCTCTTTCTCCCCCCGCACATCCAACCATCCTGCGGAGCTTTTTCCACAAAACAACCACCCCCCCCCCCCGGCTTCTTCGCGTCCTTTTAAATTCTTCTGGATACTCTTTTTTTTTTGGCTTGCGTGTGCGTGCGTGCGTGTGTTCGTGTGTGGGTTTGTGTGTGAGGTGAAGGCTGTTGGCGTTTCGCCTTTCAGCTCCACGGGACGTGATGTAGCCCCTCCGCACACACACAGAGAGGACGCCCGGTGCCATAAAGGGATGTAAGGGACAGCACCGCGGATACAACGCCGGGAACCTGCCGTTTCTTCCCCGCGTCGCCGCCGCCAGGGACTCGGAGCGAAAGAGAGAGAGGAGTGGGGGGGATTGCTGGACGCACAGCCGATCAAAACAGAGGCGATTATTATTATTATTTTTTTTTTCATCTGAGGATATCTCCCGAAGAGACCGGATACAACTATTTGGATTCGCCGCTGTCTCTCCTCGACCCCCTTTTTCATCAAGTCCATTCATTCATCACACGGCGCGTAAAGGACGCTGAGAGACAGTTTCCAGAGAAATGATCTCCAACACTTTGGACGGGAGGACGTGAGATACAGCCTCTGTGTTTTTTGTTTTTTGTCCCCCCCCCCCCCCCCCCCCCCAGTTTCTGAACCCCGATCCCCGTGGTAAGTGTGATTCTTATCAACCAAAACAAACACACACACAAACAAACAAACAGGCAGGGAATAAACGTGTATATGTCGCTCCGTGTGCGCGCATCGCCACATTTCTGTGATATTAAAGCCCCGCAGCGGCGTTCATGTGCTCTGTAAAAATCAGCCCTGCCATGCACTTCCACACTTAATTACTTTCACAGGGTTTATCGATGCGTTCAGGTGTAATCAGTCCCAATCAAAGCGCAAAACATATTGATCTCCGATATGAATAGTTCAATTTCCTGCCGGACCAATCCGCCCGTTTTCTTAGAGAGAATTGAGTAGTGAAAGCTATATTTGTATTTGTTTACCATTCACATGCTGCTCAAAAACAACATTTACTGGTCTAAAATAGCCCCGGGGAGAAGTTGCTCATTGAAGGCATACCTATGAATGAAGTTGTAGTATTTCAAAATCATGCTGAAAGTCAGCTTTGTCCCCCCTAAACCTATTTTTCTGTGATAAAGCCAACTCCTCCGCTGAGGGCAGAGGATGATTTGTATGTTTTTTAATAGGGACATGAATCCAGAAATGGACCAAAGCAGGCCTCTATTTTTTCCCTTTTCTTTTCCCCCAGAAGATGGATGCGTTGGCGTGAGTGGTTGCATTTTTCATGAGTATGTGTAAAAAAAAAAAAAAAAATGTTTTTTAATTGGATGATATGCAAAAATTGTCTTAATATTTTACAGCCTATCCCCTTTCAGACAGTTGGCTCATTTACATTTCTCTCCAAAGTGCCACTATTTTTTGGAGCATATTCTGTGCAAAACCCCCCAAAAAAACGTAAATACTGTACAGCTAATATTATTATTTAATACAGGCATAGCAAAAGAGGGGATGGAAAGGGGGTCGCTGAGGAAGACATGTTGTCCTGTCTTGGAGAGAAATGCAGGGTTGAGGGGCCACTGTACCAAAAGCTTTGATGTGAGGGCAGCACGCTGTCTTTCAACATCAAAATCAAAGTAGAAAATGTAACTAAGCCCCTCACTTTGAATGCCATATTAAGTTTTCCCTTCTCTGCACAATGATCACCTCAATCGTTTGGGAGATATATATATATATATATTATTTATATTATATTATTTATTTATTTTTTATTTTTTTCCCCTGAATAATAGAACAGCTGTGGACCTGGTGGTGATCTTTCATGAGTACGGTTTTCTGCCAGGCTTTGGCCGCTTGTGTTCCAGCAGTGTGACTAACTTCTGTGACCTGCTCTTTTTTCCTACATTTCAGAATATCATCAACATTGTTGTTGGTTGTATCCTTATCTGACAATTATAACCATTTTGTCCCGGGCTGCAGTACCATCTGTCACATAATCTGCATTGGTGCAAGTGCCCTCAAGCAGATGACACGCACACACATGGTTTCCTCTACCAACAGTGAAATCCTTGACTTCCTCTTCTAGTGGAAGCTCAAGGGGACATTTGATGCTTTCTCTCTAAACACTTATGTCAACCTGCACTTTTGTTTTCAGCACAACTCATCCGTTTTGATTCAGCTAAACGATGCTCCTTGTGGAATATAATCTCGGTTATATTTAATATAGCAGCTTGTGAACTTAGCATTTGGTGTGATACCTGGTGGGACAGCGCAGCATGAAAATAAAATGATTGTTCTTTTTCCTTTCTTGAAGCTGTTGCAGTCCGTGACGCGAGGATTGTGCTCTGAATGGGAGCTTCTGTTGCATGTATCGATAGAACGGGTTATCTCAGGCAGATAAACACAGTGAGGTAGTTGTAGGTAGGAAAAAAAAATCTAACTCACTTGCACTTACTGAGCTAACGTATAATCCCTAACCTTGGAAAACCTTAGCTGGGTTCCATAAGAGGCCTTATGAGAGTTGTGTTTTTTTTACAGTGTAATTCAAACACATTGTGCTGCCACATAAAGCCTTTTTTCATGTTGTATTGTATTACACTCATATGGGTTAATTTGGTGCCCTCATTGGAGAGCATGTTTTGTCTTTGTTGGGTCATTTGTATTGTTCTTCAGAAGTAATCCCGCTCTCTGTAATGTTCCCCCTTTTCAACCAGTCGGTGTAGTGATGTTTTGCAGCAACTGGATTTCTTCCTACTGGCAGTTCAGTTTATTTGATTAGAGTTTTTCCCCCGCATTTTGGATACAGTTGTTAGCTACGGAGGAATCCAATTCATTGTTACAGTATGAATGGAAACATTCACTCTCCAATTTTATTCATTGGGTTAGCTCATGTGGGACACACCTTAATGGCTCAATGAGGGCTTTTGGTGGCTATATTAATGCGGTTACCATTCTTCAAGGTGTAGCATTTGTAAAAAATTCTGTCAGCCACACACAAACACATTTCAAGTCTTCTGTCTACATCCTTTGTGCAATGCGAGCTCAAATTTACAGCAGTTGTGACAAATTGGAGTAAATGAGACCTCCACTGTCACAATGCTGAAAATACCGCCTCTTTGTTAGTCAAAACAGTTGTACCAGAGCTAAGAATGTACATCCAGATACAAAGCTTCTTGACCCTGTCCTGTAAAGCAGCGTAGCAGTATCACTGAGTGGATAAATATCTTTCCATGTCTTTATCTAACTGCTTTGTCTGCTGTGATTTGGCGTGCCGCAGTGATTTGGCGTGCCACAGTGCAACAGATTTTGAATGCTCAAGGTCATGCACAGCACATACTTTTGCAGATGTTGGATTCATTTTTCATCGCACTGATCATCTCTCCCTGGATCAAAGGCTGAGAGTTGCTTGTGCTTTACATTTCATCTTCACCCTGACCCCGCCGGTGCGCTAATGGTGTTTTTGTTTAGCAAAATCCGGTAGAGGTGCGAGTAACAGCACATGTAAAAAAAAATAAATAAAATAAAAATATTGAGAGTTACATTTGGAACGTAGCAAATGGTCTCCATGGCTACCAATCTGTCGGACTGTTGATGTGCAAATATGTCATATTGGATTCATTTCTGCTGATAATGTAAATGCGACATGAGTCACGGTTTCAGTGGGAACTTTTGGATTTCATAACAAATCCAGGGGTGATTGATGAAGATGATTTGTGTTTGTGCAATATGGCCCATGGCCATATTGCAGTTTTAATGATAGTTTGGTCAAAGCAGCATCTTTTATATATGGAGTCTGGAACATCATGCAACTCTTCTCCCATTCGCTTTAATTGACTACACTTTGTGTAGAGCTGAAACAATTAGTTGATTGGTTGACGATCATTTTGAAGAGTGATTAAAGTTATTTGTGAGTAGCTTTATTGCGCCGACCTTCTAAAATATGAGGCGTGGAGACATGTCCCCCCCACCCCCACACACACACACACACATTTTTTAAGTTGTGTGAATTTGTTTCCTTAGTTTAGAACTGCTGATCAGACAACACACCAAAAATGTAATATTTGAAGACACCATATTATCAAGTTTTAAAATGTTTCCCTTCATTTTCAAAACAAATGGTTGTTAGAGAAATGATCAGCAGAATAAACAATAGTGAGAATAATTAAAGATGTGAGCAGATGGATCTGAGGTCAGTTGCTTGATAACCAGTTAGTAAGCATGGCATTGGAGAAGTTAATCTAATATTTTCCCTTGACTTCATTTTGTAAAATATTAAACTCCCCGACCTCGGTATTACTCACACACTGTTAACCGTCTACTTAATAGTTACTTATTCTCCACATTAGAACAATCTTGTGGGTGAGTGTGAATTGGTTTTGTTTAGTTAAGGCCAAGGCCAAGGTTCCCTGCATTGACAGATCTCCCCAAAATGCATTGAATGCCATGGAAATGACATGGCAATGGCACAAGATCTGACGTTTTGTTTTTGTTTTTTTGGGGGAATATTTATTGGCAGCGCTGCATGAGATCTTTGACAAGTTAGAAAATAAGGACACTACAGAAGAGGAGTGCTCTGAATTCTTACACAGGCTGTCAAAATGATGGATTTGGAAAAGTATTTTGCAGTTGAATGAGTGTTCATCCCCACGGCTGGATGCCAGCACGTTAAACATCACAGCATCTTCTGAGAAACAAAATGGTGCTTTATATTTGTTTTGTTTGACTGACCCCCCCCCCCACTGTGACTTTTCAAGAAACAAATATATAGGTATTTTAATTTAATTTTGAACTTACAAAAGTGAATGAATATTATCGAAACAAAAAAAAAGTGACAAAACAACATGTCACAGATGTCTGTGTAGTGAGTTACTGAAGTCATGTTCACCAGCTAGCCCCGCCCCACCCTGTCTTGCAATTCTACTTTCTACCTCAAGAGGCAACAAAGAGTCACTGTGGACTCTAGTCAGCTCTCAGTCATCATGGGAGGAAGTGTTAAATCTGCTGTGAACCTGGAACTCCATCACATTTCTCAACTGGAGTGACGGTCAGTCCTGGAATTTTGTTGCTATTAGTTAGCCCCTTCCCATCGCCCCCCCCCCCGTCGCATGATTTTGCACACAAAGAGGGCTAGTTAAACACTTTCTGGATGCTTCGATGGCTCACTGAGAAGGCCAGCTGGGCTATGGCACATGGGAGCAGGAGGGGAGGGATGGACCAAAGTTATTACGGAGGTGGACAGCTCTCTGGCAAAAATGCTGCTTCTTTAATTTGTGTGCATTCCGAATGTGGAATTTGAATTCATAGGCTGTAAGGTGCTGCTATATGGTGACCTGACATACCCAATAATTAATATTACACTCTATGCACTTGATTTATTTATGGCCTTTTTTTTTTTCTCCAAAATTTATATTTAAAGCTGGGGCTAGAAAGATAAGGCAGCCCACCTACTGTTGTGTATTCAAGTGTCTGTAGGCCAAATCTCGCCCACTGCTACAGTGAGGCCCTCGGTTTTTCTAAGGTCCCAAAGACCAGAGTTATCATGCTGTTAGGATTGAGACAGGTCAGTACATGGGGGCCCTTTCTTTGGCAGGAATGTCACAAAAGAAGAAAAGAAAAAGCTGAAAGTGAAAAATAAAGCATATGGCCGAGGAAAGGTCCTGAAGGTCTGTGCCTCTCAACACTTTAGCCGCCCTGTCTCATAAAGACCCTTCGCACAAAGGTTTTGACACAAGCTTTCACAACCCCCCGAACACTAAACTGCAGGAAATGGGTTTACAGTTGAGGTGGAGACTTCAGCTGGTCCTTGATGGAAGGAACAGACAATTAGTTTCTTCATTCTGCACGGCTCTGTGAGTCACCCCAGTGTTTGGGAGCTTTCTGTGTCTGAACTTCAAAGAGCAGATAAGAAGCTGTCGAGTGCCTTTTTAAAGATAGAAAGAGTATTTTGCTAGAAATAGAGTACATCTAGAAATCCTTGAATATTTGTGGTCAACAGGAATTATCAGTCTTTCTTTTTGTGGAACAAGTTGTGTGTTTGGCATCAATAAGTTTTTTTGGGGGTTTTTTTGTGTGTGCTTTTATCACAGCACTCAGCTAACATGGGTACATAAAAGCTGCTGCAATAATGTGTGAAGTTTGAAAAACATGGCAGGAGGAAATTAGAGCTGTCTGTAAAATATTGAGAGTGCAAGTAAAATCAACATTGTCTGTTCGTCTTTCATTTGGTACCCAATCATTGTTTACAAAGTACGCCTATTATTTATCCGCATGATGATGGGGATTATCAAATTAATTCCAGCCCCCTTTCCCTGTGGCTGGTTTACAACTAAAAAAAGTGGTTAGGATGAGGCAGAAAGGCAGGGTGGGGTATTGATGAGCCTCTTTAAATCACTAACGGATTTGCAGGGGATTTTATAGCACTCGAATGAATCTGTGCTGTGCTGAGGATAGGGTGAGGTCATGGAAATATTTCACTGCCTCTATCTCTTTGACTTGTAATCCTGACAATGAATAGGAATACGATTGTGGATTTAGGCAAGGATGTTACATTGAGTGGAGGTATGAGATAGGATCATTAGTTGACCATGACAACAGTTTGGGTGACGCTGCCGCTCTCTTCTTCGCTGCATGAGTACACGTGCGCACAAAGCTCCGGCTGTGTTTTGAATTCCACTCACACCGCCTCTATAATTTGCACGTTCAATTTTAATAGAGGCCTGCAAGGCTGGTGTGTCGGCAAGCTCAAGAGTATACATGGCCATGACCAATGACAGTGTACTTAAAAAAATCTTGTGTGATAGATTGCAGTTTTAATTATCCGCAAGCCAACCTTCCACCCTTAATTTGACACTTAGCTCAGCTATTCCTTTGGTGGGGGGGTTAAAACACTTAACAGGCGCTTTTTAACATTCCACAACTTCTGTAGGCAGAGATGCAAGGGAACGTGAGCGCAAAGAATTAACAGATGCAGATTCAGATATGTTGCTTTTATGAATGGAAATGTTTTCCTTTTCTTCCAGATAAGGTCCACTGCAGTCTGTCTCATCAGTGAACAGTACATTTTCTCAGATGAGATTATACCTAAATAAAAGAAATCATATATATATATACAATTTATGGATGTATGAAAAGCTGTTTGTTTTTGATAATGCTAGCTCTGCTAAACTGACCCAAGGAAAATGGATTTTTTGAAACAGATACTTTCTCAGTGACAAAAATGTCAACTTAGCATTTAAAACAATCCGAGCCGCTCTTATGACCCTGTTGGGGGTGTTAAAAGGTATCCAAAAGCTATCAAACTGACAAACTCTGACAGAGCTGCAGTATATCAACCCCTTTACTAGTCTGTAAAATCTGATGCATTTGTCTATGTGCATTTTTGCAGTATGATACCAAGTTTTTGGCAATAATATTGATGGTTTTTCTTTGTGCAGCGGGTTTTTTTCTACCCCCCCAACTTTATACCAGTCTAGAGGATTCAAACAAAGATGCAATGCTTCTCTGAGACCGAAGCTCTAAAAGAAGTTAATTTATGGCCTGTTTGGGAGGTAGGTTTGGGCTTGAATACATAATAAGTTAGTGCACCTGCAGCCGCATACAAATGAATGGAAATGACGGTTAGTATTTACGCCTCCCTAAACCGTGGGGACCTCCTGATCTGACCACTAATTGGCCGGCAAAGAGAAATGAAGATAGCTTCCTTGTTCGCAGGCTGCTGTATTTGCAAATATCAGGTGCAGATTTGCAGAGAGGAGTCCATCTTATCAGTTGTCAAAAACAGTAGTATTCAACCACAGTAAAGCAGAAGAGGAATAATTATTATGATTCATTTTGTATTGTTTTCTGTAGTTGTCTAGCATTGTAGTTTTGTCTCCTTGCAGTTGTGTTGCATCATTGTGTTATCCTTATATGGGAGTTATAATCATTTCTGTCGCTCCAATTTCGTCTTAGAAGTTGTTTTGCATCTTTTTTTTGTCATCCTTGTACATCTCGTCGGCATTTTGCATCCTTAGTTTTGGTAGTTTTGGCAAAGGTGACCCTGACCCTTGTTATCCAGGAGTATGACATCTTCACAATATGCTGGCCCTCTAAAGAACACCTGTTTTCATAAGGTTTGACATTTTTTAATTGCAACTCCGTTTCCTGATTGACACTTAATACAGTTTACAGACGACATAATCACATTTGCAGGCATACTGTTAAAATACTTTCATACAGGTACACAATATAGGATTTATGCCACTATCTCTTGAAGCCCTGTCGCCTTCTTCTTGATTAAGAGAAGGCGTGCTTGTCTTGCAGGGTATATTCATAGAGTTGATCAAAACCTGATTCCTCTTGTGGCTTCAAAATATATTGCAGCATTTCAGCGTCTCCCTCTGTGCTTGTGACTTAGACCAAATTGATTTTCTTAATCGATAAGATAGGATTGGATTTAGAAGTGTGGGAGCGGGGGGGGGTGGGATCTGGTAGGAAAGACTGCCTCAGCCTGCAGGCTCCTCAGGAGTAGTCCCTTGTTCGTTCCACGTCTCTATCAGTGTCAGTTCACAGGGAGCTGTGCATTTTAAATGTTGCCACTTTGTACACCTGCTATTCTGCTTCATCTCAGGTTGGTATGATGACAGCAAAACTGTGTATACACTTGCAAAATATAAACTTCCCTGCCAGCCCTTTGTCACCTCTGGAATGGAGATGACTGAATTGATGCAGCGCCCCAGTGGAGCAAAACCGTTTAAATGACAACACATTTTTGTCTCACCTTGAACTTAATTGACTGCCTGAAAGCTGGCGTTTGAAAAGTGCTGACAGAATGACTCCTCTTGCTGTTCAGAAACAGAAGCTATTGACGGAGCCTGTTCTGTGGACTGTTCTGTGGTCAGGATGCATGGTGTCTTCATGAGCCGTGCGGCATTATGGATGGTTGATGTCACACGTATTACTCCTAATAGGCTTAATGTCTGTATGCATTAGTATGTATTGCATTTCTGCAGGGCGGAGAAGTGGCAGATGTGGCCCTCACTATTCAGAGGGGTATTAAAATACATGGATCATTATTTAGTCACACTTCTTGCAGGTTGGCTTTAGGAATAGAAATAACTCATTTTACTCCCATTTCAGTCTTTTAGTTACCAGAAGTGGTTGTTAACAAGACACCTGATGACAAGTAGGTTGATGGCCCAAGTGTCCACCAGTGTCTCTGTCAGTCCTGACAGCTTGAGGACTGGGAAGCAGTTATGCTGTCACTGGAAAAGACCAGCCGCTACTCACCACCCCCCCGCCAGCTCTCCATCCCATCCACTTACACATTGGTCTTGCCTGTGATGCTGAGCCGCCATGGCGCAACTGTGGGATTTCTTAGAGGGGAGCCACAAGACTGTAATCAGTCATTATGTCAGAAGCGAGCCCCGTGAGCCCCGCTGCAGCTCATTCAGCCAAATAATAAGCAGCCGATAACAGTGCCGGCATGCAGGCAGGAACAGAAGCCCCACAGGCGAGGAGCTGGAAGACGGGGGGCCTTCTCCTCTCGTCTGCCTACACAGGGACGTCACCTTGGTTCAAGGACTGGATCGACTTGTTTCATACAGCAGACTGAAATTTTTGGCTGTTGTTCAAAGCTCTGCCTTCTGTAAAGGGCAAACACACCTTGAGGGGCTAACAGGAAATCTGTGGCATCAGTTAAGAAAATTATCTTTTTTTGTCCATTTCATGACCAGAAGAGTATCTTAGACGGCACAGATCGGGCAGCATAATTGTAGTAAACGCTCAACACTGACCCATAATTACGATTCCTAAGTAGAATATCAATGTTTTATTTTTATTTAGTGAAATTATGATTATTTATTATTAATACTTGTTCATATCCACACTTTTTCCTATTTCTATCAAAAGGAAAATAGGAAAACAATGAAATTATTATGAGACTTTATCATTCTATCTTCAACAAAACCTGACACACGTGTGTGTCTAAATAAAGACATATGTTCTGTATTAATATATTATCGTAAAACAAACCAAAGATTCTTGATACAGGGTGATAAGGCTGCTGACAATGTGATACTGACCAAAGAAAACAGCCTCCCCCCCTTCCACTAATAAGCCCCACTCCTTTCCCCTTCACCCACACAGTCCCAGTGTCTCACTGTGGCATGCCTGAATGCAAAAGTATTGACTGGTTGTGCTGGGTGAATGGTGCCATATAACTTCCATACATCAGTGAGAAGGCAGAATGACAGACAGTGGGAGTAGAGATGTCAGATGCTCTTCTACAGGCAACTGACATCCAATCCCTTCCTGTTCTCCACAGTGATACTCTATCTTCTGACAGAGGCTCCATTGATAGTTTCAGTTGCCTGTTCAGCATCTTACTCGACCACTTGACAAGCTACTGTTATAGTTTCTTTTTCTTTTTTTTTATGGTGGATGAGACAGGAATAATTCTGCTCCCAATTAATGTTTTTTTTTTTTTTTTTTAAAGGTTCTCCAGCAGCTCGCAACACACAGTCATTGACTGCCACAGTATAATTGGTTCACTACTGTATGCATGCAAAGATTGATAGCTAGATTAATCTCATCAAAATGTTAAGCTTTTATAATCTTCTCATGGACCCCTTTTACCTTCTCATACATAATAAATGTTGCTAAGAGTCAGGCCGACACAGGGCACATAGCTTAAAACAGAAGCATACCAGTTCCAAGACTTAAAGTACAGCACGCCACCAGACATTGAACTCACTCAGGTGAGTATAGGGCAACCCTTTATGGAATTTCTGCCCATAATGATTAATAAGGGTGGCTTAGTAATGGGCTTTGAAGTTATCAGTGAGATGTCGGACTTAAGCAGATGTCTGTAATCTGCTTTCATGCGTCTGCAGTTTCTTTTTCTTAGTGTACTTTTTTTTTTTTTTATATTGCTGTTCATTTCCATCTGTACATTCTCCACTAATGAACAGACAGTTATTAATTGGTATTGGTAATAAGGGTTGCTTCTTCTTATTGGCTCAGTCTCTAATGAGAAGTATAGAAAACAGTAAAGAGACAATCCACTGCCTTTGACAGCTACGAACCAAAGGTCCATTTAGCAGGGGGTTCTGCTGTCACTCATGAGCACTTCGAAAGGTTAGATTCCTGTAATCTTGTTTATGTTTTTGGTCAGTAGTAAGCCTCCCTAAGCCAGCTTTGTGTCAAACACAGCTGGAAAGGCCTTTACAATTCCACTGAAGCAGAAATAATTGGTCCAGCAGCTTGGATGCAGCCGTGACACACAGGTAATTTGCTAATTTCTGTCTCTCAGCTGGTGTTATCAGTGTAGGAAGCTGTCGTTTTCAGAAAGTGTATAAAATGATTTATGCTCTTCATGTCGCTTTAGCAGAAATGGAATTTAAGTGGTATGAACAAAGCATTGATTTTTTTTTTTTTTTTTTTTTTTTCCCCAGGCCGATTTCATATCTTTTGATTGTAGCTTTACGTGAGAAAATGGCATTCTCATAGTAAAATGACTAAATAAAAACGCTTTAAATCTAAATTGCCTTAAACTATTTCTCCTTTTTTGCCCTTGGTGCAAGTGCTCATTCAATGGATTGCCATAGAGTAAATATCCATAACCCAACTTTTCAGTCAACATGAGTCTTGTGTACAGGATGCCAAAATAGTCCCAAGAGACACCTTTTCCCATAAATTTAGTCCCCATGACTTTGAGCAGGCCACCTTCAGCTGATGGGGAAATTTGGATTGAAGTCCTTTGAAGCCACTTTTAATTATACTGGTACTAAAGGATGAAATTGAGCAGGAATGAAGTGCTTTTTGTGCATTGATTTTTCTCTGCATCTGTGGACCCACCGGAGAGAGGCAGAGACAGTTGTTACCTCCTTCGTTGCTTTACTGGAGACAAACAACAGGAGGGTCCCTGCATAGCCATTTTCCTGCTCTCTCTTTAATATAATGAGAGCATGTACATCAAACCGTCCCTCTCATCTAATTAGGAAATGCCATGGAATTCAATAGGAATTCAGGCAGGTCTGGCCAGAGGCCACACGGCCACTTTACCTTGAAAGAGTTTAGATTGTCTTTGCAATCTGTTTTGACGGCTGACAAACTTTGACCAGCCTTTGGTGTGGATTTTTGTAACTTGGAGGACAAGGTGTGGCAAGGCTTGAGGCGGGATCGTTTAAGCTTTTCCTACAGATTTTCCCCTCAGGATTTATACCCATTTCAGGTGCTGTTTCCTGTGATCTTAAACCTTTATTCTGGCAGAGGGTTTTCTCACCTGGGTATCAGGAGAATGACTGCCACCTTGATTGCCCTCAGGTCCCGGCAGGATTCCTGTCCAATTCAGCTACATCAAATGGCGTTGGACTATAAAAAGACCAGTTATTTTGGAAACAGATGATGGCCTAGCTTTTGTTTGCTTGTTGTCAGATGAGGCTTCATCCTGTTTTCTTGAGAACTTCCCCTGACCGAAAGCCTTCCACAGTCACACCAGCAGATGCGACAATTTGTCATGCATAAGAAACCTCACTCCGACAACCATCTGTCTGCTTCTGTCTGTTACCATGCACTGGCGGTCTGTTTTCAAATACATATATACAATTTTAATGGTATGAAAACTATGCTGAACCAATTTCATGACCTCCAAACCTTGTTCATAAATCTCATTTGTGACCTTATACGTGAACCAAATAAGAGAAACCAGAAAATATGCTGACTGTCAGCATGCATAAGTTGTGTGACCTCAGGAGAAGGTTGCCATTTGGTGCCCTGCTATACTGTTACTTCGACTTGATAGCTGGAATGAATTACTCTGCGCAGTTAAGAGGAAATTCAACTCCCCCAACCTGATTCTGAGAAGATCAAAACAACATAGCATAACAAGTGAAAAGCAAGGAGGTCAGGGGGATCACTTTGACTGTTGTGGAAACTGAAATTCAGTTACACTAAGTCAACGGACAATTTGAAACCCATGTTTTAATGGTGGAAAGGTGGAACAATGTGTAAAATCTGACCGTGCTTGTTGCCAGACTAGAAAAACAGTATCGGAAGTTTCGCTTCATAGAATATTTGACCGTGACAACTAGCTATCGCTGTATATGGCAAATAAATGCTGTTAATGACCGAGCAACAAATGTATCCAGTTGTGAAAATGGCACAATGTTTGTTTCCCATCCACTGCCTGTGCTTTGCCCCTGAAAAGTTACACCACTTCCTGCATTGCCAGCAGATGTAAATTGTCCAATATGGTGTCAGGCGCTCTCCTGTTGTCCTTTCCAACAGACTGGCTAAGTAATAACAGTAAGATTAAGATGGGGAATATGCTTCGGAGATGTGGGTTTCCATTAGTAAGCGGCTCCCCTTTCAGCTGACCACCGGTAACCGCAGCACCTCACCTTTCACACTGCTTCTGGTTTCTTCTCCCACCCCCGACTCAGTTTTTCGTTTTCGTGCATTTGACATTTCTGGTGGCAGCCTGAGATGGGAAGTGGGACTTGAGGGAGCTTAAGGAACGCTTTCAGTGTGAAGCATAAAGGATATCCATACCTTGTTCTGTGCAAATTGCACGTAGTGTAAAAAAACATCCATGCTGCTGTTCCAGCCTAAGTTGTAGTTAATAGCATAAGCATTTTTTTTTTTTCTCCCTGGCGGGGGCCATTCACTCTCTGGGCCAGCCAATACTTCTTTTCCCATTCATGTCACTTTTGCTCATTCCATGTGATCTGACAAGAGTACCTTTTGTTGTGCCCGAGAAGAACTGAACACCCGTACACTGCCCATATTGAAACATTAATGCAGCTGTTGGTCACATGATGTTACATCAGCCCCCTAGCATGAATTAATGCAGTGCGGCTACTCGGTGATAGAAAGATGTCTATCAGCTTTTCTGAGGCTTTTTCTCTCCTCCGGGCTATGTGTTTAATATGACTCTACAAATGTGATTTAGTGAGCAGATAGCCCTTAGACTCAGAGGTCGCGGCATCATAGACTTGTGGTGTGTTGTATACGGCACCAATGTTTGTAGGGCAGTGTTATCTTTCTGATGTTGGATAAATTGTAGAAGTAGCTATAGAATAATGAATTCTTCCAGATAAGGTGTCAGGGGAGGGTTAGGGTTAGGGAGCGGCCACCACGGCTTTTGTTTTCTACCTCACAGGGCAACAAGAGAATTTGAGAGTTTCCACATTATTTCCTGTAGCTTCTCATCAAAGATAATTTGTTGGCTATCCCTTTGCACATGCTGTATCTATCCTGAAAGCATTCTTTCACAGAGCATCAAATTCCTACGACTTGTTTTCCCTCAATTCTCATCCCAGGCTGTCTAAATTCATCCTCGATTCAATTACTTTTTGGTTACAGCGGAGACTCCTTCCATACTATATTGCTCCGTGATGCGTGTTGCTACCCCACAGATTTATGTCGAAGCTGAAAGATGGCTGTCCAATTTTCTGCATGAATAGGAGTACTGGAGGTTGTGTGTGTGTGTGTGTGTGTGTGTGTGTGTGTGTGTTGTCGGATGTGCGTTATGGACGTAGGGACCTCACAGCCATATAATTCTTCAAGACACTGACCATTTCTGTCACATAGTGCAATTAGCTTGTGTTTCGCAGTGAGGTTTTTTTTTGTTTTTTTTAAAAAGAGTGAGTCTGCATTAAATGTGTGTGGGCATCGTTATGCACTTGGCTACATTTGAAACAGTAATTCAGTCACTGTATCTCAGTACTTGCGTGACCCTGATTGCTAGGGGGAGAAAAATGGCTGTTTATTCCTGCCAGTAATTAATTTCAGTGACAATATAAGATTCTGCCTCCTCGTTGGGCATTTAGTTCATCTTTGTAAATGCAGAATGTTTGCTCAATTAGAAATTAGCCGCAGTCATTAAATTAGCTGTCTTTGTAAAAACGAAATAAATAAGCTGATCGGTTTTCAGTGATGGTTTAGAAAAGTGCAAAAATGTTTTTCCTTCTGCCATTGGCTTGTTTTCTTTTGACAGATTGTCCGCATACTGAAAATGAATGGAATAGCATGATACATGTAATTTTAAAGGAGGTCCCCGTTTAGCCGATATGGTTCTATTACATTAAACTGCATTTTTTTGTGTCTCCGTTATCAAAGAAGACATTTTCGACATCATAAATCTGTCAGATACCGCTAGATAGACAGACAGACAGCCAGCCAGCCAGCATGCAGTCACACAGCCCATTACTGTGTTGATGCAGTTATAGTTACGTCTCTCTTTGTAGTCTCAGTGAAAAGTTGACGTGCCCCCAGATGACCGCCCCCACCTCACAGGAGTCCTGCAATATCTCGGTTGTCTCCTTCCAGGCCTGAATGGGCACATTGTGCGGCTGGCCGCTGCTGCTTTGCAGACCTCTAGGTCCTCGGCACACACCTGTCAAGCCATGTCCTTGGCGCCTTGGGTGCTGAAACAGTCCAGAGTGCCCCTGCTGCACACATGGTTATTGAACCCTTGCACACCCACGCACCGAAGCACAAAAGCAGTTGTATATGAACAAATAATCACATGCAGTTATGCAGACTTTTGCTAAGGCACAGACTTGTATTGACAGAGACGTACACAGCTGACATAAACAGTGCATGCATACCGTCACACACACGCATGCAAAGACTGGAGTTTATTGGAAACACACGTCGCTCTCCTTGCCTGTGCCAAGGTTATATTCAGTACGCAGGTCAATTTCAGAAAGGGTCAAGTTCCATATTTGTCAGGTTGGGGAGGGCAAGGGCACAGATGGTTGGCTGTGGCACACATGCTCGCACATGGAAATGGGACTGAGAAGTAAACTGTAACTTGATCCGTGTCCTCAATCAGTTACAGATTTTTCTGTTTTTAAGTTGAGGGCTCACACACAGGAAATACAGGCTAACTGCAATTTGAAATGCTATTTAAACAATTGTTCCTGCTGAAATGTGAATATTTTCTGATTTTATTTTCTTTTGGAAAATAGAAAAAGTCATATTATCTTGTAGATTTTGGTTTATTGTTCCCTTACATTTACTAAACAGGATGATTTGGGGAAAATTTGAGAATTGGCTTATTAATCATTATGAAAAAAAAAAGCATTTGCTGCTTTGCTAAATCATTGGAAATTGAGTTTTCAAAGCAAAATAAGCAGTAGTTTGTCCAGTGTGAGAATGTTTAAGCTTTTCATTATCTTCTATCATTTTAAACAAAATCCCTCTAAGATTTTAATAGTTTTTCATTCAAAATAAGTTGGGGACGACACCTTGAGACCCCTGAGTGCTTCCCCTCAGACATTTAATATACAAAATAACTGCTCAATTAGTCAGAGAAAGATTGGATAGATGATATAAGAATGAAAATTAATTACTTGCAGATTAGTTTACTCCAAAAAAAAAAAAAAACAACCCTCATTTTTAATGACATATTTAGAGCATCATGCAACTCATGAACCATTGATGGTACTCCTGTGTTTCCATATCTTGATCAACTCATCTCATGCACGCTCTCTCTGTCTCTCTCTTTTCAATTTTTCCGTGGCCTTGGGCGGTAACCCTTCACAGAACAAATGGGGCTGTTCGTTTGGCGGTATCATCAAAGGAAAATGCTAAATGGCTGATTGTACATGCACACAACGTGCATCCTCGTGAAGGACCTATGGTGTCAAGTCCCACTTGTGTCACCCATACGATTTTCCCCTCTATTGACTTTTATGTTCTGCAGCAAGGTTGGTCATCGTGGAGGGAATATGTATGTATTCCAAATAAAGACAAGCGTGATTATCATAATGATATTCCTCTGCTAAGGTAAACAGCTCTCTGGCCCCAGCAGAGGAGAAAAATTGTTGTGTGAATGTATGGCACCTTGACAGCTTCTTTTTGACGATACATTTCATGCATTTAATATTGGGCGTGATAAACACAAAGCCTTTTAAGTATTGACTTTGAGCTTGGATTGCTGGTTGAGATCATGTGATAAGAGAAACTTGCCGGAGAAGCAATCTAGCGCCCAAGGACTACAAAAACATGATATTTACATAAATATTCAAACACATGAGCTTGCATACGCCCACGTATAAAATTTTTAAAAGGAGGTGCTGTGTATCACTTCAGCTGAATGCATTATTCTGGAGGATGCGTCTTCATCACGCCGGTCTTTTTTTATCTTTCCAAAGACACAGGCAAATGGGTACAAACAAGAACACATGCATGCACCACATGGTAACCTACAGACTCAGATCCCAGGGTTCATCTCTTTCCAATTAAGGCCATTTAGGGCATGCGTTTGAGAAAGTCTTCTGAGGACAGACCTTAGTGGTTGATGCTGCATGTCCTTCATCTGCTCATTGCTATGCCAAGACAGAGAGCGAGCGATAAATGGGAAGGAGGAAAAAAAATAAAATAAAGATTATAGTAGGAAGAAAGATGAGGGAAAGAATCCACAACGCAAGACAAGTGGCTACTGAGTAAGTGAAGATGCAGTGATTTAGAGTGAGACTAGAGAATGAGAAAGCAGACACGTTACTATACATAATCCTTCTGCAGTTGCCAGCAACCTCAGTCAATTGTTATCAGCTATTCCTTGAATTTAATGGGACCCTTGGGGGTAGGGATGCTGCCCGTGCATTACAAATGCTGCCCATTGACTCCAGTTGGTAAGCTTTTCCTCTGTTACGAATGAGCGGTTGTTCTCTGGCTATGATTACTGAACAAATAATAGCAGTGCAATATAATACATTAAATTAACACGAACAAAGTGCTTGTTTGCATTTCATCCTTTGATGTAATGATGGATTGTTTTCTTTCGCTGCCGCCTTTCCACAGTGTTGGAAGGATTTAAGCATTTAAGCATCTCGCCGTGTGAGGAAGTCACTGCATATATTTTTATGCAGTGTCTTCCTCACAGGGCGAGAGGTGTAATAGTTACATTTGGTTAACGTCATGGTATGTTATACTGGAAGTGCAGTTTACCTGAGGGTGCAAAAAGAGATCTTTATAGAGGCTGGTTATTTCTGTCTCACATAGCAGCTCATTTTAAACTCTGTATAATCTATGAAAGAGCAGCGAGTAGATGAATAAGTAGTAAGTGTGCATATTTTGTGTACTTCACATTGGAGCATGCAAGTTACTCAAGGCTGGCTCTACTTGTAAGAGATGCCACCATCTCAATACATTTTCTGTTCATTAGCTATATCTCCTTTGCCTTTGGCCCCAGCATGCATAGGCCAGCTTGTCGGTTACAGTGTCACAACCGCAGGGTCATTTAATTTAGAGCCCTGCTCCGCCGATTAGGGCTTTTGTTGTGAGCAGGCGTGACTACTGTAACACGGGTGTTTGGGTCAGCGATGGGCACAATAGCTGAGTTACTCTCGCTGACTTCCCCACTATTGCCTCTCCCTCTCTTTCTCAGCACATTTTCCACTTGGCTGATAAAATAAGCCAGTCTTTGATGAGCTTTCGGCAGGCCACGGTGCTGTGCCTCAGTAAATGCTTTTATAGAGACACACCACAGGCTGTCAACTTGGATCAGTCATACAGCGGCTGCATATGTCCAGTGCTTTCTCATATGTTCCTTTGTCTCCTGATAGCAGGGTTTTTTGACACAATGATAAGTTGGGGTTGGAGCCGCTCATGAATTTCAAGAATGTCTCCAAACTACAATATGCAACTTTTTCCCTCGAGGCAGGAAGATTATTGTTCACCATGACCTGTTTTTCTCCAGTGGTCAAATTGACAACCCAGTTCCCTTCATCATAACTCCCTATTATTACCTTTTATTTATGTATGTGCATATAAGCACACACACACACACACACACACACACTCACACACACATATCCAGCTGAAGATATTCTGATAAGATTCTTATTTGGAGAATATTCATTTTGACTTTGTGTTATATATACAATTCGTCATCATCGGCAGTGACTGTCAACAACAAATGTGAATTTATTGTCTTTGTTTCTTTGAATGAAATGCTAGTCATCTGATATACTCTGAGAAATGCATATACAACAGAAAAACCGTGATCGCACACCAGTTGCTGAAAATCCACAATCCTCTCGTCTCTCGCCTCATTTGCACTGCTCTATTTTGCTTTTGTTGAAATGAGCATGATGAAACTCTTCCTTGGGTTTAAAAAAACAAAACAAAACATTGTTACACCCAACGTTACTGTCAGTCATGGTCAGAAATATGCTGTGCTGCACTTGTGACCACACTCGGCAGTGATATCCACCACACTGTTATACAATGAATCACTTTTGGGGGTGTGAAATCAAATTTGGGTGTAAGTTCATGGTGGTGACAGCAGGATACTCAGACTGTGTTTCATCACTTTGTGAAGACAGATAGAAAACACTCCAAGAACCATGGCAGGAAGGAAAAAAATGAGTTCAGTCAAAAACATGTTGAAGAAAGGGAACAAAGACACTGTTGTCGGGCATTTTTCTTTTTGGGTTTGTTAATGCAGTGAAGTTGTTAAGAGCTGATGCATTTCAGCGATGGGGAATCATTCACTTACAGATATGAGGTGATCCTGGTGAGCAAATTTGGCAGTTGAACAAAAATCTATCAAATCACTCTCTGCTCTGAAATACTGACCAATTGCATATCTTCAGCAGCCAGTGAAAAGCTGATAACATAATGTAAAAGCACAGACCGAGATTGCTCGGAGCCTTAAGCCTCTCCTTAAAGTAATATATTAAATTAAGTATCATAAAATAACAATATGTATAATTTCTTCATCGCGTAATCATGGATTTTTTTTTTTTTTTTTATATATACATATAAATAAGTTTAATTTAAGACTGTGCTGGGTACACTTGACTATATATGGATTTGTGTTCTAAATTAAAGTTGCAGCTGCGATATTACTTAAAAAACAACACAGTCTGGACCATCTTCAGTTTTTGCCTTCATTAACAACCATCTTGGCATAAATAAGCAGCTCTCTCACACAGTGTCACTTAGGGTCATCCATGCCTTCTACTTCAGAGAAATTGCATATCTTTGGAATGAACATCCTAGTAGTAATGGTGCAAGATTGCCTTGGGTGCCTGGAACTGCCTGGTGTGCATTTCTCTGGTCCAAGCCCCTTTGAAGATATTTTGGAAGCTCCAGTTCTCTACTAATGCTAGTACTTTAACAGCAATGATTATAAGAGAGCAGGTTGAGAGCAGAACTTGGCTTTGATAGTGTCTCTGCTGAGTGATGACGACCAGGAAGAGAAGCAGCGAAAATGTAAAATTGGAGATCTGTAAAATTGCTGTAATTACAAAATTAGCTCAGAATAAAAACGGGATCCGGTGTAAGCAGATGATGAAAGCCCAACTACGGCCCATCAGGCTGTCCATGATCTAATTTTTTTTTTTTTTTTTTTTTTTTTAGCTCCTGTTGTCTGTGAACTCTCTGTTTGTGGTCAGGATTTGCCACAATATGGTGTTATTGTGTTCCTTTTCCAAACACTTCCAGACCTGCTTAAAAACCGTCAGATGCTCTGTTGACAAAACTCTCATCAGCAGTTCAGCAGACTCAACCTATGGCATCTGCTTTGTCTGCCAAAGTCTCAAATTTGATCAAACGTAATGAACAGCAGATTTGATGAGGCGCGGCCAAGATTGGTGGGCCATCGTGCCCAGATGATATTCAGACATTTGGCAATGCAATTTGGAATTTTCTTAGTTTCGTTTTTATAGCATAATTTTTGAAAAAAAAAAAAACCTTCAAACTTTTCAAACCCAATTGTAGCCTAAAAATTTAATGCATTTATGCATTATCATTGTTTCAGTTATTGTCTGTGCTTCATATATGACTTTCTATGAGCGTAGAAGGTAATTTTTAAAGCACGTGTCACTTCTTCTTAAAGGTTATGTTGACATGTAACAGACAACGCAAATATAGGTTGATGTGAAAAGGAAAATTCTTTAATTCTCTCAAATCCAATATCTACCTCATTTGCATAGTAAACACAGTGCTACTGATTAATCCTTTTTAATTTTGGCTCATTATTCAGGACCATAACCCGCTACAGACACCTCAATTACAGAAGTGTTGGTGCTCATCACTTTTATTATTGCAGGTGAGATTTAATTAGAAATCATGTAAAGATAGTTTGCATCACAATAAGGTGAGGGACTAAGGTGACATGTTTTTCAGCACTGTAGGTAGAAGAAGAAACCCTCTTTTCATGTAGCACATTAATTCAGCCATAATTAAGCTTAACCACTTCACTGTGCACGCTTGTACCAGCCCAGCTAAGATTTGTACTGAATATTATTAGAGGAGAAAATGTAATGAGCGGAGTGACACGGAAGCTAAGGGTGTGCGTGAAAGATGGATTGAAACGAAGGCTAAGAGGCAGACCAGGAGGGAGAAATGTGCACGATGGGGGAATGAGACGGCGCAAAAGGTGACTGGGGGAGGCAGTCATCAAAATGCTAATGCTGTATGGGATATTTACTGCAGAGTGTTAATGCAGTTTAAAACAGGCTCTTTGTCCTGCAGCCCATCACAAAGCCCCTGTTGGGCCCTAATAAATCAGCCATTAAAAGCTGATGTGACCTGAATAGCACTTGATACAGCAGCAATCCTGGCTCTATTGCCAGTTTGCGAACCAGGCAACAGCTGAAAAATTTATGAAGATGCCACTTAATAATGGTGTCCAAAAATATAGAGTTTGTGTGTGAGGTGACTATGATAAACTAATGTTGGACACATTAAAAAGTAGTTCCAGGTTTTTTTTTTTTTTTTGTGTGTTTTTTGAAATAAATCTTAAATCTTGCATGTGCCTGTTATCAATGACTTAAAGGTCAACCTGGCAGACATTAAAAGTTCCTCCTGCTAGACTGTTTAATTATGTCCCCTGTCACCTGCCTTGACAGTATGAGTTGCCTGCTCTCTGTCCTAACTTGCTTCTTCCCTGTGCTTCCTTCCAGGACAGAGCATGGTTTTAATATCTGGCACGTGAAAAAGCGGATTTGTGAGGACGACGCTCAAAGAATCAATCACCTTCTCACGTCAAGGTATTGTGCACATTTATCACCACTTCTGACAGTGAGTCTTGACAAACCAAGCTGAAAATGTCTCTTTGCAAGTTATGAATACACAAGAGATCCCAGATTAATTACACAAGGAGACCCCTCCCAAACCGGGTGCAGTAATGACGAACCGTTCAGATGGGCCAATAGGGCTCTTTGGAGGTGTGCAATAGGAAGTTTATGAAAATGATTCATGATAGGTACTTATCTTCATATGCAAATCTGGTAAGCCTTTCATTTCTTTTGCCAGTGACAAGGAAAGCTTTTTTTTTTTTGTAACCATATGTATCTACTGAGTGTGTTTGGATTTCTTTCCTAGATGCAAATTATGTTTTTGGTGTAATCATGCAAAAGCGCAGCTGGGTTCCATTTCTCCACGCCCCGTTCCGCTTGCTCCCTGCAACCGCCAAACCCTTCATGCACCGAGTTCCCTGTTTGTCATTGTCGTCTTCACCAGTGCAATGTTTTCTCTTTCCTTCTCCTACTTAGCCCCCCCCCCCGCCACATCTCTTGTTCACTTGTTATGCCAGCTAAAGCCCTCCCCCCCTCATCCCATCGACACACACGCACTCGCTCTCTTCCCTCCACCTTCCCTCTGTATACTGAATAGAGCCACTAGCCTCGATGCCTCCTGTGGTGAGGCTGGATTGAATTCAATTAGGGAGATTGTTTGCCCTCCAGAGTTTACTGGTGGGGTCCGTAGATGATAGGTTTGCCTGCTGACATCTCCACTCACTCACTCACTCACACACACCTACACACCCAGACATACTCTGCTACATCCATCCAGCCTATTTCTTCTCTGTCTGACTCGATGCGTCCACCCCTCCCTTCCTTGCGGCAGTGCATGTATAATTCTTTTTTTTGTTTGTTTTTTGTGTGCATACATTGTTCACACTCTTCAAGCCCTCTTTGGTGTTACTTTACGGCAATGTATTCAATAAGATCAAGGCACAAAAAACTGGCACAATGGGAGAATATGTCGTATCGCTTTTTTGATACGGCCCCAGGGGCTCATATACTTGATGTGACTGTTTCACCAGGGCTGATGGGATGGGAGTTTTCAGAGGAGAATAATTTGGGAACTACATTTGAGCTCAATCCAAGCTACTACACACACCCTTCCCAAGATAATCCCTCTTTTTTTTTTTTTATATTAATTTGCCATTTTGTCAGCACATCCTGCGTTAAAGAAAGGACGGTAAATGTTGCTGACACAGGAGTAATGGTCACATAAGTTGCAAGGTGAAAATAGATTTGTGTCGTCATTTGAATAACATTGAGAGCAGTGGGTGGTGGTTGCGCACGGTGCTGGCTTGTGCCTTTCAGGTATGAAGTGTAAATCTGGTGCAGACGTAATGGCCTTGGTCTCTATTCTGTGTAGAGACCCATGCCAGCGACTTGTCCAGCAACACGCTGCTTTCCTGCTAATGTCACCCTGCGTGACCACGTTCTGGTGCTCCTCAGAAATCAGATACTGTATTAGTGCTGAAGGGTGTCAAATGAATTAAAAGCTGGGAAAGACTTTGAGGATAAATATCCTAATACAGCCCGACATGGAATTAGGACTTTCATTTGATGCACTTTTTTTTCTCCCTAATTGTGGTCACTTAGGTTCAAATCCAGTCTACATCAGGGAGAGCCAAGGAAGCTAAAATAAATAAATAAATAAATATTTCAATGCAATCTTGTGTAAAAGTAAACTTAGAAATGTCCCTGTTGTCATTTAGGCCAGATCTTTGAATTAAAAGAAACCTAGAGACTTGGTCAACTACAACACTTTCAGCCTCTCAGGGAATATGAGCCTCTGCAACCTCCTACAATGCTTTGCATACCCAACATGGTTGCCCATAGCATCCGCCATACAAGTTGGTCTGACCATAATGGCTGCTGATGACATTAGCCCTGCCAAGGTTTGGTTCTGTTATCTTAAAGCCCTGCCATTTGTTTTTATAGTGTGATCCTGCCCAAACTGCTTGAAATGATGCAAAGCAGGTCATTTGAATGGGAAGGGAGCGAAATCCTTTTGGCCGATGTCAGCAGTGTTCTTGAATTTGAATCCCACCCAGAGGTAGTTGACTTTGCGCCTCTTTGTTGTTGTTGTTGACCTGTTACTTGGGCAACTATGGTCAGCACCAAAACAGCCTGCCTCAAGGGTGACAGCATCAAAACCTTCTAAATGACCAAATTATTTAAAAGGCACACAATGCATTGATGTATTGCATGCCTGGTAATGACAAATTTGCTGACCCTTTGTGGAAATTGCTGTTGTCTTGACAACAGCAACCTGTTGGAAACATATCTGCTCGGACATGTTTTCGGTCATTGTGCCCCGACAGGTGAGAAATCCATGTGAGAAACTACTTTTCAGACAAAGTGTTTTCGGTCTAACTTTTTTACACATTCAAAGATGAATGTGATGCAAAAATATAACACATTTACGTGTTACGTCTTTCAAATGATCTGATCATGAATGATTTTGACCTCAAGCAAAGTCGTATGCACAAATTAATTTGCTGTTAGAATCGTTAAGGAGTCGCATTAATCAAGCGATTTGTGTAGTGATGCTGGTTTTTGAATAAATTATAGGTAGATCCGCACAACAGTATGCCACACTAGGACATTTATTTCCTTTGTTTTTCTTCTCAACTTAGGCAGCTGTTACTTTAATTATTCAGAGTGTTCCTGAGTTCTTTATGAGATATATTTATCTCTGTGTATGGCCGGTCATGCTTGATCAGCAGCTGGTTTGTGCATACCTACAGCAAATGAGTATGTACTTCTTCTTAATGTAGTGTTTGCTGAGACACTGTGCATTTCCTCCCCTTCCACTTCTTCTTCCAATACAATATTCATGTCTTCTGCAGCTCTTTATCGCACTCCTGCACAACATTATCATCATAAAAGCGCCCCCTTTTTCTCCCCCAAATGTGATTTTTGCGTGCATCCATGCATCTTTAAAAAGTATCTCTAAAAAGTAGGGACTTTTAAAGGGGGTATTTATGAGTTTTGCTGTTGCTGCCGAGCCAATGTTAGCGTTAACTGTGGTTTACATACCAGTCTTGAAAAGAGCTTCAGCCAATGGTGCTTTTAAGAGGTTATAATGTCCTTGGAGGTGAGATATATAGTGTAGTGTATAGTGTATACGGTGAACTCCTATTGGAAGTTGTTGAGATGGCCCAGCTAATCAAAAAAATAGTTCCACACCTGTTAGCAACTACAGGAATAACTTGATAATAACTTGCTAATTTAGAATATGAAGCGATTGCAAACTAACTGTAATGAAATACAATTAATTCAAGATAAAACCCCTTTCATCATATAGTTTGAAGTCACAGCTTTTGGCTAATTAGCTTTGTCTAGCATAAAGATTTGAAACGCAGGGGGGGCAAACCCAACTCTGTCCAAAGGTAACAGCACTTCTCCTCAGTTCACTAATTAACACATCACATCTTCATTTAAATGGTACAAAATAAATTCACAGCCAGGACCTCAGCTCCTACTGACGTGTTAATTAGCGAGCTTCAGCCGAGAGATAAAATTTTTACCTTTGAACGCAGCCAGCCGAGCTCTATTCCCTTGTTTCCACTCCCACTACATGCTACGCTGACCACCCGTTAACTTTAGATTCATTTTTTATCAGGCCGATATTAAAATCCAACAAATCCTCTCCACTATTTCCATTCAACATTTTGTCTTGTGGAGTGATTTCGGGAAAAGATACACTTTGGTCACTACTTGTTGTGTTTCTCCACTTCTTGTCACCCCTGCCCGCCTCCCCATGTATGCATTTCACTTGTCTTGATTGCCAAAGGTCAGAGACCCTGCAACAACTGAGGCCCCCCCCTCCCCAACTCTAGAGTGGGCAGATTTGGACAGAGCTATTTTGGTATGAGAAAGGGGTTACTGCGATGTTAGCACAAGTGTCTTGTCATGCGCCTGGCTGCTCTCCTGATACCTGCCCTGACAGTTTGGGTGTCTTGATAAAACAACACCCCTGACAGCAAACTCACAGGGCAGCTCCGAGGTCTCGCTCCGTCTTCTGCCACTCCTTCCTCTCCCACTGGGCCTGTCTGATGCCCCATCTCCTCTTCCTCGCTGCGGCCATTTTTTGCTAATGTAAACGAACAGGACGATCTGTTGATGACGATTAGATTCACGCGCTGCTTGCACCTCCGGGGCTGCGCTGATATCATCTGACATGACAGATGGATCCAAAGCAGCACTTGCTTTAATTTAAAAGACACTGATGTTATATGAGCTCTAAGGAGCTGGGTCAAAGATATGGAAAGTGGATACTCAAGTCACTTGCCGATATAGTAAAAATGTTTGAAGTCCAGAGAGATGTCCACTAAGCTGCAGAGCTTTCCCTCTTTGGTTTTTGTAACACAGAGTCTCCCTTGAACTTCCACTGCACCCTGTCCAAAGCTTCAGTTCCAGCGAGGTGTGCAGCCCTAATCAGCTCTATTTGATGTGTGCAGGCAGCAGGCTTTATGGAGGAGCCAAGATCTCTCAGGACATTAAGGGAAGGAGGAGAGGCAGAGATTACTGCTGGTCTTTTTTTTTTTTTATTAAGGATCACTCCATCTTGTTCTTTTTGGCTCACTCATTAGTTTCTACTTCCTCCCGGAGGGTGATTCTCCGTTTTTGTCTCTCAACAAAACCAACCCACTTCCCTCACGTTGACAGGGAACCCGCTATCAGTTAACCAAATATGATTCTGTAGCCTTTCTGTCATGATCGTGTCACAGAAAGAGGGAGGGGGGGCTGTTCTGCTAGGTATATAAATATACATTACACACACAAAAAAAAACAAAACAACAGTGAAGGAGAGGAAAGGCTAGACAAATAAACATTGAACACCCTTTCCTTTGTTAGAAGTGGCATGCAGATGACGTGCTTTTTCTTCATTTTATCCCCCTAATTCCCTCCATTTCCTCCCTCCCTTTGGCTACTACCTGTGAAGTCAGACATCCCACTCGGTGCCCGTCAAAAAATAACCAACACTCTGCGCCGGGCTGTCAGGGGAGTTTGGCGCCTGACAACCGACGTGCACACTGAGGTAATCAGAAGTTGTCAAATGTGAAGTGTCCTCTGGCATGACTGAGAGAGTGATCTGTGTTTGCCTGTCTAATGTCGGAGCTTTGGTGACAGAGTAGGCGTACTAATGGCCTCTTCATCAACAAGAATCATTAAATAATGTCCCCCAACGACATATTTGGCAGCAAAACTCTTGTTTAGCAGAGAAAAATGGAGACACAGGTGGATGATGGGAGCTCGTCTCCCTCCCTACTACGTAACCCAGTTCTGAGGCAGAGCGCTTTCATAGACTTTCATGACCTCTTATGATTACACATAATTTTCAAGTGCACAAGATGCTGTTTCTTTTACATTCCCAAGTGGTTGGTGAAAATTTCATTTCCATATTTGTTCTCCATATGCACGGCTTGCTCTTCCGCCCGTCTGAGCGGAAGCGCTCGTCTTTTAAAAACACAACTGGAGAAATTATTGATTTGCATCTGTTTATCTAGGATGAGGCAGAACACCTCCTTGCGTGTGAATATCCCAAAGGGTGTCATCACACCCGTCTGTCCTTTTTACGCTGGCTCTAAACTGTGGACAGGGTCTCCAATCTGTTTCCTCCCTCCGTTGAATTTTATTTACAGCCCCAGCCTGGCAATAAAGACCAAAATTTATGACTTACTTTTTAATTAGAAATAATGTCTTGTAGAGTTAAAGTGATGGATGGTTTAATCAATATATAGACTGCAGCCAGCCATATGATGAACGTCGCTATTGACAGCACACGGAGTAGCCTAACTTAACACTTTGTCTTTCAAAGAAATATGTAGTGTTTTGTTTGGTGATGGAAACTGTACGCTGCCCTTTTCTGTCTCCCTTCATTCTTTCTCCTTCCATTTTACCGTCTCTTGCGTCTCTGTCAACACTTCTCTCAACAGGCAATCTTTTCTCCAGAATGAATCAACCTCTTCTGTCACACTGTATTGGAGCAATTATTTTACCTCCGTGAAGCCCCATTGTATCGTGGGCCTCATTTGCTCAAGTTTAAATAAAATAAGCACTGAAGGTGGGTTTTTGTGAATGGAAAGAGGCGCAGTGGCAGAAATGCAATTCTAAGAAAGGTTGGGAATCTTTTTTTTTTTTTTTTTTTTTTTAATGTGTAAAACAATTTCTTTGCTTTTTCCCTTCTGATTTAGAGCGAAACGAGATTCTCTCAAGTAGAACAGTTAAATAGGAATCAGGTAAATGGGATGTGTTTCCTGGTGCTGTGGATGATTGTGTAATGTAGACATGGGATAGAGTTATTTGGTACTTGACAAATGAAGTTTAATTTTGTCTCTTTTGGATTATTGTGAAGTGCTTCCTGCGAACAGAGCTGTGCTGAATTAAGTGTGACATAATTCAAACTGCTGATCAGGTATGAAAGCAGTGTTCAGATTCTCAGTCACTATATGACATATGACACTTTTAATACTTTAAATTGTCAAGGTTGTAAAGGCTTCGTAACGCATTGGATTTTTGTGTACCACAACATTCTGGAGAACTTAGATGATGTATTGAATTGCTTGTTTTGACCGCCAAAACTCAAACGTACTGACCTGACAAATGCAGCATTTTTTGAAATGAAATGATCAATCTGTAAACAGTTGGTGCAGAAAAGATTTTCTGTCTCAAAAACATTTTCGTTCTTACTCTACATATTTCTGCAACTGAAATATTTAAGTGTGTTCAAACTCTGTTAATGCAGTGTTATAAAAGACACCGTGGTGCACTGCAAGAATGACGATACTAAATGAAAAGTTTTGAATGGATTGTCAACTTTTCTTCTAACCAAAGCCTCATGTCAGTACTGTAGCTTAAAGTAAAAAATGATCTCATAAGAAAAACTATGTGTAGGCTTTTTTTTTTTGTCAAGTGCCTTCTTCAAACACAAAGCAAGCAAGCAAGTGTGACTGTAGCGCACAGACTCATTTCTAGTTAATAAAGTTAATAATTAGAAACTGGGAACAGTGACAGAAGGTGAATCAAATGTAGGTCTTGCAATTTTTGTGTCCTTCCCTCACAGTTGTAAGTTAATGATTGGAACGTGATGTCTGATCCTGCAATTCAGACCACCTACCTCAGAGAGAACATTAATAGACAGGATCTTACCAACACACATGCACGCATGCACGGCAACATAATATGACCTGCCTTCTAAAACCAGCCACAATACCTTTCTTTCTTATTGATTAGTGTTGCGTTCACTGCCCAGGGCTAGTAGAGGCCTTAATAATTACTTTATGCTTTGTTTTCATGGCCTTTGGATAGAATATCCGTGGATGACATCGATCCCCAGCTATGAGTTCCTCTAGTCAATGGTTACCTGTTTTGTGGCAATTCAAAGCATCCGGCCTGTGTTGCAACTGACTGCCCTCCTGTAGATCTTGACCTGGGTATGTTTTCTTCTGCCCCCGCCCTAACCTCATTTCAGCTTTTTTTTTTTTTTTTTTCCTCATTTGCTCTGGCATGTCGCTGCTTATCTTTTCTCCTTTGTGCAACATAAGCTTGTAGATAAGCAGTATATTGGGCAGGGTTACTCATGTCTGTCTTGTTCATTCATCAGAATCCTCTAATTCCCCCCAGAAAGCCATTTCCCAGACTGCAGGTCGGCTGTGTTGCAACATGGAGGGCATGCCTGATCTCTCCAGAGCAAACATAGATATTTAGTCATTCCCGCCGCTTTTGTATTCCCTACAAGTTTCAGTAATGGCCGGATATGTATGTGCGCCGCGAGTGTACACATGACTAATCTCAGACAGTGTAAAAACATGCCATGGATAGGTACGTAGCTTTAGTGGAGATTAGCTGTTAAGTCAAGACTTATTCATTTGATGCATTTGTCCCTTTGTCATCCTTGGTTGACAGATAAGTAGCATGTACAACATAAACAGAATCCCTCAGGAGATCTGCAACAGAGGTTACCCATAAGCCCTAAAGTCCACAGGTGTTTCTAGTTATGCATTGCCTGCAGCGGGCCTAAGGTTGTCTTTCTGAAAGAATGGCCCAGTTCTTACTGTTCCATGACACACATGCTACAATAACTACGTTAGAAGAGGGCTTTTATTGGGAATGAGCAGTTGCGAACCTGAGCAAGAGTAATGCTCTGAGACTCCAACTGGACTTGTTCAACGGTCAGGGTCACTGCCGACCATGATCTCTGTTCTGGGCAGTTAATTAGGAATTAGAACATGGCATGACCCTCAGGATGTTCTCCATGGTTAGAATAATGAACACCTGGAAATGGCGAGGAGCAAGAGCGGCGAGGGGGGGGTGGAAATTCCTTTGGCTTATGCAGAAGTCATTACATTAAGACTTTTGAACTCTTGTGGCCTTTATAGTTGTACTCCACCATTTTTTTTCTCCACTTCTGCTGACAGCAAAGTATATATGTTTTTTTGATTCATTTTTAACAAATACAGGCAGGAGGCAGTGGTCTATCATTAGATAAATTGGATTCCCTTTTGACATGGGATCTATGACATAATACAGTTTTAGATACATTGAAATTTATTAAGCACACATTACATGTAATGAAATCTTAACCCGTGCCAGTGAAATCCTTTGCAAACCAATTTAACTCTTCTGTCCTTACATTAAATAGATTGCTGTAGTAATTTGTCGATTCTTTCAGGTTTTTCTGATTATTTAGCCCCATTAATTAATTTCATTTAGCAATTTATCAAGGAGCCTGTTAAAAAGAGTGCAGTTATTTTTAGAACATGAGAAAGCTCTCCTGAATTACTAAATTTCACCGTCCTTTGAATTATTACAAATAGCTGCCTTTGACTGACAAAGTAAAAATAAAATGCTAGAAAAGTATGAGATAATGTGAGTGAAAAGATGAGATTGGGGCACGGCCTAGCTGTAATTTTTGGTGAAATGTGTGTTGCCTGCTTATATCTAGTTTTCCATTTGTATTGTCAAAGCAATATTCCTCTGTGCTGTTTGTGTATTCAGAGAGGAATGCAGCACAGGTGGAACGTGGGCTTCACAGCTAAAAATACAGTCCCTAAAAATTACATACACATGCCCTGTTGAAAAAAAGAAAAATATCTAATTCACATATAATTCGGGTGCAACTGGTTTGTTCACACAGGGTGATGGCGATTTTAACATTCCCCATGGATATGTTTTGTGTGCTGTGTCATAATGATTTGGCTCAATGCCTCAGTTTGAATTGGTGAATTTTTAAACCCTGAGCAGGTAGAATGTGATGCATCTGCTCAGAGAACACATTATTTTATCAGCTGCATTTTCAGGTCTCAGTGCAGTTCAGAAGGGTGGGTGTGGGTGTGTGTGTGTGTGAGTGTGTGTTCGTTCTCCTTCCTCCCTCCCTTGTCTATGCTGGCAGAGAGTATGCCCCAGTACACACAGTCCCTAGATGCAGTCTGGCAGGCCTAGTGAATCATCTTCCCGTCACAGGTGGAGGAAATACAACAGCGGGATTGGCAGTCCAAAGGTGGTGTCTGGCCCACTGTTGAGTGAGGTGTTTGGCTGGTTTCCTCTGGAAATGCAGGACAGGAAAAGAAGTGAGATAAGTTTTTATTTTTCCCCCACCCTGAAAGAAGCTGCTGATATTGAAGTGGATGCCTTTTTTCAAATGCATCTTGGATCTGTCTGCTTGTCTGCATATAAAGTTTGGATGCGCTTTCTTCGTTTGTTTTGTATGTGTGCGCTTGCAATTCCTCCAGTGTAGGTGTGCCTCTCTGCCTCTCTGTCCAACTCCGTGTGCGTTTGAGAGGCTGTTTCATCTGAGCTCCTGTAGGAAGGTGGCTGCGAGGGCCACTGATCAAAAGCAAATCCTCAGGGCCAACAGGGGCCCAGCGTGAGCAGCAGATGTTTCCCGTCTCTGTTAGCACCTCAGTTAAAATGGTCCTTATTAAATTATTGTCGGTTACAGCAGATCACTTTTCTTCTCTTTTGTGTGCCGTACATAGGACACAACGTGAAACGGCAGGGATAGCGTGTTCCTGTGTGACACGCTCATTGTGCTCCTCGGTGAATTTCTTGCCAGAAAAATCCCTTTCATAGTAATTGGGTGCGAATGAAGCACTTGCGCTTGCCTATTGTCTACAGTACAGTCTTGCAATCAAGCCAGTGGCTAAACAAGCCAAGAGAGCGGGCAGAAAAAGGCCAGAGGAAAACAGGGGGTGGGTGGTACTGCAGTGCAAAGGCAGAAAGAAGACATTTGTAGCAGGAAAAAAACAAAAAAAAAACAAAAAAAAAAGGCGTGTGTGGAAACTGTTGGTATTGTAGCTTGCAAAAAAGGACGAGAGCGAAGCAAATATTAGGAGCAAAAGAAGGCAGTTGTCAGTTCCAGCAAGGCAACAGAAACGGTTTTGCAGCATGTGAGAGTAAAAATTATTTGCAAACAAAGGGCTGGAATACAAAGTGGACCAACGTGTTGGTTTAACACGGAGAGCCAGCCCGGGTCCAGGTTCTTCAGATGGTATACAGGAGATTGATTGAGAGATTCGGTGGGCCTAATTGTGCTGCACCATCTGCCTGAGTTACAGAACCTGCCAGGCATGTGACAGTTTCCAACGGGCTCACTGACGAGCAGATGTGTGCAGCAGTGTGCTGTTCATGTGTGCGTGTGTATTTAAACACGTCAGACTCTCTTTACTTGTGATCACATCAATCTAACTTTTTTTTTTTTTTTTAAGCATATACTGATGAAAATCCATGTCGACTGTGAAGTGATATGCAAAGGCACATTGTTTCTTTTTTTTTTTTTTAATAACATAATCAAATGTCCAAGCGTGTGGTTCTTTGTTATTCATCTGCTCCATCTGTGATGTTGCACTGGTCATTGTTGCAGACTGTATTGCAATTGATACAACAGCCTGACAAATGTCATAGGCGCATAATGAATTTCCATAAATCAATCAAGAACTCTCCCCCGCTATTTCCACAACGAAACAAAGGAAACAACAAAATGCCCTGCATAAATCGTGCATACTGATTTATCCAGTAAATCCATTTGGTATTCAGTGAGACAGCCTACTGGGAGTTATCACATGTTTTAACAAGGCACCTATTGAAAACTCACGAGGGGGGGGGGGTCCTCTCATATTAATCAAATCAATTAGCCCACAGAGATTAGCCGTTTGTAATTTCAAAGGAATGGTTTGACATTTTGGAAAATGTTGAGTAAGGAGATTAACAGCATTCTCATCTGTAGTGACTGGTTAAATGTGTTTTATCTAATTCTCTATGTTTTCTTTTGTTTTTTTTTTCTGTGTGTCCCTCGCAGCCCCCAAAATATACCAACCTCACATAAACTGACTCGTTCCCAATTTTAAAATATATCTGGTACTTAAGGGTGGTGGGGGGGTCCCAACTTCAAAGTTGTGTTTAAATCACGGCAGTGCAGCGCTGTCTAATTCGGAAATGGTCAGTGCAGTTCTGGTGACTAAGTAATTAAAAGTGAATGTCACTTAAAAGTAAGAACAAAAACTGTGACGCTTTCCTTTGAAGATCAAAATATCTATCTGTGCTTACTGATACCGAGAAGTGATAGGATTCATCTGAAATTGGACACCTTTGTCTTCCCAAACGGGTCACACAGGATTAACAAATAAGGTGAAACCGTTTGCATATCAAATCACCAACAACTATCTCACTGCTGCGCTGTTTGAGCCAAACAGCTGCTGTCTTCACACTCTCTGTCTGGAGAACTTTGACGTACATAACTCCAATTAATTCAATTCTAAAGGAAATAATCTCCACGTTTCTGTGTTCTGCTATCTGAATAAAACAGGAACATCTCCTTTGAAAAATACAATTTCCAAGATGTTCATTCACCGTCCTCTATAAAATGCAGATGAACTCTGTCGTTCCCGGTGCGAACGTTTAACGGCCTTACTCAGAGTTATCAAGCCACGCTTTCTCCAATTTACATGGAATCCTTGTAAATGTCCAACAGTGACACAAGCCACTAAACATGACAATAAAGTAATGGGTTGTTAATTTACATGCCCAGGCAAGAAATTTCATAGGTACCAGTCCTACAGATGATGTTAACAATTTGACAGTTTGAGCAGTGAGGCTGTTGAACTGCAGAACAGTTTGCATTAGGAGAATATCAACTATAGAGAGAGCAAAGGAATGAAAAGTTGTCACATTTGTGTCTTTCGTGATGTTCTGCAACCTCGTCTCCTTTCCTTGATTTAGCTGCTGTCGACAGGGGACGTTGGCGTGTGTTTCATATTCTGCATACTCATATCCCCAAGTCCCTCTTGTGATTATTATTCAGTAGATGCACTGTTTGGCACAAGGACAAAAGTTTGCATAATTTATGCAAAGCCGTCATCAATTTTTGAAAAACAGCCCCGGCCTTTTCTTGTGCTTTTAACTAAATAGATGCACTTCAACCACGGACGTTAAATGACTACAAGGAACAGAGAAAAGTTTATTTATATCTTTACCTAAACCCTGAACCAACGCAGCCTGGAGAGAGTATATTAGGGGAGCTATGTCCAGCTGAAATAAAATTTATTTGACCAGTCCTCCTGAGCCGCCACCGCTTTCCCAATGGGATAGCACAATATGAACATTTTAAAAATAATACTTTGTCAGGCATCTTCTCTTCCTTCACAAGAAGTCAGTCCTCAGATAAAGTACCTAGGGATGAGCTGTGTACAATAACTTAAAGTACACTTCCTCCAGTTTTGTCCCACAGGGCCCTCACCTGAGGACTTGGAGTTATTTCCAGCATTGTGCTCACAGGATGAGGTTCTCTGAGGAAAATGAGTCGACTTTGTAAGTCCGTATCTCAAGAGAAAGTGCTCTATATTTACTTTAATGAAGAAAGGGGGGATCTAAATAAACTCCTTTTATTGTGAACCTCCTCCCTTGTTCATATAATCCTGTTTTCCATCAGTTTTCCCCCTAATCCTGGTTGTAAATGTTTTTCCGCTGCATTGTCCGACAGTAATCTGTGGGTAGGATACTGTAATCCACCCGTTTTGCCAGAACATAGATGCTGGATGTACTTTTTCTGGTTCTTTTGTCTAATGTCCTATAAAAACGGAAAGTTGGCATTTGTCCCTGAATTTCTAAATAGGCTATGTTTAGTGGACAGGATACCGTTATCCAGAAATCTGGAGGCAAATGGCAAGATTGAATATTAAGCTCTTGGCTCCTCTTTTAGTCTCCGGTGATTGAGTCTGAAAAAAATGACGTAAAACACTGCGTTTAGCTCTCCTGCTCGTCTCTCTGCAAGACAAAATTCCTGGGCGTTTACTGAAGACATTAATCTCCAAAATTGTGATTCGGTTATTATATTTTCCTCCAATGGGCATATATATTTGAATAATTGTAATATAAGATGTATTTAGTTTAACCAGATTGTGAAAGGATCATTAACTCTCGTTTTAGTTAACAGATTTGATCAATCTTGTTGGCTCAACCCACCAACTAATCATTTTCATTTGTTGGACCCGTAGATTCACGATGCACTGTGCTGTTGCCAGAAAAGACATCAGACAAGATAGGTTTCCATGCAGACTGAGCTCATCAGATCATATTACTTTTCCCTCCATGCAAACTTAGTATTTCCATTTAAACCTGCTGCTTGCATCTGTGGAACCAATCAATAACCCAGCGGAGTGTGTTCTTTGTATGATATCTCTTGTGGAGATGGGGGGGGGGGGGGGGGGAGTAAAGGCTTTGGGAGTGTTGCTCCACGTATTAGAGACTCAGGAAGGTTGTCTGTCAGCAGCTTGCCCTCTGACTTTTAAAAACATCATTGTATGAAATATAATATTTTTTTTCTTTGACTGTTTAATCAGAAATTGCATTTGCAATGATGCAAAATCATGTTTTTGAAAAAGGCTCGCTCGTAAGTATTCTTGCCCAGTTTCTCATTTCCATTCTGAAAGAAAACAGGTCGATGTGCTCACTTGGTTTAGGCGCCCCACAGGATATATTACTTGTCCGGGACACGAAGCTCCAAAGACTTCTGGATGCAACACAAAATCAGATGTATCTCACTTCATATCCTGACCTCCTGTGCTGTGGGATTTTTCCATACATATATATTGATAATCAGAAGAATTATATTTGGAGTGTCCCACTTCCACACTCATCCCACTTACTCTCTGCCGTGTATCGTCTTGTCAGGTTTGGAGCTGACCATTTATTACCGCTTTTAAAAACTTGCGTGGGGACAGTGATGGAAGATGCTGAATACTCAACTGTATTTCTAAGTAGGTTTCTCTTCAAGATAAACAATAATAAGCAGCTTCAGCAATACATCCTCCCAAAGTAGGGCTGAGCCAATATTTGTCACCTTCACTGAAGGCCCTAGGAGGAATTGAAATGAATCGCTCGAGGATGTCTCACTGATGTGCACCACCTACCAGAGACAGCTTGAGTTTGTCCTTTTGTCCATCACATCACACGCCAAGCTGCTGAAAGTTGATATGAAGCCATATGGCACTCTGAACCCTCAAACTACAGTTGTCTAACTGCTAAGTGCTTCATTTTTCACGCTAGCATGAGGTCGCTCGTATTTATAATTCATTTACTGGAAGGGCAAGCTTTACACACTGTAGCCCCGACATTATGTGCACATTTAAACTATTTAACACCCACAAACCGCAGTGCTTTTATTTCTGCTACTACACCACATGTTAATTTCCATTTTTTTTTCTCCAAGCTTTTTGAAGACGTGACCCAGGATATGTCGCCCTATTTGAAAGCAATAACGAATAAATTGCTTTGCAGATGTATAATAAAGGAGCAATGAAAGACCGCAAGCGCTAAATAATTTCATTTCCAATCGTTCAAATGTGACACATTATTAAAATTCAAAAGCCAGCGTTTTCTTTTTTTTTCTCTCTCTCTCTCTCTTGACCTGAGGCTGTTATGTTTATTTGCTGGAATATATCATTCAAGTCTGACTCATAGTTTCAACATAATCACTCTATACGTTTGTACAATGTAGAGGTGTGCATTTCCTCTCATGCACATGCGCCATGTAAACACAGATGTGCTTTCATGCCTCTCCTACTCAATTTAGTGCGAAACAAGTTTCAGATCCCAGTTTAATAACGCTGCTCCGGTGTCTAATGCGGAGGTCATGCTGTCGATGTGGTGCCATGTGCATGCACTCCATGCGAGTGGAAACATGCTCTGGCTTCCGCGTTGCACACCTTTTGAGTTTTGATTGCAGCAGCGCGGCAAAAGCATACCGCTGTAGGAAAAATGAGCCGCTCAAATCACACATGGGAAGGCGAGAAAAAGAAAATGTAATTTCGCCAGAGGCTACTTTTCCTTCTTGTTCAGCCAATCAGTGGAAGTGTGCGAACATCTAATTGTAGTGATCTTGTGCTTGTTTCTTGTTCCCTCCAGAATAAGGAAAAATAATCAGGCTGCAACTGATTGTTAGGTAAGGCCCATCTCTCTGAGCTGATATGCCTTGACCTGTTCGGCTTTCTATCTACCTCATGCCTACTGTGTAGACTTAATGGCATTGATTTATGTTGATGCAAGGAGACTTTGCATAATATTCATTCCTTCATTCAATCATCTTCTACCGCCTATCTTTTTCCGGGTCACGGGGGGTGCTGGAGCCAATCCCAGCTCACACTCGGTGAGGGCGGGGTACACCTTGGACAGGTCACCAGTCCATCACAGGGCCAACAACCACTCACACTCAGACCTACGGAAAATTTGCAGTGTCCGATTAACCCAGTGTCGTCTTTAGAGGGTGGGAGGAAACACACAGAAAGGCCCCAAGCCGGGAACCGAACCCGCAACGCTCTTATTGACGGGCAACAGCGCTAATCACTATGCTGCCGTGTTGCCCGTTTCCGTAATATTCAACACACTAATAATCATTGGCAGCATTGACTGCTGTGTTGAAATACCCGAGGCACAAACCGCATTAAATCTGAAACACATTCTAACGAAAACTGTCATAAAAATTATAATCCGCTAAATCTGAGCCCATGCTTACGATGCACATTTCTGCATGGACCGTTCAGCCTGCCTCGTTCCCACGCTCACGCTGACTGAGTGGCCTCCTCATGTCACTTGGATTTTAAAGGTTTAGTGGAGAGAAAATGTAAGCATCAGGAGGAAATCCCTCCAATGTGCTCAATTATTGGTGCCTTTTAGCAGCGTGCGTTAGCGCTCAGATACAGGCTTGGATAGCTGCTTCAATCTTAATAAGGATTTGCAGAGTCAGACTGAGCAGAGTTGCTCCACTTAGCATGTGTCCTTTCAAGTCCGCTGACAGGTTGCTGCTTTTGACAGAACGTCTGTTGGCGAAATTGTAGAAATATCTTATGCACTGTTGTCCTTACAAAGACTAAATTAAAGCCATGTGGTATTTAATGGCAGCACAGAATGTCCTTTGCTAAAGTAAGGACAGGACAGGAAATGAAACATCAGTGAGAAAGGACAACAAAATTGAGATTTAAAATAAACCCATCTGTTACTGCATCTGCGTCTGTATCAGGTTCTGTACATCGTTCAACGAATTACACGTCCCTTAATTCATTACTTTATATTAGAAAGTACTTTAATTATCGCCACCACCTCATTTGTGTAACTATAAGTATCAAGAAATTGCATTAGCCTTCGGGAACCACTAAGTCTCTTGCTTACATCAGAGCAGAAGCATATTGATGCATGCACTGTGGAGATATTTGCATTCTGAGACTGTGTTTTTGGCTGATGTCTGATTCAGCTCTGGGCACTATGCTGGGTCAAAACAGATGCCACCTATATGCAGATAAGGCTGCAGAGACTGGAGCAGAAACGACGGCAATTCATGCTTCACACAGACAGGGTTTAGACAACAGAAAACAGGGCCAAAGCAGTACATGTTGCCATCATCAATCATCGCAGAGACTCAGTTGCAGCGACGTGTCAAAAAAAGGATGAAAGGCATGATTCTCAATGATAAGGCAGTCGGAGATTCAGGCTGAAGGTGTGTTGTGGTGGGAGGTGCCGTCACTCATCTCAGAGACTGCGTTTGCACGTCCAGTGGAGGCGAGGTTATTAGGAGAAATCAAACATGCCAACAAGCCAAAGTGGACACAACAGGGGTTCTTCTTTGTTCCCAGGGAAGATCTAAACTGAAAAATCTACTTTTTTGCATTTGTTGGGGACTAATTTCAGCGGCGTACTAATAAATATCTGTCGCTTTTTGAGGATTTATGGCAGCAGGACAACTCAAAATTGAACTAGAATGCCTATGACAGAACATTAAACCCAGTACAAGAGCAACATGTGCTTTCAATAGTGTTTGGACAACAATGAAAGTCTGAAAAAATGGCAGCAGGGGATAGTCTATCACACCCTCACCTGAAAATATGGAAAGCACTCGAGCTTGGCATCCTAACTATGGAAAACCTCCAAAATAAAATAGTACCACTGACATACACATACTTCAGAAAAAAGGTTATATTACTGAAATGTTTCTGTAATTCTCATGTGAATTCGACTTGCTCCACTTGCTGCATCACATCGCTTTTTTTTTTTTTTCCAGTCTGAGTTTGGAAGCGTCCATCAGATTTGAGGAAGTCTCTCTGACACAAGATGGTAACAGATTTTTATAGGAAAGGCAGCCCTTGCACTGGGAGCTCAAAGTCATCTGTTAATCAGAGACAACTGCAATTATACTTGTTGTGCGGCAGTGCCTCATTTTCTAATTTGTATGCCCAGCTTTGCCAAAAATTGCCTAACTATATCCATTCTAAAATTTTTGACACGAGCATGGTGGTGTTGGCTGCACTTTTAATATTTCCACTCCTCCCGATGGACATATTGGGCAATAAATATGAGATTCACCAGTAATGTCTCGCACAGATGATGTTATTAGACTTGCCAGCCTGAGGCATCAGCTGTGTGTATTGGACGTCTGTCAGAGTCTGTCAGAGTCTGCTCCTCCCCCCACTCCAGACTCCCCCCTGTGCTGATACCAACTGGTCCAGCAATTGCATGCCAGACTTGTGGAGAGTCCCAGAGACCCCACTTTGCTCCCTGTCCAAGTCAAAAGAAAGAGTCTGGCATTGAAACAGACTACTTTGCACTCATGATATACATGCAAAGAAAAAAAAAACCCTTTTCCCTTGGCCAGCCTCATTGGAGAACCGAGGTGGGTGGATTGCAAAGCGGTAATGAGAAGGATAGAGTTACAGAGTTTGCTTTAAAGGTGGTCCCCAACCCCCGGCTACCCACCCACCCACTCTCCTGATTGCCTGTTGCGCAGTTTGAATAACATTCCAGTGTTGGATTGATACAGAGATGAAATGAGGAGAATGAAAAGAGAGAGGATGAAAACCTTCTTCAGCTGGGCTTAGGGCACCCTGCTGTTAATACGGGGTAGAGGTAGCTGACACGACTCCCGAGAAATGCAGTCAATATTGTTCTGTCTGAGAGGGTTTGTGGCTTTGGATCAAAGAGGATAATCAGTGATGCAAAAAAAAAAAAAAAAAAGAACAGCCACTGTGAGATTGGCATCAGTGCCAAAACGATTTGACACTGATTCCACGAGTCAGTACACAATTGTAAGATTTTCAAAATTTGCATGAAATGGGAATTCAGACAGGCTTTATAGTATCACGTTTTTGTACTATGGATTTTTCAGAAATGCATTGTTGCCACCCAGGATTAAAGAAGACTTACAATCGACATATATACCAGCTGCTGAGCAGTGCTGTCAATACCCTCATGGTGAAAATGCTAACATGGTATATTTACCCCTTTCGCCATCTTAGTTCAGAAGCAAGCCAATATTTGCCAATTAGCACTTAACAGAATAATTGAGCCAGACTGCAATCATTGGTTATGCAAGTATTAATCAAAATATTGCCAAATTAAAATCCTGAAATGATCACAGCAGTGGATGGGATTGTTAAATTCATCCAGAGGGACCCATGAAATTCTGTACCGAAACGATTTGGCAATCCAGCCAGCAGTTGTCGAGATATTTCATTGAAAAAACAAAACTTTCAATGTCATTGTGACGTTAGAGGAGAAATGTTCAGCCTCTCAGGATTCATCCTTTGGACACCATAAAGTGCATGCAGATTGCAATCTCAGCTCTCCAATTGCTGACTTATTTCACTCTGGAACAAACAGTGAACCAAATAGCCAGCTGCCATTGTGATGCTTAAGGACACACGCCTAGTTTGTAAAAGAGAGCGCTCCACGAATTTTATTTTGCTCCATAGACACCAAAAGATTGCTAATTGGGTAAAAAAGAAAAACCTCATCATGACCTTGGCATGGAAAAAACTAGCTGGATGAATTTCTCTCTGACCTTACAGGACAGTCTTTTTGGGCCAAATGAGATACAGGTTGCTCCTGAAGACCTTGCATGAATGTTACACTCAGTATTGATTGGTTAAAGGCCAACGCCATCAAACAAGAGACTTCTGTTGTCCCGTCGGCATAAATAGGAGGCAATCTCATTAAAAGACTGCGCTCTGAGTGGGTCTGCAAAATTTCCACATATTTGGGGGTGCGGCACTCTGGAAAGTCAAAAGCAATTACTGATTTCTTTGCCTTGATCCTGTGGAGAGTCAAAATGGTGTTTGTGGCCGTGGCATAAGTGGACGAATAACATTACACCAGAGTGCAATTAGGACTTGGACCAGCAAGCCACAAGTCCTGATGGCTGTACTCTCTGTCAATTAAAATGTGTTTTTAGAGAGACAGAGAGAGAATGAAGGAGGAAGGGGGTTGAGGATGTCAGAGAATTTGAGAGTAAGACGGTGTGTGTCTGCACTCTCTGTCTTCCACTGTCGCAGCTGCAGACAAACACACAATATTCCAATTTCTATTTTTCTATTTCTTTCTATTATTGTAATGCGTTTCAGTCCAATCATACCACAATAGGTTGGCCTTCCAGGTTCTGCAATCCTCACCCTTTGTTTGCATCCATATTCTTAATTTTTCATCCTTGGACTGTTTTCTGTGGTAGGCTGTCTGGTCTAGCAGTTGGTAGCAACACTCGCTTTTGTGTAACATCTGATCACAGCGCTGTAAAAGTGGATGTACAGTCTGTTTCAGTAGTTTGACATTCGCTAACTATCCTCGACCGTTGTGTGACGTCCTCGCCCTGGGGGACCTCCACTTTTAGATTTGAAAAGGTTGCCTGCCGAGTCCAACCCAAACACATTCTAATGCTCAGGCTAGAGACACGGGGCAAGGTCAGTGGATTGTGTGTGTGTGTGTTTTTCATGACGTTCGCCGAGGTGTGTCAGCGTATATAAAAGCACAAAGACAGCTTACACAGAGTCCTCTTCTTCCTCTGCGTGCTGCAGGTGCTCTTGGTTCATGGTCTGATTCGACAAGTAAAACACATAACTAACCCACTGTACCTCACTCTCACACAACAACAACAGCAGCAACACAGATGGAACAACCATCGTTAACATCAACATGGTGTCGATGTAATTCTCTCTTTGTGGTCCCCAGTTCACTTCATTAAATTCCTTGTGTTTGCAGATTTGCACTTCGCACCAAGTCTTTAATGACTTAATTAGAATTAGTCAGCATCTAGTGGAATTAAACCTGCACCGACTGAATGGATTTTTTTGTAACTTGCACAGCATGAAAGGCCTCGCTGCTGAGTCTTATTACACAAGAACTACATTAGTCGGGAGTCATGTTTTATGTGGTGCTGCTGCAAATCTCATGTCCGCCCACTTTTTTTTTTAAATTTTAGCTTCATTATTAGGTGCGTAATATAAAACACTTTGTGGACTGCTGGAGAAGGAAGAAAAAGATGAATTAAAATTCTGCAATTGAGATTGAGGTTGACACGGCCCGAGGGGCCCCAGCTATCTCATCAGGTTTTAGAATTCGTGGTGAGATTTGGCACCTCGACACAAGCTGGGATTTTTCAGGCCTGAGAGCATTGGCCACGACAAGATAGAAGAGTATTGCTCTTTTTGTCCAGGGACATACCCCGTGAGGATGTTTGCCCAGACCAATCTAACTTTCATCAAACTCAATTCTATAACAGTCTGAGTGAGGATTGAGAGACCCCGCAGCCTGCCAGCTCTCCACACTTCCTCCATACTTTACTCGGCAGGAGCCTCTTCCCTAAAGCTCGGAAAAACAAAATGCCCAATTAGAGATGATTATCTCTGAGCATTTTGTGAAAAGCTGGACTCCAAAGTCAGGAAGAAGTAGTGTTGCTTCTTCTTGAGGGTGACCTGAGCATTGATGATTCAGAAACGGTTCATAGGATCTTGACTGGGTGGGCAGCTGTTGCCACAGTACTTCAGGTCGTTTCTTTTTGTAGTGGTCTGCGTGGGCTGACAGTCAAGTGTGTGAAACCGTAGTAGGGGGGAAAAAAAAAAAAAAAAAACAGAACATTTTCTTCATACCTTGTCGTACCAGCCGCATTCTTCATGTACTTTTCAACTTCTCAATTTTGAGTAAAAAAGTTTCACTTCAAATTGTTTGCCAGGCATTCACAAGATTGCCCGGTAGTCGATCACTCTAAAGCCAGGTCACAGAGGTCGTGACAAGCGTAGCTCTCGCATTTCAGCCAGCCTTTTCTAAAAGCTGCTCAACAACAAAAAGAAAGCAGGAAAGAAAACAAATTCACCATGATAACCCTTGACCCCTGTGTTGGCTATGTTTGGATGATTATTTTCCTCTTAAGCACTAGCTGAGTAAGAATGTGTGATTCAACAAGGAAGTGGACGTTTGGTGAGCGCGATGGACAGGTCTAGGGTAGTTTAAGTGCTTGCTGTTTTTGTTTTTTGTTTTTTTTTTTCATCGACTGCTTTTATAAAGCAGGTTTTTTACCCTCACTCAGCAGCACAAAAAACAAGTTGGTATAATGAAGGTCTTGAATGTGTGCTGTTTATATGAACTGACGTGAAATTATGAACATCCCAGTTCTTTGTTTGGTGTGGAGCAAAGTTTAGCTTGTAAAACAATACATAAAAATAAAAGTGACAAAGTACTATGTTATTCTATATATGTATGTATTTCTGTCTTATTTTTCAAAATTATTTCATTTTGTTTTGAAGTGATCTCCGTTTCACACACAAGGGTACCAAGTAAGACAAAGAAAAGATGTGGACCTCAGCCATTGTGCCAGCGAATCAATAGTGTCATGCAACAAAAATACACACCTCAGTATATTCCTGCATTGATTATTTGTTCATACTCTCATATTGATATTTGCACATTCAGGAACATTTCCAAGAGCAGGACATTTCAGACAATAACAGACGGAGCAGCCTTCCACAAAGGCTGTTTGGACTGAAATGTCAACCGTTAAGCTTCAATAAGAAAAAGACGCTTGAAGTGTTGGCATTGTAGCAATGGCTTTCTTCTACTCGCTGTTTTCACAAATAATACACGTCATTATATTAACATGGTGTTTGGAAATGTATTTCAAGTGTTTGTCATGTGAAGGTAAAGTAACCTCGCTGAGACCAGTGAAGAGTGATGGATCAATAAGGGAATGCATGATATGAAAAAAATAGCATGAGTGTGTCACGTTCATGGGTTATTTAACATGCAGAAAATAATGCGGAAGCAAGGATCCCTGCTTTTTCTCCGTGGCTTGGCTAATGTGCCTCGCTCCCTGCCAGCCGTTCATTTATATGTATGAATTGTACATCTAGTGGACCCTGATGGACACGTGCACGAATAAACACACCTGCCCTCTGTTCTAACGCCCTCAGTCCCCCTCCCCAACCCTTCCTCCACCCGTCTGCCCCCTCCCTCCTCTCCCTGTCCCACTCTCCATCTAATTGAACTGTGAGTGGAGTCCAGGTGGAACCCATTTGAATTCCCTGTGGTCGCGACCACTGTGGCTACTTGTGACACAGCCGCACCTCTCATTTCCAGACCATTTACAACATATTTCTGCCATCAGTAACACTCATGCTGCAATCATTATGCCACCTTGACGCGCCATAGAAATTTCTGGTCAGAAACACTAACACAGACATGGAGGACCAGATGGAAGGCAGAATTAACATGGTAATCATCGTCTGTATTGAGTGCATGCGGCATGATACATAATGTACGTGTTGAAAATGTGCATCACATTTGCCATGGCAGAGATGCTATTCATTTCATGTTTTAAGATTTCATTATATTCTGTGCGCTTGGCTCAGCATCAAATAATGATATTGAAATGCATGCGCCATTGGGATCAGTGTTATTGACATTGGAATTTGCTGTACCCCTGATTCAGACGCTGAACTGAAATGGCTGTTGTTATTTGTGTGTGTGCGTGCGCGTGCGTGTGTGTGTGTGTGTGTGTGATTGTTTTCTCCATTCTCAAATCTGGCAGGGAATGAAGTGTCTATTGGAAAATTATGCAAATGCAGTTAGACGGAATACAAAACGCAGGGAAATTGAGACCTGAAAACGTCAAATACAAATAAAAAGAAAATAAATGGAGGTGTTTTGTGAACAGATGCCCTCCAAATGTGGCTCAATTGAATTCAGGCTTTGCTGAAAAATGATAGCAGTAATTAGAAAAATGGCTTGGCTCGGCTTTGTTTCAAGTGTAAAAGGGTGTGGTCTGTGTTGTGTTGTGTTTCTGTGTAGGCTTTGTAGCTCACAGTGTCATGGTTTGCCACCGTCCTACGAGCATATGTTGCCCATTTTGAAAACACAACACTGTTTCTGAACCAGCACAGGCGCGGTGTCTTTGTGCTGTCTGAATGGAGATCTGCACCAAATGTTGGCAGTAAAAGAGGAATTGTTAGACCAGCGCTGCCGCCGCCGCGACAGTCAATGTAGCTGACGTGACAAAAAATGATGCTAGTTGAGGCCGTGATGAGATAAGGTAGCCTTTATTGTCATTACACAGCGTCTGCACAACAACATTTTGGGGACAACACCGAAGATGCATTAAAAGAAATAGGAACGCAAACATTTAACAAATGGTGCACACAGATATAACAAAGAGCAACTAGTGCTAATAGATAATGATAAATACATAAATAAAAGCAGCATGTTATGATGCCTCTCCATAGCTTCTATCATAGCTGTGACCCTGCCAATACTATTAACCTGCATCCCAGAAAACTGCTTGTCATCACAATGCATCAGCAACATCTCGATATTGCTGTCTAAAAGGAAATCCACACGGTGCATTTCACTTACCTTTGGGGGTCACAGTGTTTTAATTCCATATGTCCTGTCTGTTTCCCCGCTACACGACCAGACGAAGCGCGATCATTCCGACAGCGAGCGTGATGCATTCACCTCTACTTTTCGTGCCTCCTTTGAGCTCATTTCCAAATTCAAGCCTGGCCACATGATGATTTGCAGTGTTAGTGGGCGCACAGCATGCCATCCGCTCCTTGTAATTGATTAATGGCCAATAGGTAAGGTTGTCATGGTAACCTGCCCACCTGAGCCACTATAGCAACAGCCTCTGAATTGAAGGCTGTACATTGGTTTCTGCTCGCACCACAGTTGATGACCTTTAAGCAACATCTAATATGCTTCCTCCTTCATATCTTCATTTCCCTCTCTTCTTTCATGTGCTTGTGTGAATCCGTTGAATCCATCCTTTCCCATCCCTCTCATTTATCTTGCTGATTTTCCCCTCCGTCTGTCCTCCCACCTTCCTATCTACCTTTCCTCAGTCCTAAGCATTCCTCCCTTCCCAACGCTTCGTAGTCCGTCCTGGTCTCTTTCCTGTCCTTCCTATTACACCGCCTCTTCCTCTCTGTCTTCCTTTGCCTGAGATTCATTTGTGCTGCATTAAGCAAGATATGACGAGAGAGAAAGTGAGAGGGGATAAAAAAAAAAAAAAAAAAAGAAAGAAGTCATGGAAAATGGATCGTGCATTAAAATGGAGAACTGTCTCAAGGCAGAATGGCCCTGCCCTTAAACGATGCATCTATCTGTATTTATTCACCCCACTGAATGTCCGCTCAGGCCACTTTACATTCCCTCATGGGAATGTGACCCATCCCCATTGTATGCCTGTTGACTGTTAAATATTTGTAATGGTAATTTGTGTTATTTGTTGTGCGGCTTGCTTGCTTTTTCTTTTTTTTTTTTGGTGTGTGTGTATGTACAAGTATTTCTTCGCTAATGGATTGTATTTCTCTTGTCTTTTAGTTTAGAGGTGTTTTGTGTGTCAGGAGTGGCTACTGTGCCTTTGTGTGCATGGGAGGGAGAAGGGATGGTCCCATTATTTAACCCAAGCCATCAGTCACACTCAACAAGCCTATCATATAGAACCATTCAGAGACTGTTCAGGCTAAAGTTAGCACTATTATCTGCCTGTCACCGGTTAGCTGTATTGCAGTCCCTTGTGGAAAACCAATTGTATGAGTGAATGCCTTGCTGCTCACGCTGTCAAGCTCCAGGGATGCACACAGTGCCTTAAAAGAGCACTCACCATTTACCTTCTGTATTTCACACCTTTCAGCTCACATTAGAAAAGCATGATTTTGACTTTTCAGATGTGTTTCGAGTTACACAATTGACCGCTCAATTTTAAACCATCAGTCGACCAAGTGGAAAAAAATAATTTTCAACTCTGAAGGGGAGGGATCATCCCGGTTTTAATCATCTCAGCTCATCTCCTAAGATTTCCGATCGAGCGCTCTTCAGTCAAGCTGTATGCAGTGTAGTTGATTAATATTCGTTTTATACGAGACACTTCATTTGCATGAACACACTTTGTCTCATAAAAATTACCAGAACCTCCCCTCTGGTGTGATAAGCATCTGGACATGAAACAGCTGAAAATCTGAGACATGGTACTTAACCCGGCAACACAATCCCACTTCATTACATAGTGTTACATGGGAGGGCTTCAAGCAGGCGTGACTAGTAACATCATACTTAGTATGTCCCCATCAGATAACACAGAGATCAAGTTTCACTTTGTTGCAGCAGCATTGTGTGGAACACCTCTGGATTAATGAACATCATCTTTGGTTTCCTGAGGTCAGGAAGTGACAGATGGGAAGTTGCCCTCAGGAAGTGATGTGCATAAGCGCGATGGCTATCTCAGCAGTGATACTGGCATTATAAATATGAGAGCGCTGCTTATGAAGGAACCCAGATCCATCATCACGATGAATTAACATGAAAACATTTAGGAGCTGCTTTCCTAAATAAAGCCTAATGTCCAGCTACATCTGTATACACAGGCTGGGGAAAAAAAAAATAATTACTGCAAAACAAAAGACTTAGTCTATTCATTGATTTGTTTAGTAACAGAAAAGTCCACAATCTTGAAAGAACACTGAGCAGTCCCTGCTGTGGCTCCTTAATTATCTGTATTTGTTACTTCTCCTGGTCTAAATTGGAGATCTGGGAGGGGGGGAACAACAAGCACTTTGATTATCACCTTGGGCTGTTCAAAATTATATTGGCCATTTTCCCACTATTTTTAAATTTTCAAAGACCAAATAATTAATGGATTCATTGAGAAAATAAACAACAAACTAATTGGTAATGAACTCTGTTAAGAACTGCATATCAGACAATGGAGAAAATAATTTCTTTTGTGATTGGCCTTTTCTGCCTGTTAAGTGTTATTTAAACTTAAAATTAGTTTGTTAAATGTGAAACATAAATATATTTGTATTGTGCCTGTTGGGCAGATAAGGACATGTGTGGTTGGGCATATCTGCATGATTGTGAAGCAAAAGAAGTTTGCCACTTTTTTCCCTCCAGACTTTTTGCATGAGTGTGTTTAATGCCTTCATTTGTGGGCTACTTAATTCACTGGTTTCAGCATTGAGCCTAGATTTACATTTGCTTATTTTTCCTGCCAAAGGTTCTCTCAGTGAAATTTCCAGATCTTTGACAGTAGATGACTGAAAGTAAAAGTAAAATAGTATACCCATCCCATCAAACCCCAGGAGCACTAACTAATCACATTAAAGTAGTACATGTGACATCTCAGTGAAAAAGTACAAAAGTGATCTTGACTCCCAACAGTCGCAGGACTTCTCATGAGCTTTTGTTCTTTTAAAATATCATAATATCTTAATGTCATTGTATCAGAGTGGATTTGCTTTCTTTTCTAGCGCGAACAGACTTCAGGGATGCAGTTTAGCAATCTCAATGGAGAGACAGCGACTTTCATGTAAACTACCAGTTGTGTATTTAAATATGAAAAGCGTATGCAAAGAGCATGTAAAACAGTTGGCATACTGTATTTCACCTCTGGCAAATGCTCTCTCTGTCTTCAAATAAGTAAAAATCCTCTTTTGGAAATCTTGTAATACCCATGAGCATCTGCATTACCTTTCCAGAGGAGTATTTTTGTTGTCATCAATATTGCTACAGATAAATAATGACTGTGTCACATGTAAGAAACTCACAAGCCACTCAAACACAGCCATAACTTTGGCTCCGTCTAAAGAGCTTTATTTCCCTCAACGCTGTCTGCTTCCCATTTGTCTTTTTCTCCCAATCACATGATCGTCTCTAGACAACGTATTCCCTCTGTTATCATCCACTGCTCTTGCTGTCTATATCACCCGGCCCCCGATTTGCTTTAACTAGAGGAGTCAATTAATTAAAACTGTCAGGTTTCATCTGGGCCCTGTTGGTGCACGCATGATTACTGAAATAACAAAAACAACATCACTGATTAGGAAAAAAAAAGGTTCCTCTGCAGGAAACGGGGAGGCAGTAATGAAGAAGTCTCCTTGATGTGGCGAAGAACAGACGCTGTCGACGCTGCTAGGCCCGCTAAATGTTGGCCAGCTTATCTAAGAGAGTTATCCTAAATCCCCCTCAGAACAAATACCCTTGAAACGTCAGCACCATAATGTATCATAAGGCTCCTTCTGGAATACAAGACAAGTTGGCACTGCTGGACTATCACCCTGTTTTCTCTTTTTTCTTTCTTCTTCTTTCTCCCTCTTTTTTCCCGTTGAATTCGGTCCAAACCCTTCTCATAAATATGTATTTATAGTATGTTGTTTTGGTCTTTGATAGCAGTTCCTGTACCTAAACCCACGTGTTTCTTTTTTTTTTTTTCCCCCCTCCCTCCCTCTTTTGCGGGGTAAATTAACAACTGTGATCGTGTTCTTCATTTTGTGTGATAAATTCTAAGTAGCACCTGTGTAAGTAGTTGATGTAGTCGCTGCTTTATCTGTTGATGGGTGAGAGATGCCGCATAGACAAATGCACAAGCACTTACTGTACACACACACTGGGAGCAAACAATTATGATTGTTTGCTTCGGCAGCAGCCTCTCCCTCCTACAAAGCTGCAAATGAAGCCATATGACAACAATCATACCAGAAAATACCGGTGATAGTTTGTCTTGTCTGATAGATATTTTGAATATCGCCTCAATCTCAGTTTACAGCCCTGTATTAATGGAGAAATATGTCCCACAGTATAAACTTCAGGTCCAATTTGCTGCTTGGACAGTGTATTCAGATGTAATTATTTTGGGAGTAATGCATTTTATTTTATTTTTTTTTGGTCAGGGGAGTCGCAGTATCTCATTTGATGTCATATTCAATTGAGTTCCTGAGCAGCTGAGCGTTTTATTAAAAGGGCTGTTTACTCACAAGCATATGTCTTTGATCAAACGCACTCTTTTAGATCACTATTTTAATGTCTTAAAGATGCTGTCATATAGAGAGATGTATAGATATGCCCACAAAGGAAGAAAGTCAGGACATGCAGTCCAGATTAGTTGTTCAAGCTCCAGTTTTCTTAAGTTCTGGAATCGGTCAATGAGCACACTGATTTAGAACTGAATATCACCCAAATGGGTTGTTTAGTCAGAGACAGATATCCTCCTAAACCCATTAATATTTGCTCAAAAAAAAAATCTGATTACTTTAATCTCGGATTTCTGAATTAGGATTAAGAGCTAGAATATGAGATGGGAAATATTGCTGCTCCCAAAGCATGCACAGACAGAAAGGATTACAACGATACGGCCATGGATGGATGGATGGATGTGGGAAGTCTGATAAAAGTGGAGGGTTTTTTTATTATTATTATTTTTATTCTAGTGCTGCTGCAATTTGAAATTTTGATGGCAGTCATACTCTCAAGTGCCTGGTCTTTGATGTGGTGCTCACGTTTTGACCTTTTGTAACCAGGTTTTCTGGCGTCCCACAATGGAATTAACTCCCCTCAATATCAAATGCACTCCAGAATGCGTAATGTGTAGGGTTAACGCTTATGTGGGCGTATCATTATGCAGAGATTATATTTCTTCAGCAGATCAGGGCTGATAGTGGATAATCTTTGGCGTTTGGATGGTCCAACCATCAAAGCTGTCTTAACCTTAATAACATGATATGGGCTTGATGGGGATAATCTTGAGGATCTAATCATAATATAGATCATGAAGTATGTTGTGCCACTCCCACTCAATGCTAATATTTCACTTATGGGATGTGCTAATTTTAACACAGTATTTTATGAGTGTTCGACACATCATAAGTGTTAATTTAACAGCAGTCACAAGCCAACAATGTTTTCCGTTAATTAAAAGCTAACTAGAAAGAGTTTAGCAGTGACTTCAAATGGAATCATGAGCTGTAGAAGAGGGCCAGTTGAGCTCCGGCTCAGTCAGCTCCTCGAGGTGTATCCGGTTATCCGTTCTGTTCAGGGGGATTTTTGGATAGACGCCTGCACGCACAGTAGTTGTTTCTAAGGCATGTGCGAATACATTAACAGGTGTAAAAACTCACACTGTGAAGTTATGGCACATGCCCACAGGAAAGGGAAAACACTGCCACATTTGTAATTTCAGTAACCACCAGCCTTTGAAAAGAAGCACACCACGTCTGCAGCACATATGCGCCTTTAATGATATATTCAGTCCACACACATACTGGTCGACCAAAGCTCAATGCAGCTCGTGCTTCATTGCTCACTCCTCGTCTTTTTGTGGAGGTGATTTGTTGGTAAGGTGGGGGAGTTAACACTTCGATGAGCAAACAACAACACAATATCCAAAAATATATTATGTGGTTGTCACAGTCTGCTTGTTTGGTTGATCACATCCGGTACGATTGCAGCCGACTGAAGATTGAACAACTTGCACCGTGTCACTTGATGACAACTTGAAACCCACAAAGCCATAAGGACCAGGCATAAGGATGATGAAGCCGTGGTGCATCCATCTGTTGTGCCTCATACTGGAAATGCCACATTCTTAATTCCGTTGTAAAACAAAGAATCATCAAGTAGAAGTTACTCAGAGTTCCTAAACCTCAGTCCATTGCAAAAAAAAAAAAAAACAACAAAAAACCACAAAACAAAAAAACCTGATGTTTTTTTTTTTTTTTTTTTGTCTTTTTTCAAACAGCTTTTCGGAAGACATCTGGCACCAGAGCAACAGGACCTGTGGTCTCGGGGAAAGCGTGCATTGGACGGAAACGTGCCAAAAAGGAAGCACCCTATTCGGGCATTAGCCACTAAAAGACTGAGCGCTGAGCTCAACTGGGAACTTCAGCGGGGGGCGGTAAGAGGAGGAGGCCATGTGGACCGCACGCCTGCTAGTCCTCGCCAGCCTCTTCGCACCAGCCGCTCTGGGTGAGTTTTGTCCGTGTTTGTGTCTGTGTGCAGATGTGAGCACAAAACCATACCCCTTGCATTTTGTTGACTGGCATGGTTTGAAGCTGTATCAGAATTTCATCCATCTGTTATTTAAGTGCCAGATTCTGTCAGCCAACTGTGATTAAAGCCTCTGACTTTATGTTTGTCTCGTTTTCACCGTCATATCTAACGCTGGTTGCTAATTAGCAGATTTTTACAGCCTAAACTCTGTGAAACTTTTTCCTACCCTCTGCTTTTTTTTCTTTTTTTTTTACATTTTCTGTCTGTTTCTCTCTTTTTTTTTTTTTTTTTTTTCCCAGTCTATTTTTAGAACCATTCCTCTTTCTCCTGGCTCTGTCTCTTGATCTCCTGGCAATAAGAAAATGAACTGAAATTGCTTTCAAAGAACCATTAGTGCTGCTTTGGCTTTGTGGTGTATGTTTAGGATCATGGGGTTATGTGAGGTTGTAAGAAAAGAAGGAAAAAAAAAAAAAAGCTTAATTTATAATTTTACATATGAGGATCTTCATATTAATTTATAAGGTCTTTTTGTCCCCCCTAGTGTCAGAAATTGCTCCAGTTTTGCAATGCTTCCCTTTGGCCTTCTGTGAATTGTTCCTGAGGCGAAGTAAATTAAGTCATTTGAATTAAGATTAAGAGAAGTCAGTGGCGGCGGTTGCCTGGTTTGTGGGTGTGTGTCTGTCCGTGCAGATGAGGGCAGTTCATCACGATCAGCTGTGGTTTAGATGTAAGGAATGTTGGGAGTGGTGCAATGGCCCATAAACGTGTTAATTTCATACGGGTAGAATCATTAATGGGAGATTTGAAGCTAATTGAATCATTTTTTTGCTGCGGTATCTTTGGAAGGCAGTGGTGGCTGGATTCACCACCCAGGGCTAATGAAAGCACACGTCTCTGGGATTGGTAGGTTTGTGTTAATGCTCAATAGGAAGAGGTCAGCAGATGCCTATATGTCATGCATATCTCTTTATGGTGCTCTATTGACTGGGGGCTGAGGCATTATGAGGAAGCTGAGGCTGCATTTTAGTCTTGGTGGTATTAAAATTTATCTTTGCTTAGAAGTCAGTCCATGTCCAATGACAATTGGAGCACCGCTGTTTGATTGGTTCATTGTTGTGTGGGCAGGCTATAAACCCCCCCGCCACACACACACACACACACACACACACTGCCACACAGGCAGTTAACCAGCAGGAGACTGATACCGTTTGCCATTGTTGGTGCACATCTGTGATTTGAACACTCCCAGTGTTACACCATGTCGCCTTGCAATAGCTATGTGTAGTGTTCAGATCACAAAGTAAATTTATATTAAACTAAACCTAACCATCCCGGCCTGCAGGCTCGCCTTTGGGAGGAATCTTCAATGCTAAGAGCTATATTTAGTCAGTCAGTCCACTCCTGCTGCTGTCAGTGCAGAACCACTTTGGCCTCTGGAAATCAAAAATTTATTGGCTAGAGATTTGCAGTTTTAATAGGGAAACACAAACAAACAGACACTAACATGTGCTATTAATATAGTAATATTGGCCTATCCAGTTTATTCATAAAATAGTAACATACAGCATTACATCCTACTTGCTCATACTTGGCCATGGCAGTTTGAAGACGCGAGTGAGTGTACAAAGTCCATACAATGCAGAGTGTCATGCACATTCACGCACAACCCGAGAGTCTGCGTGTGGTCAATGCCATCAGCCCTTATTGTTTTAACCCCTTGACCTTGTGTTTGATTAGCAACGGCTCTAAAGTGCTGTCCACAACAGATGCATCAATCACGCAGCGTGTAATCATCTCTTGACCTGCCCACGCCACTCTTGTGCGTGTCTGCTACATTTTAGCCCCCCCACTTCCACACATTGTTCTGGCTTCAAAACGAGTACACAGTGTCCAAACAACAAATCTATTTCCCGTAAATACAATTGCAACAAAAGGCATTTAAGCATGTCCTGGGAGTGGAGCGGTGCATTTTGAGGCTCCATTGGCTGGACAAACATTAGCAGCCACAGCCAATTAGAAAGTGTCACAAGGGGGATGGATGTGGTTTAGAGAGGACAGACGGCTGAGGGATGTGGCTGAAACGTGTCTGTTGCAGACATATTGCGAGCGAGTTTATTTAAAGGCAGCAAGCTGTATTTCTGTCTGTTACAGCCCATTTAGCACAAATATAATATTCACATTAGTGCTGCATTACTTTTTCCAGACATGCTAGATCATCTTTTTCAATTGTCCTGATTGGTAATGACATTTTCGTACCATCCAGACCGCCAAAGGTTTTAGTTAATGTCAATATGGTAATGAAAGGTAAGAAGAAAAAAAAAAAAAAAACATTCATCAATCTGAAAAGTGGTTTGAACCATTTGGAAAATGGTCAGCAGTCATCCATGCATGATTCATCATAAATGGGCTGGAACATGCAAAAACACCTACACAGTCCTGGAAATCAATCATTTGGGGTTTGGTACTCTAGCCCCAACAATCAGTCACTCATTGATCCCAAAAGAATAGGCGACATGAAGCTGGCAAACCGTCTAGTTGCTATGGTCCTTTATGCTGTAACCAAAGGAATTATGCTTGAGCATTTCGAGCATGTTTGAACAGCAGATTAAGTGGTTGACACTGCGAGTAAATAATTTGTGAGATTTATTAAGAAAAAGCAATCATCTACCACCCTGATGCTATAAGCAGACACAGCCAGATGTTGCCGGTCGATTGCTCTGCAGCTGTAGAAGACTGACTGGGAATACTCACCACAATGTCATTGTGCACGACTTTCCCTGAGAGTGCTGGCAACGTGTACTCCAGGGGATGCTGGCCTACTTCGTCGGTTGTCCCTTTTGTCTATCTACAGTCAGGCACAGGCATGCTAATGCATGCACACGGATGAATGGAGTCAAACATAAGGACTCGCGCTGTTTCTGTTGACACACATGCCAAGTTTAACCTCCTGCAATCACAACATGCATGCAGGAAAATGCACACAAATCCACATACCATGTTAGCAAAGAGCCAAGAATGGAAGCTGTTCGTTGTCCTGCCTTTTCTTGTCTGCATTTGTATATCCGCACGTACCCAATGGTTTGACTCTAGACTGTGTGACGAAAGTGAAGGAATATTTCCGGACAAGCGTCGCAAGCAGCAAGATGGGGAAAAAAAAAAAAAGAAAAAGAAATCAGTGATACAACGGAGCATGGGGGGTGATAGGGATGTGTGGCTCTGTGTGTGGGTGGTGGAGTTGTGCCTTTTTTGTTTGTGGGTGCGCTTCTGTATGGGTTTGCGTGCAATTTGTGTTCTTGCCTGTGAGTGCATCTACAAAGTCTTGCAAGATTAATAAAAAGTTCCATCACAGACGCTGTCACTGGGCCGAAAAATAAGTGAAATGCATTCTCGTCATTGTTTTGGTAACAGTGAATAACAATGGGAAAGCAATGCCCCAAACACTCTGGCCATGCCTGAGCAGCACATTAATCATGCGTTTCTGTGCATGTAAAATGCTCTAGGAAGGATTTTATATTCATTCCACTTAATACCACCCCATGGAATTGGAGACATAGCCGCTATAATGGATGACGACTCGTCGACCAATCCAAGACACGGAAGCGTGAAGTCTGACGCATATTTTTCATGGTCAGATAGCAGTGCATACATCAAGCCTGGAAGCAGATATTGTCCTGCCAGCAGGGTGGGTACGTAATGAGGGATGGATGAGACAGCGAGGCAGATGTGTGCCAGATGCATCTGTTCAGCACATGTGTGCGCTTGTGTATTTTCGAGGCTCAGAGATCAGTGCCGGCTAAACGGCAAACCCGGAGTCAGAACAGAATCCCTCCATCTTGCTTTGTCTCTTACCTTTCCGGACAAAGTTGGACCCGAGCCAAAACGGAGCGCTGTTGATCACATTGAAGTATGAGCACCAATACGCTAAGGTTAGCAGTCTCAAACCAAACAAGAGCATTAAACTCTCACGTCACTCTCATTGTTCCCATAGCCGATCCACTTAATTAATCTTCTTGTGCCAGGGCACAGACTTCATCCGCCAAAGCATCCACGGATTTGCCTAATTTGCTTAATTAATTAAACAAATGATTTATTTGAGCTCATATTTCAGAGCGGCGGAAAGTTCTTTGTAGAGCGCATTGAGGCTTACAGCGTGTTGTTGTGGCTGCGAGATGCCTCTTGAAGCATTGACAATAAGTGCGCTCCGGATTGGATGGATGTCAATCATTCATTTACCTCCGCATAATCCACAGTCAGGGACAGCACTCCAATGAGGGGCGAGGTCTGTGTGCAAACCAAGGTGACACCGCATCGACAACAACTTTGACTGAGAGGAAGTAAAAGGACGGTTGTGCTTACTTTTTTTTTTTTTTTTTTTTTGTCTAGTTCAGTGAAATTAAATGAAACATAGTTTAATGATTACAGGCTTGACCCAGCTGTATTCTCCAGCAGCTGGCCTCATGTTTTCTGGGGCGAGGGGTTAAAGCTATCACTCCATTCATCGCTCACTCCTCGTCTTTTGTGGAGGTTGTCATTCCAGCGTTATGGTAGAGGTTGTGCACTGGCCTCAACAACCAAATGACTACGATTCAATAATTCACTCCACATTTGAGCAAGGCACTTGTAAAATAATGACTACTGGTATTAGGCTTACGGGCTCAATCACACAGGAAGAGAAAATTTAACCCGATGACACCACTAAAGGAAAAAAAAAGAAAAAACACGTGAATCACTGAACTCTTCGCAATTCATTTATCAAGGACCATGAATGTCTGTGCAAGATCTCATGGTAATCCGCGCAGTATTTGTTGAGGCACTTCAGCCCGGACCAAATGATACTTCCAGCCTCGTTCACGTTGGTTGAGGGATGTGCATATGATTCGAGGCTTGAAAATATGTGCAAGCGTTGCACGTACTGATGCCATACATTTCAAAGACAAGGCTGTACAGAAATAACAGGAAGAGGAAAGCATCAGCTCATGCCCTGATGGCATTACAAATCAACACTTGCATCTGCAATGCCGTGAAATTATGCCACCATATATGATGATAAATATAGGTAAGACTAGAATGATTTTTTTTTTTTTTTTTTTTTATGAAAAAATGAGTATAATTTTTGATCAAGGGGGGAATGTTCCAATTTGTAATCAACAGATATTAATCCAATAATAGACACAATCACAAAAGGTGTTGTTCAGGCAGTTGTGTTATTTGACTGTATAATAAAAGTTTGATTGCTTAGAAAAAGGTTTTGATGACATTCTTAAAATTGGATATAGTTTAAAGCTTAACAGATTCTTTTTTTTTTTTTTTTTTTTTTTTTGCCTCCCTTTTTCCAAGGAATGTATTATGCTTTTCCCATAAGCCACACTATGCTTCCTGAAAATAGATAATAGTGTGGCAGTTATAGAAAAAAATGGCTTAGATTTTATACCCTACCCTGAGGGTGGCCTCCACAGCTGTCATTTGGATGCCATTTTACTCCATAGTTCCTCTCTGAATGCTAATTTCTTTTGTGCTTGGCAATTTTAGTAGGGCTTGCTTTGTCGGGACACGTGGGCCTTATTTGAATACAATTGTAAAATTCGAATTCAGAGTAAACATAGTTTCAAATTCGGTTTTCTTAGCGTTCAGTTTTACTTCTCACCTCAATACGCTCGGAAACATTCTGTACAGCATTTGGCATGGCACTGCGAAATCCTTTTCTCTTTTTATGTTCTTCTATAATGAGTGAAAAATCAATACCTGCTTGATACAGGGAATAAAAAAAATGGTCTGGCGTCCGTAGTGACTGCTTGACATTGCCAAATTGTTGTCAGAACTTGCAACCCAAGAGGAATGAATGACAGCAACATTACAAATAGCAGGGTGGGGTTAAATACTCCTGCATGTTTTATAGGTGGCCGTGCTGGGACCTGAATATATCTTCTAAAAAAATGAATTAGACTTCCTGTCCACTGAGCCCAGTTGCACGGGCATAATTTGGTAAGCTGTGAATGATGCCATTTAAAGTGGACTTGCAGCTGGCCGAATGGTGTTTAATGAGGACGGATATTGACAGCAAGGTCAAGTGGCAGTGGATGTAAGTTTACATTATAGGCTGCATCGTGTGCGCATGCGTACTGGGGGAGTGCATATGTTTGTGTTGTCTGGAGGCTGCAGAGAAAATTGCTAAGTAACCCAGTAGACCAGCTCACAGGGCAAAAATTGTGGGCGTGCAATCCCACAGGTTTCCCGACATTGTGTAGCAGCAGGGGTCAGGCAGTAATTTTGGGGTGTGGGTGGAATGTGAGGAGCAAGAAGGGCACAGAGAGACAATGTTGTGACCTGTGCTTTAGTCAATTTGTGAAATTAATGACTGTTTCCTTCACAAGCGGCGCTGTGAAACCTATACTGGCGACGCTTAATGCTGTTTATTCCTCTGCTGAGAACTAAATCCAACACAACAAGCGCCAAGGTGTGGTCATAATGTGACTCATTTGAATTCTGATGACGCAGGATAATGGGGCAGATTACATGTCACATTGTGCAGTGGTAGACTCTACGGTGCTGTATGTGCAGTTCCATTAGTATATAATCAAGGGTGAGGGGAGTGAAGAGAATTGTGAGGCGGTCTGTCCGCCCACTCACATAATGAATTGCTACTGCAGCAGCACATGACGACAATAACAGCCTGGAGGCCATGCTATATGCATTTTGCTAATTATTCAGATTTGATTCTGCATGTTCAAACATGTTGCTCATAATATCCATAGATATTTAGAATTTTTTGTGTGTTTGGAGAGGGGGGTGTCTGTGTATCAGATTACTTGTGTGTATATCTTCCCATCCTCTAATTTAGCATTTATCAACAGCTCTAGAGTAGAAGATCACAGATAAAAACACACTTCAATTCTGGGTATATTCAGCAAAGATTGTAATGTTGTATTTACTGAATTTAAAAACAAATATATAAAAAAAAAAGACCCATCTTGCAAACTAAGACAATTTTCTTAATTTTTCTTTTAACTTAACAGGACCATAGCAAAGATCCAGCAAACAACTGGCTCTCTTGTGTTGGTGAGCGGCGGTGCAGAAGAAATGCGGGAGCCTTCCTGAGTCATCCTCAGAAGGCGGCTTAAAGCTATAGCTACTTTAATTTATCTGCAGTTGAATTAACAGGAAAACAGACAGAAAAGATGAGCTATTATTTATAGTTTCTTTTGACACTTCTTTCTCGTTCTGGATGAATTTCACCACTGGAAAAGCCAATAAAGGGTGGGACTGTGTGTGGCCCTGCTCTCTGTTCCCCCCACTGCTCCATCATTGAATAAACCGAGCATGCAGAATGACGGGTGATTTCACCTCAGCAGATCAATATGAAGTATTGTTAAGTCTGCATTTGGAACAAAGGTGGTGGTTGTGGTTGGGGAGGGGGTCAAATGATACTGTGGCACAGATTAGCCCATGAGACCTTGAAGATACGAAAAGGAAGAAGCGAGCGATAGAGAGGCAGCGGGGGTGATACTGGAGATGGCCTTCAGTACGGCCCAGTGGCCTTGTAGGGGAATTCAATACAGCCATTGACAAAAGAAGGCCTCCATTGTGAAGGAGCTGGTCTCCTTTGGGAAGCTTTTCCATTTCCTTATTAATTGTGCTCTCATTAAAATAAGAGGGAGGAGAGAGGGGAATGGATAGCGCAAGAGTAATGGCAGCTCTTCAGCATGGCCTCCTCATTTGGAAGGATGCCAGGGTCAAGCAGTTTACAGTTGCAGTGCTTCACAAAGCATGGATAACACACTGCTTTGCGTGTTTTATTTCACAGATGTATGGTACGCACACACTCCCGCCCTTTATCTTCACTCTCTTTTTCATAAAGAGGAATATAAACATCCCTTCCTTATTAGTTTTTTGATTGTATCTGGCATGCCTTGTTGACCTTACGCAAAACTACACTGCACTAAAAGCCAGATTAGTGTAAAGTTAAGATATTTCCAGGTTGCTTTCTCTATCCTCACCTCTGCCAAGTTTATATAAATCTTACCCCAACAGCATCTTATTTTAGAGACAGATCAGTTTTAGACCACTAAGCATATAATCCAATAATTCTTTTACTTTTTAAATAAGGATCTCTATTAACGTCTTTGTGATGATGAAGACTAAATTGGTGATTTGGATGGTTTGAATTGGAACTTTGGTTTATCGATAATGATGCTACTGTATCCTGAACAAAAGACAATCAGCTCACATCCAGGCTTCTTCAGAAACCTCTCTGTAAAGAAGTCCCTCAAATAAATTTAAAGTGGCAATTGCTGCAATGTTCCAGCAAGCTCTTAGAGAATGTCCTCCGATTATTTAAAAAAAAAAAAAAAAAAAAAAAAAAAAAACGACCTCAGGGGTCCTTTGTGCAAGCTGCTTGTAACGACCCATAGTTCCATTTTATTGTGAAGGAACCTTCAGGGGTCGTCATAACTATGATGGGAGCAATTTAATACTCATGACAGAGTATCCAATAGTCTATACATATTTTTAATGTAAATCAGTGTTGGGACGAGGTCAGGATGGTTGGATGGATAGTCATCAATGCTTCTTTGACCCATAGCCTTTGTAACGTGTTTATTATTATTACCTTAATGACGATGGCCATGTCTGCTTGCTGCTGTTTCCTTCCCTTGGGTGGTCAATAAATTACCTCTAAGTGTGTTGAGGTAGGTTCAAGCAAAATAAAGAAGCCAATCCATCATAAATATAGATACATTTTCATGTTCAATATGTTCCTGGTCTTTTTGCTTTCTTCTCTGCTGCCTTTGCTTTTCTGCTCCCATATGGATCTGCAGCTTGTTACAAGCTTGTTTACATCCGATGTCTTGGTTGGTTAAGATGCGTGTGTATTTAATGCTTATGTTCGCTTGGATTGTTATTCCTCCCACCCTCCCCTGTTCTTGACGCCGCTATTCTCAGCTGAGATGGAGAATGGCACCATGAGGAAGTGTTTTTTGGGAGGTGGGGGTAGAGGGCAGGAGTCATAAGTTTCACAGGCATCTCCCTATGCCAGAGACCCTACAAAAGACCAACTGTTTCCAATGAGAAAAATTGCAGGTGCACATTCCCTCGTGGTGCACTCCCTCTTTCCTCCCACCCTCTTCACACATTAACTCTTACAAGTATGCACACATACGCACACACCACAAGCCTCCGTGATCACTGCCCCTCATTCGGTGGCAGGAGGAGAAGCGGGGGGGGGGTTAGAAGGAGATCCTTTTTCACTGTGATAATACACTCCTTTCTCTGCTCCGAGATGGACGGAGGAAAGCGCTGAAACTGGAGAGGCAGAATGAGCGATGTCATTCCAGAGCAGGCAGCGGCATCAAACAATACGGCAAGCCATTTTTATAGGCCCGCTGCAGATGTTCCTCAGCTGCATGTTCGCCCCGTTCATACAATGCGTGGTATTTTTCTATCTGGGTCATGGTGAAGGTCATGGGGGGGTGCTGCCATTCAACTCGGGAGTCTGAATTTAACCCCCATAGCGTCCATTCAGTCAGAAATGAGTCAAATGGGAATACAAGCACATTATACATATTTTTCAGCCACCAGATCTATAACTTTCTGACCCCCCCCCCCCCACTGGAACATGAGACTTCTTATTTACCTCCCTGAAAGTCTGGATTATGACCTCTTGTGACACTTTTAAATGAAGATACGTGACACAACAGTGAAATTACTTTTTTTTTTTTTTTTTTTTTAACGCCTCTGAGTTTGTTTAATTAGAATTTCTCTTCAGCTATGAGGTAAAATTACTTTTTTTTTTTTTTTTCCCCCCCGAGGTGACTTCTAGGACTGAATTGTACCTGACTGAAGTATGATGGGGAATGTAGTGTCAAAATTCAACTTAAATGGCCAGTGGAATGAATGGAAAAGACAAACAAAACATAAAGATTGTTAACATTTTTTTACGGACCAAATAAATCTCTTCAACAGGGTTCTGCTTATATTCAAGTGAGATAGAAATTCTCCAGAAATATTTGTCATGTATCAAAAATTGTTTGCACCTCCAAGAAAGGAAATGTGAAACTTTGACAAAAATTGTATCTGGTTTACTAGAGCACACCGAAGGATGTCATGTTAACACATGCAGTGCAATGCCATAAGCCTCAAAGAAAAGGAGTGAAAGCTCAGTGTAGTATTCAGCAGGTTAGACATCCCGTTGCGGAACAACTCGGTTCTTAGCCAGATGACTCTGCTGCTTGTGGAACCATTTAAGATTGATATAAGGAAGCAGATATATGCGCTCACTGAAGCTTTTCTGTTTCCCGGTAACAGGTATGCAAAACAAATTTGTTATATTATTAGTTTTGTTTTTTATATGAGGTGCAAGCCCATCTCAGTGTGTTATTGTGTCACTCATCACGGCTCCACACCTGTTTGTGTGAAACCATGTGTGGTATGTTTTGTCACACTCCTTCCCATTTCATGCTTCCTATGCTCCTCCACCGGGTTTCAATATACCACATGTAAAGAGTCGCAGCCAGATGATTTGATGCATGTTATCTCATACATATTCACCGCTCTTTATCTCTACACAATAGCCTCATGTTTGATATCGTTCATTTTGAATACAGAATAAAAGACAATCAAAGGAGATCATCATAGTCCTGTGCCTCAGATGTACCGTAGCCACCCAGGCTAATTTCAGCAGTGCTGTCTTGATTGCATGCATTTGGAATGAGATTACTTTTCCCTCTGTGGGTGGTTGAGGAATTACTTCTTTTTTTGACAGTTTTTTTTTTTTTTTTTTTTGCAGGTTTTGTTTCTTAAGCACTTCAACTCCTTGAAATGCCTTTCTTTTTAATAAGTCCACCTTTACATCAGCGTAACCCACAGATTCACTTTAATTCTTTATTAATGTGAACACTTCAGTGGCAGTATGTCAGTGCTAACTATTTAGTTTAACATCAGCGCATTTGGCTCTTTAACTGCTGTGACTTCTCCTTGCAGTATTGGATCAGAGAAATGGCATGAGGCATGCCAAAAAATTGACATGAGACTGAATCAGGGAAAAATAACTTGCTACTGATTTTGTCGCTCAGGGAGGAGGAGGCAAAACAGAATAAGAAGACGGTCTGAATTTAAACCATTTGGTATCCTCGAACAGAATCTTGTTCTGTGCGCGTAGGTGTATGCGCCGGACAGCAGCATTCCCTCGGGAGAACGCCCCCCCCCCCCCCCCCCCCCCCCCACCCATCCAATGCATAATGTATTAATGTGAGCACATGGACACACATCTAAGAATCTGAAAACCACAGGGGAAGCAACAAAAGAAGCTGCTTGCACTTAAGCACAGATACAGCCCCTTAACTTAACCAGTTTATAGCACCTGGCACATCAGGTTTGTACCACCATTTGGGTTCTATGTAGGGCAACGCCCCCCCCCCCCCCCCCTTAAAGCTGCTTCCCCATTGCAACCTGCTATTATCTGTAGGCATTTCTCAGTGATTTCCTGTTCCCATGTACATAGCGTCGAGCTGTCTCGTGCTTTATGTGTGAGTACAGGAATAGCTGCAATAACTCCACCTGAAAAATCGGCTGTGACACATGCACTATGTGTGTAAGTGCTTGATATTATGAATGTGACTCCACTGGCCCAAAATGATTTGAGAAAAGTAATGAACTAACATCTGTATTAACTGAAAACAGATGAATATGCATGAAGTCATTTAAATAATTTTTTGTTCTTCATTATGTAAGTAAACATTATAGCGCAGAGCTTTAATTTGTATTAATTCATGGTTTTTGCCCCTCAGATATTACACTGCAGTAAAAAAAAAAAAAATGAAGAAATGAAGAAAAAAAAATACAGTCAGAAAAATGAAGACGAGAACTGGCTTAGGTTCATTTACAGGCACGCTCTGCCGCAGAACAACAAATTATTACAAATGTAATTCACAAAGTTTGGTCCTCGTGCGAGGATACTTTTGATCAAATAAAATGCAAGCAAGTTCATCCAAGCATTTTGTGAGTGGTAGCCTCAGTTTCCTGGTTTTGTCTTCAAATGGCAAGAAATTGAAGGCTCATTCTTGGTTTCTACAAAGTCAAATTCCAAACAAGGCCAAGTTTTGTCTTATGCAACCCACAACACAAAAGGAAATTGTGTCTCCAGATTTAATCAAAAAGCAATATGCTGCTTTATGCAAACTGTGCCACTACCTTTCCCCCTGTTTCTGCCTGTTTCAAGTTGAAAAATACCAGCGTCCACCTAATTGTCACTGCCTGTGCAATTGATGTGGCATGGAGTGCAATGTTGGGTTCATTTTTCTGTTGTCAACTGATTAGGGCCATAACATATAAAGCGTTTTTATGCCGGCGCCTCGATGAACTGATATAAACATCATAATGCGACAGCAAAAATGATGGTGAGTTCATGCTGCAGTCCAGTCCTCTATTTATTCTCCTAATACATCGATAATATCTCAAGCCATAGGGATCCATTCAGGCAGTCATATTGCCTGTTGTCCCATTTGTTATTTTTGAGATGATCTTGGCCATTGAGATATGATCCGCATCTCCTGTAGAAGGGGCCACGTTGAGCTTCTTAAAAAGTGAGGGCTGCTATGACAATGCATTGGGTGCACTCAAGTGGCCACATGAATGTTGCTTCCTCCAGCTGAGTAAGAGATAAGTATTATGTGCAATGTATGTGAGCGTTGCCACCACACTGTCAGCGAATGACACATGGAAGATGGCAGGGGGGAATGTTTTTTGTATAATAATGCTGAATCATATTTTAAACCCAGAAAAAGCTTATTCCAGGTAAAAAAGAATGCTAGACATATTACTGGAAAAGGTCTACGGTGCTTCACCACTGTACTTTCTGTTTTCTTCTCCTGTAGCGTTTTTCATGCACAAGCTTGTTATTTCAAAGGCCACAAATTTCCATCCAAATCATATCTTCAGCTTCTACTCTATGACAGAAATTAACACAAAGTAACTGGAACTTAATTTTCTTTTCTTGGTAAAAGTACAGGTTGGTGGTCATATTTTGTACTTTTAAAGTGAATTTACTGAATGTTGACCTCTTTTAAAAAAGTATTTTCCAATTTAAGCATCACTACTGTTACATGGCTAAAGGATCCTAATGCTTTTGACACTACATTACTAAATAAAGCACAAATGTTTATGATAAAATTTTACTGGAAAGTGTAGATTAAAAAAAAAAAAAGTTGCCTCCTTAATTGGATTTGATATTGATGTGGCCAAAGCTGTTACACTTTTGTGGGATTTCCCAAAATGATCCCTCAGCTGTGGATTGATAAAGGAGGGATTTAAGAATAGCACCTTCGGAAAACATGCTCCTGACAACATCAGTCCTACAAATATAACACACCTCTGTTAACAGAAAGAGCTTCCTGAGGATGTTGGAGAAAGCATGTGTACTTTTTTCGAATTGATGGGTTGGTTACTTGTACATTAGCGATTTCCTTGTTTGGACACTGCACAGTTTTGTTTCCTGAGAGGTACAGATTAGTAGGGTCGTGCTGCAGTTTGTCTCAGTTCACAATGCTAAACTAAGCCTGGCTCCTGCCTCCAGTGTGCTGTTAGGCAATTCCATCTGATGATGTGCAGTAAAAAAAAAAAAAAAAAGGAGTGAGAGAGAGACCTCTGGCCTTTGCACAAGACAAAAATCAGCCTGTTGTTTCTTTTCTTTGACCTCAATTACTACCGGGACATATGTTACCATAGGGCCATGTTGAGTCATGCCTGTTCTGCGAGTTGTATGCGTGTGTGAGTGTCTGTCTGCATCTCCTCTGCGTGTGTGTGATGGGGATTTATTCATTCTAGCCTAGGAGGCCCAGTACAGTAGGCGGGGGCCAAAGTACATTCGTCTTGGGAGAAATGCTCCCTTGAGTTATGCTGCCACATGAGGGTGGATTTCAGGAAGGGGGGCGGGGCGGTGGGATGGAGAGGAAATGATTTCAGACATGATGGGAGCTGAACAAAGCCCATCTCTCTGTCTGGAGCTGCCAGCTCCGCGGACTCACCTTCCGGCCCGGAATGTCTGACAAAACACCACTTCGCTGACAAAATGCAGGACGCACATGCATGCACTGTTTATACTTGAAGGACGAGTGGAAAATTCTTCAAATCAGCACAAAAAAAAAAAAAGGTTTTTTTTTTTCTCCAAACAATGCAAGTTCCAAGTAAATCCGCAAAATTTTAGTGAGAATAGACAATAATTTCCATTAACAACATTAAAGGGAATCACACATTTCCTCCTTTGCTGGAGTGGATACGACCTAAGAAACTAATGTTGCAATTTGCACACACAAGTGGTTTTTAACATAAGACCTTCATGGGGGACTTGCTACCCATTCCCACTTCCCCTTTTTTTTTTTTTTTTTAAACCACAACTATGCACTTAATGAATTGAAGCAGTGATTAATTAAATGGAAGTGCTTGCTTGATGGACAGATGCTTCACCTCTGTCACTGGGGTATGTGAATCAAGCCATTATGGAGTGATGGCAGGGTGCTTGTATTTGTTACTTGTGTGTATGCAAACATGAGGTCACTGTCTACAGGAAGTATATCACACGGGGAAGCTGCTGTGCTCCACCAAGTTCCTTCCATCTCGCCACCAATATATTAACTTTCATAGTTATTAACTCTCGCTGTGTCAATACATTGTTGCAGAAGCGAGGCAAAGGAGCAATACGCCACTACTCCGTATCCTGTCAGATTTCATCCAGTCAGAGTGGCGCATCCGCTCATGATAAAATAGGAAAACAAATACAAACAGATCAAATATTCGCCATATGAGAAGCATGACTGAATAAGGTGCAGCCGTTTATTACTGATCCACAGTATCTGGTTCTCCCTCGGAGCTAATTTGTTAACACTGAAGTGCTAATTTCCCTCCAGGCATCATGGGCAGTTTGACTGACAGTTTGAAACTCGCACTCGGATGTTGCTGCCCTGCAAGACAAACACGAACATCAGTCCCTCCGCTCCCCACCGCCCCCTGCTAGAATTTGTAAGTGCGTGGTGAGCTGCCAATTAATATGTTCAAATGTGTGTCAACAAAGGCGCGTAGAGGCAAAACGAATGGCTCCTTCATTTGCCTTGCTGAATGAATATCTGGGTCCTGTCACAATGAGTAATGCTAATTGTGCTTAGCAGCATCATTGGTCAGCATGTCATAAGCCATCAAGTCGATTTGAAAAGTTTGTTGCGATCGTTGCTGCGGTCGGCTCACGCTATTCATCATGGCAGAAGTGCCATCTCTCATCCACCCGCATGTTTCGATAGAACGTCTAATATAGTCTCACTTTTAAAAGCTGGGAAACTTTCCCAAAAGTTTTTCCGACCACCTTGGCGATGAAAGAGTGATTGCACTGAATCCGACTTCCTTAAATTCCTCTCATGCAGCACAAATGTTGTTTTATTGATGCTGTTCTCTAAAATGCTCAATCTGCAGAGTTCTTTGACAGTTCAGTTCCTGGATAATTTTGCACTCGGTGTGGAAGCCTTTGAGATTTTGCTTGCCTTAGGCCATGTGTAAACGTAATTTAGTTGGGAGAACAATTTGCCTGAACTGTTTCTCACTTCAAGATAAATAATCCCTCATGCATTATTGAGGAGGCTGTACTTTTATTTCATCTATTTATTTATTTTTTTCTCTTAGTCGCAACTCATAAGATTTCTCCCTGTTGTTGCAAAGGGACTTTTTTATTTTTATTTCTCCCCAGAAAATGTCATCTGTAGCAAAGTAGGAGGTGCATGTGACAGTCTAATCAAATAACAGTATCAAGATTCATGTACTAATTAATCACTAGCTCTGGGGGTTGTACCCATCCAGCAACTCTCTGTAGAAAGAGACATTTGAGCTGTTGAATCAGCTCCAGTGCCTTCTCCTCCTCCTCCTCTCTCCTCCATCTATCTTACATTAATTCAGCAAAGTCAGAGTTCATTTAAATGCAACCCTTCTCTGTCTACTTCCTCTCTCAAACACACATGCGAATGCAGGTTAATGTTTGTAACTTCACCTGCAAAAACTAAGCTTCCGTTTTCAAATTGTGTGTCTTCACATGTCATCAATCTCCCTTTGTCAAATATTTTTGGTTCTTTGCTGGACTCTGCCTGTAATTTCAGAGTATTAGAATTTATTGAGCCTCATTTGGAGTTTGAAAATAATCTAAAATAACGTTTCTGTTGCTGCCATGCTGTCCCTGTCTGTCTCTGTGTGTTGGCTGTGTAATGGACTGGCGACCTGTCCAGGGTGGCCCCGCCCTCGCCCAATGTGAGCTGGGATTGGCTCCAGCAAACCTCATGACCTGGAAACGGCTATGCGGTAGAAGAAGAATGAATGAATGAATGTTTCTGTTGTTTAGGGCTGTCACATGTCCCTTACTTCAGTTTTGTTTTGTTTTTTTCCAACGTGATGGAAGGTCATTTAATCAAGGTCACTGTCATTGTGTGCATTGGTTGACCTTAAGACATTCTTTTAGACAGATTTTCTGGAGCAATGAAATCAAATATAACCCCCTCAGCCTTGAAGGCTCCTGCTTTGGTACTAATGATGACTCTTAACTCTGCTCCAGCTAAAGAGGGTAATGGGTCAGAGCTCCAAGAGTAAGCTGAGCCTTTAAACAGCAAGATTTCTCCCTCATTGCTGAGTATCACGATTAACAAACCCACAATCAAAACTCCAAAGCATTTCCCTCCTCAGAGCAATTTTTAAAAGCTCTGCGGGAGAGCGACATTTTCCAAATGGCCGTTTTTCTCTCTGACCTTTCCGCTGACCTTTTTAGTGAGTAATTGCGTTTTTTGAAAATTCATTTGTGAATTATGTCGTTTGCAGCATCATGATTCAAAACAGAGCTCTGTGGGGTGAAAGTAATGAAAGTATCCAGCGTGACCCTGACATGTCGTTTTTTCCTGCCATACTTTCCCCATATTCAGCAGTGTGCTTGTCAGAAGTATTATCCAGGGAGTATCTGCAGTGGAGAAAAGAGAAACACAGTGTATATAAATACTCCTATGAAGTATTAGCAAGAGAGGGAGGAAGCAAGATGAAGCAAACAGAACAAGGGGAATTCAGATAAGAGCATTGACTCCCAAAAAGAATATTTTCAATTCAGTAGCTCCGTCAGTGATGTGCACAGGTAGACAGCGACTCGTGTAAGCGGGCCCGGATGGTGTTCTCTGGCACCCAAGGAATATGAGCCCTATCAATCACAGCCTCCTGGCACAAATGTAATTACACTAAAGTTGTTGACTAGCGGGGTAATCCGAGACATCGCTGGCATGCATTCGCCTGCTTACATTAGGGGATTGCTGGTGCCTATGTTGACAGCGTTGGGCTCGCTATACTCTGTTTTTTTTTTTCCCTTTCTTTTTTAATGCTGCTTTTGGGAATGCAGAATGGAGCTTTTCTCACCACAGATTTAAAAGGCTCAAAGGAATTTTTGTAAGATGTTTGATTTTATAGCAAATCAGATCAATTTAATCAATTTGAGAGAAGAAGGCTGTATTAAAAAAAAAAAACTTCACACTAAATTGCACCACAAGAATCCACGTGCAAAAGCATGAGGATAAATAAGCAAAGAGAAGGCTGGTCTTTTTCAGTCAGTGTCAATGAAATGCACCTGTGAAGGTGATTTTGTGTTCGCCCCTTCTCTTTGCTGTTGTCATTTTCTAAGAAGTTTTGTGTGATCCAGACCAGTACTTTTCAGGGGGCGGAATAAATCTTCCCATTAAGAGGGAGATAATTGATGGCTTTCATCACCCAATTGAAGACAATTATTCCATTCTGTGATGTTTCAATGGCAAGTGTGCCTTACTGTGTTGGTATGAATGATTTATGAGCCAAAATGAAATGACACGATGGAGGGTTGGCTTTGTGTTTTCCACTGCCAACAGTGTGGCTTTATGGTATCTCTTCTTTAGGTTATTTTTATTTTTTTCAGGCAAAGATTACAGGTGGTACCTTTAAATCTGACAAAGGGAAAGTGGCGCAAATTGTATAGCCTCACGATAATGCTCTATAATGACCACCTCAGGGCTTTTTTGTGAGGACGTAGATTGACAAGCTGTAGCTACAGGGAGTCGTTTTTATTTACATAAGTATATAGTAAAACTGTGAAGCCTTCACTTTACTTCTGAAATGCCTTAAAAAAATACCTGAACCCTCTGTCACCTGAAAGTAATCAAACTCCAAACTCCATTAACTATGAAGTTTTCATTTTACTTTTGATGACAGCAGCAGCTTAGTTACAAATCTACACAACAGACACAGAAGTCATTTTGTTTGATCATGCGCCTTTTAGCTCGGTTTTGCTCTCTACCAACTCCAAAGGTGAAATTGCTTAATGCTAAGTTCACTTTTTGAGCATGCTATTTTCCATTCATGCATTTCGAATGAAACTTTCATTAAAGGCCTATTTGTGCTTTCATACAAGATCCGTTTAGTAGCTGTGCTGGAGCTTTTAATTATATGACCACATACATTCCAATGCATAAGTTTTTTATTTGAAATTTGAAAAGCTGCAATTCCATGAGTGTACATCATCTGCAAAAGTATCACTGCATGGGCATTTAGGGTACTTATCATTAGATGGTATATCATATAAGTGTTAGTGAACAGTGTAATTTGAAATATCTTCTCAGTCCTGTCAAGTACAAATTGATGACACGGAAAGAACCTCATTCACTAATGTGACAGTTCATCATAATATTGATTTCAGGCGATACCTCGTCTTATTTTCACCTGTGGAAACGCCGCGCTTTGTTTCTCTTCTCCTGCTTTGTCTGTCTGCCCTAATGAATGCCCAAGCCACGTCACCTAGCTGTGGCTGCTGCAGCTCTGACACTCTGACACGGGATGTTTATAAAAAAATCTATAACCGCCACAGTCCTCGGGCAGTCACTCTGGCCATTGTTTACGTAGCATGCTCATTTTTTAGTCTGGCTGTAAACACAGAACTCCTCCAGTCTGCTGTGCACGTGCCTGCTGCTGTGTGAGTTTAAAGCCTCTCCAGACGGGCGTGGGTGTGCATGTGTGCGCCTGTGTCAAGGCGAGGGAAAACAGCAAGCCCTCCGGCCACCGCCGCTTGGTCCCATTAGCCCCCCTGGCCACTCTGGCTCTGCAATACACAGCAGATTTTTGCCAAACGGACTCAGCTTTGGCCTGAGGCGACAATCCCCTCTTGACCCTTGGCCTTCTGCCCGTATGTATCTTAACCGAAATGCACCCTGTCACCTGAAAATACAATCAATGAAGCAGCTCTTGTAATTTATAGTTTCTAGACTGGAGAGAAATTGTACCAATTTTCATGTCTCTGTGTTTCTTACTGTCTTTAATTTCTCAGCTGAATATCCATGTAATCATTGCTTATTTTCTCACAGCCAAATGGAAATACCATGTCTATATCCTTATGTTTGATTTGTGTCAGCCTCTCACACTCTTTTTCCACAACTCCTGGCCTCTCCAAGGCCCCTGTGGTATTGCTCATCTTCCCACTCCAAACAACCCGCATCCCTCCCACCTACACTCTCTAGACCAGGGTGGACAACCTTTTCTCATGTGTGTCAGTCAGGCCTTTTGATTGCAGGTCCTCCCCTCTTGTATTTTCCTTCAGGAATGTACAGTTTATTTTTTATTTATTTATTTATTTATTTGGCAGTTATTAAATTTTACATAAAACCGGTGCCAGGAAGAAGCTATTTATATACTTGAAAAGGAATAATTTAAAATAACCAACACTAATTGTCTTTCTTTTTTGCTGGCAGCCTTCAGTCGCGCACCCATCCCCATGGCAGTGGTGAGGAGGGAGCTGTCATGTGAGGGTTACCCCATTGAACTGCGTTGCCCGGGCACTGACGTCATCATGATCGAGAGCGCCAACTACGGTCGCACTGACGATAAGATCTGTGACGCTGACCCAGCACAGATGGAGAATACACGGTGTTACCTGCCCGACGCATATAAGATCATGTCGCAAAGGTAACAGCACACTTGCGCTAATATACACTTTACACTTTATTTCAGACAATGTTGTCTCTGGTGTATGTGCTGTCCTTTTAAAGGTCACAATAACATCTTTTACCCATTAAGATATTTCAAAGCTCTGTCAGTAGTGACACTAAATGATATTCAAAGAGTTATTTGTGCTTCCATTTAGAGTAATGCATGTATGAATATGTACACTCATAGAGCCTCACTCAATTTGCTCTCCATAACTAAATTTACTTAATGCTGCTAAGTAATGGAGTCAATTAGCTGTATTTCTTTTTAAAGGTAATATAAAAAACTTAATCAGTGAGTCTTCAGTTAATGGGAGATTAGGTTATTCATACCTGAGCTCTCCTGAAGCAAAATGAAGTGAGACATGTTGTTGCTTATGAAGTTACTACTGATTTCACTCACTTCCCTGAGGATGGAACAGCTTCATGGCAAACATGGCATTTAGGTTTTTAAAATGTAGAACATACTTGTGCCAGAAATATGAGGATTGGACACTGAGGAAAAAGGAAGGAAGGAAGGAGGGAAACAGTTATGTTAATGAAGTCACTTGTGGTTAAAGAAAATAAATACAAAACCCTTCCCCTGGACACGTGTGGGGTTTAGTAGCATATCTATTATGGATGAACTGGGTCAAGGATCCCAATGAGCAAGTAAACCTTCAAACACAAACCTCAATCATATCTGGCTGCTGGTTCATGCCAGATGTAAATTTACTTTGCCACAGCTCACTTTTCAAATGAAATAATATGAATATATTAACAGCTGTCTGCCGAAATAGAAACGTGCTCGATGAGCCTCGTTTTCAGAGTTAAGATCCTGTAGTGCAGAAAGCGGGGCATGGAGACCTATTTGTCAAGGTAGACGGACTGCAGTCTTACTATGCTACGCCGTTTGCCGCGTAATTGATGGCTAACATTAAGCTAATGTATACATAAGTTTGGAGATTTTAAAACCAAGCAGTCTGGAGTCAGGGAAATGTAGAGCACAAGGCGAGCACGGAGTGAATATACAGTATGTATAGTCTATCTTCGGGCTTTTGTTGATGTATTGCAGCACTTAGAGCAAAATGAAAAGTCCTCTGGTGGATATCATTCTAAGTACGGTTTCTCTTGCCTTTGAGGTCAAAACACCCTTGAGCACTCAGAAAGAATAGGCTTCATCTAAATTCCTCCTATGTGTTAATGTTTGTCTACCTCTTTTTATTTCCAAAGCTTACCATATGTCCACTTCTTTTTATTTCCAAAGCTTTAGTTCCATGTTGGACTTGTAGAATACTAATGGACCTTTGGACTTTATCAAACAATTGCTCTTGGCTTTTTATTCCGGTACCAAAGAGTTCAGATAATCAGCTGTGTGAAAGGCCGCTGATGGTAAAAAGAGGTAGTTTGAAACATGTCAGATAATTGATGCACCCTGTAGCTCCCTTGTTCTCCAGCCACCCACTCGGACTAAAAATCCCCACAGGAATGAATCAGCGGGTCTGGTTCTGTCAAGAACACAAAAATAATATAAAGTACAAGGCACATCTTATTAGCATCTCGTTGCTACCAAGGCTTTTCATTGATGCTAAAAGGTAACCACAACTGGATTCAGAGCCGAAGCACTTTGTCTAGGAAAGTGGATGGAAGGTGTAGGCGGTGTGAATTGACGGGGAAGGATGTACAGACCGAGCGAGGGAATTCAACAATATTTGTGGCAAGTAGCAACACGGCCGCACATTATAATGCGGGGGTTAGCAAAACAAACGAATGCCACCCCCGACTACTTCATTGTGGAGCTGTCAAAGACGTTGCTAGGTACCTGCAGCTAAGCTCATTAGGGTTAAAAAGAAATGAGCGTAATGGAAAGAAATAATTTGAACAAAAGACACTCGTGTGAAGGCAGAGGTTCCAGCCAGTACGCAAGGATTTGGCTAAATATCCATCAGGATAATTGAGTGTGTTTGGGGGGAGAAAAAAAAAGAAAAAAGAATTGCACATTGTCTAATATTAGTCTGACTTCTGTGTCTTTTCTAAATTACAATGAACCGGCTTTGATCAGATGTGTAGCCTGTACACCAATTGTAGCACAATAATTTGTAATTATTTAATTAATCGCAGACAGAAAGACTTATTTATTTTTTATTTCATTCATTAGCTTGTCGTCTTCATCTCCAACGTATTGACATCAGCAGTGATAAAACTATACTCGTTCATTAATATTTGAGCTGGGCTTTCATTTTCAATCTGGCCTTTTCCCGTCTCTTCTCTCTCCCTCTATTTATTATGTCGTGTATTTGCGTGCTCACTATAGTTCAATCACTGGAAACAACCCAAATGTAAATTATGTTATTAAAGCATTTACATGGTTTGCAGTAACCTGATTTCCCCAATAATTGTCACTTCCACGAATTGTGCGATCACTCAGCTAATGTCGGGAAGGGTGTGTTGTAGGGAACAGGAGGCGAAAGGAACACACAAAATTGGATGGATTTCTGCATTATTTTGTGATTTGTTGGTGTGATTTAGCCTAAGCAGTCCAATAGTGCAAAGCATGGCCCTGCTAATGTATAGAAGCAATAATTAATTGGGCATTTTTGATAAAGACAAAGATAATTATGTTAATGACCCTTAATTAACCTTTCTTAACCCTTCTGTAAGAGACTTCCTTTCCACTTATTGGCTGACACATCGACATAAATGGGACTCACTCACTTGTACTTGTGGTCCTCAGGGACAGCAGGGATCGACACCCTCGCATCAGGGTGTTGACCGGTGCGAAACATATTCTGACACTTTGACTTGACAATTTGCTCGAAGATAACCAGGCTACATGCCAGCTATTCATAAATGCCCACAATTAAGAACCAAAGCTGTTTCTTAAATCTTAAACATTTTTAAAACTTGCCTTGTCTTCTTGAGTGAAGGTTAATTGGCATCAGGATGTTAGTTACAGTTTGATGTTTGACCAAGAATTTATTCGTTTCTTCTTTTTCAGTAAAATAGTAAATGATATTTCCATGTAGGATGGAATTGAGACAGAGCTCTCATTCCAAAGACTGGCAACTAATCTAATTTAATTTCAGCCTTAATTTGACAAAAATAAAATGATTAGGGTGCAATACACGGAGCAGTACCTAAATCAGGCTAAAATGTAATTTACATGCTTGTGAATGCACTTATAGTATCTGAGTCTTTTGGGACTCCAGCCTTTTCCCCCCCTCTAGCCTGTGCACCACCTGCCTCTCCTGCAGGCACCAGTTAAGTCGCGGTGACTGGCAAGCATGTTAGTTAGCATTCACATCCCGTCTGAAGATGAGCCAAGCTGCTACTGGCTTAGTCCGTGTGCCAGGTTCACATCCATCACCAGCAAATGCCCAGCCATGTCACTGAACTGTCAATACACATTTAGGCAGCTCAGCCCCCGCCCCACACACTCTCCTGGCTACTGATTGATATTCATTGATCAAACCCAAGGACTACCTGCTCTAGCTTAGCCCACTTACAAAGGCTGGTGCTTGGCAGTTTGGTTCCATTGTAGCTGATAAAGTGGGAGCACTGTATGCACAATATAAGTGAATGATAGCACGGCGCTAAGCTCGTGAGCGCCGTATTACATCTCAAAATAATTATTGTCTAGCACCGTGCTGTTACAGGGTGAAATTAATATGTCTCTTTTATTAGTTATTCCTCCCCTCTGTGCCATGAACATACTGGCTGGGGAGAATCCACAGCGTCTGAATAAACATTGTAAGCTATAGGAGGAACCTGATAGAGGTTAGTGATGCTGGAGCTGAAACATGCTGCCTGAGATTAGTTTTGCAAAATTTGCGGGCACAGATAAAAAAAAGCATTCGGAGCCCTTCACTTTGTTTTGGTTTTTTTTTGTTGTTTTTTTTACATGCTGCTACATTGCAGTTTTATGCAAGTGTCTACACTCAGTACCCCACAAGTGTTCCAAGAGCCGACTGCTCCCTGCCAAACTGAGAACCCAGGAGAGAATGGCTTTGGTAAGAGGTCACCAACAACCTGATGGCCACTTTGGCTGCGCTCCAGAGATCCTGTGTGGAGATGGGAGAAACAGGACAACCATCACTGCAGCACTACACCGATCTGGGCTTAATAGCAGAGTGGCCAGACGGAGGCCTCTCTTCAGTTATAGGCACATGAAAGCCACTTGAAGTTGCAAGAAAGCACCTAAAGGACTCTCAGACTGTGAGAAATGAAATCTGGTGTAATGGAACCAAGACTGAACAGTTGGGCCTCAATTCTAAGTATCTTTTTTATTTATTACATTTTTTTTTTTTTTTTTAATAAACCAATCACGCTCTGCAGATCACTCACTGAAGGTTCGCCTTGCATCTAAACCTTAAGCACACAAGACATTGCAGGAATGGCCTAGGGACAGCTCAAATTTCCTTAAGTGGCCCAGCCAGAGCCCTGACTTGAACCCAATCAACCATCTCTGTCGAGACCTGATGGTTCTCATCCAGCCTGACAGAGCTTTAGAGGACCTGTAGACAAGAATGTTAAAAAAATCCCCAAAATCCAGGTGAGCAAAGCTTTTTGCTTCAAACAGAAGACTCAAGGCCATAATCACTGCCAGAGGGGCTGTCGATGAGATGCCTCAGTTGAACCTCTTTAGTAATTTTGCAAAGAAAAAACTGCTTAAAATTAACGATTTTGTCATGAGTTTAGAAGGAGGGAAATATTTCTTAAAATTATTTTACCTGAAGGCTGCTACAAAACAAAACGTGAACAGAGGGTCCATACTTTTGTTTGAAATGAGGGTCAGTCCTTCTTTTGAATGTGCTATATACTGCAGACACACTACGACAAATGCGATATTTGTAATTGTCACTCTTCCCTTTTGGGATATTTTTGGATCTCGTAATTTGGAAGCAGGGATGGCTGTTGAATGTCCCCCCGTTTAACACACGTACAGATCCAGTGCCATTTCCCGCTGTGTGAAATCACTGGAGAGGCTGGACACTTGTATGATCAAAACAACACTAACCCTTTTCTCATCAGAGCCCCTTTGTCTCTCTCGTCCTCCCATTTTTTTTTTTTTTTTTTTTGGTGTGCACATGCGTGTCATCGTCTTTTTCAGTCCCGACGGCTATGTGGCCTTCATGGCCAGTAATTATAGGCTATATCAAAGCTATATATCACTTTATATCACAGGAGACCTCAACAGGCACCTTAAGGGACAGCTGATAGCATTGTGTCAGGCTTGTGCATGACCCCTGAAGGAGAAAAGCCAGTCAGGAAGGAGCAAACCTGCCCCATCCAGCACATAAACATTCTCGTCCCAACCTGCCCAGACTCCCTTCTTGGTCTTTTGTGTCGCTTTAATTTAGTTCCTCCCGTCTCTCAGGGTTCCTCTGCATCGCTGTGTCATCAAACTTGTCATTTTAGGGAACAAAGACAGACAAAAGATATTTTTGTCTTCCAGCATTTTGTGTTCACGCGCATGTCACTAATGATGAAGGTTAATCGACATAACAGCTTGATGAATCTCTTGAGGATGATAAAACTGAGCGAATGCCACCTGTGATTTGGACCTGATGGCCCTGTGACAGCTGACATTTGACAACCTTCTCATTAATGACATTTATGTTGGAAACAAATGCGCCGCGGCCATAATTTACCTCCCCACACTTAGGCTGGAATTCACAAGACAAATGACTCGACTCCTGTTGGATGAAAACATGTGCCGGCAGAAGGACAAGGATGATTGAGGGATAAGGAGCAATAAGCAGATGGGAGGATCCTTTCTCCTTTGCAGATGATCTTGCCCATACGTTCCAGTTCTCATTATCCTTGGCTTTTCACCTTATTTCGGAGTTGAAGGATTTGATGAGTTGTTTGTTTGAGTAAGGGAGAAGGATTAACTGAAGAATCCCCTTTGGTTCTTTGCCCATCATCATTTAAATCCCCTCATCTGAAGCAGTATGTCAGGACCGTACATTCTTTGGGGAGAAAAAAAATATGAGGTCATTGCAATGCCCATTTGTCGTAAAGAGAACTGTTGGAACTAACCCTCCCCCCCCACCCTTTTTTTTTTTTTTTTTGAGATCAATGATTTAAGCTGGTAAACTGGTAACAATACACAGAATACGGAAAACAAAGGTACGGTTCCTGTAATTTCCTGCCAAACGGCTTAAAAGACAAACACGTGGTTACCTATTCCCACGTGCCCACAGCGCTGAGGGTGGCTAGGTGCATCAGAGAACATGACCATCTGCTTCATTGTTGGTTTTGTTTATGCATTAAGTGTTTAAATGTACTACATATTGTAGTATTTTTTTTGCCTGGCATATTTTTAAGTGGATCCTGCAGCAAATAAAGTATGATGAAAGAACAAACTAAAGACAGGAAATCACAAATCATTTTCACCCTGATGATATCACGCAGACATGATCAGGCTTATCTTATCACAGCTGAAGAATTTATATACTAATCATAACACAATTTAACACTGATGTGCAAGTGCACAAAGTTGTGACGTGAAGCTTCACTGGGACGTCATAATGCTGTGCACAAACACACTTTGTCATTGTTTAGTTCTGTAGGGGAGGAACAGAAGAGGAGACTGACCACATTTCCTGCAACTTCACTAGTATTGAGGAGGCCTGCAAATGTGATCTGCCAACGGCTTCTGAATTCATTTATGATAGTCTTTTAATGAAATAAACAGACAGCTGAAATTGACAGTGAGAGAGAGCTTATCATGCTGAGCAGATGTGAGAGTAATACCATCACTGTTCATGCATGACCCCCAAAGCCCAACCACAAGTGGCCTCCATTGTTTAAAGTCGAGGTTTGCATAAACATTTAACTCCCCAAACAATGAGATGTCACTTGAATTAATGCATGACTTAATGTTGGTTGTGCAAATATCACACAGCCACTGCTGCTTTTTATTAAAGGTTCTATTAGGCAGATCCAAATAAAAGGGGCTCTGTAGTCTTTAATTATATGAAATGATCCACTACCAGTGCTACTTTTAGGGATTTGATTCCTACTGGGCTACCCAAATTAGAAATACAAAGCAGATTCATGCACTTAACTGCATATATTGGATTATACTGAGTGCATGTTTTGCATCAGTCACACAGCAGACTTTCTCTAAAGTCCTGGCTGCGCGCTTTTTTTCGAGCAGCCCATCTCTATTTATGCAGGAGTCATTGGTTTCTCTTGCTTACTCTTGGTTGGAGGCTGTTTTTTCATGATACAATTATGTGTTGAGCACCTGACAATTACAGAACAAAAACATGACCGATGAGCGCAGCAGGGTACAACTGCCTGTTATGATAGTATGAACAAATAGATGGTGGTGGGTGGTTTTACACCCCATGTTAATATGCAAAAGTACATTAATAAGAGCTCTGACAAAAACAGGACATAAAGATTCTCTCTTGCTATACAGCAAAAATGCAAATACGTACAATAAACACATTTTGATCTTTTTTGTATTACTGTAGGAATTTAAACCATCACTCCTCTGTGCATGTTTGCCCTTAAGTAACCGTGTTTTTGTAAAGACCCCCGCATTAGATGACATCACCCAGGATCCATTATTCTGTCTCACATTTTGCTTCCAACCTTCCTCCAGTCCTCCATGATAAGAACCTGCTGCACTTAATTTGGTCCAATTAGTGGCTGTAAATTTCAGACGAGCTGCCAATCTGGTGAGCCCAGGTCTCCAGACCCGGCCGTACAAGACTGTCATGGCAATAAGACGGAGAAGGAATCCCAGGGCGACAAATGCAAAGTGTTTAAGGACGTCTCCCCATATGAAGCGGACTGGTATCTCTCAGGAGATACTAATAAAAGACGACCAGCTTGACTCCAACCAAGCCAGTAGTTTGAATTGACCATAACAGTGTCCATTTTTGGATTCTGAGCTGAATGCCCTGTAGACTTTATTATATGGCACAGGATCCAGAAGTTTGGGAGTTTGCAGAAATGTTTCTTTATCCACAGCTCCCTTCACATTGCCTTCAGAAAGCCTGGAAATGGTCACAGGGTCCTTTGGTGTGAGATTAATAGCCGTCACAGTGGTGGCTCACTAAACATGGGGTTTTATAATGCGTTAAAAATGGAAGGAGGAGGTGGAGTCCATTTGTCAGTTCGGGGAGTGAGTTTCAGTTGGATGAGCCCAAACAGTAAAGAAAGGGCTAATTCAAACAGGGGCAGGTGGTTAGTCAGAGTGCAGGGAGCACACAAGGCTTTTTCCTTCCCGCTATCTGATATTTGCCCTTCTCTGTGCTGTGCTCCGGGGTCTTTTATCCCTGTTCTTCTGGTTTTCGTCTTCCTTCTATTTTTAATTGGCAGGTGGGAGTAGCCAGCATACACATTTGATGTCTACTGCTCTTACTCTTCCTTCTGCCCCGGAGCATCGAATCCATTTTTTCCCGTCAGCGTAGACGGGTTGTGCAACTTCTACTGACCTTTGATAACTTTGCCGGCTAGTCATTCCTCAAGATAAAAACAACAACCTTTCATGCTGATTTGTGGTCCATTTTTTGGAAAGAGATCCAAAACGTCTTGTGGCTCTTTCATCGCCTTGGGTCTATCACTTTGCCACACAATCTACTTTTACTTTGAAGGTATTTCTTCAGATTAACATCAGCAAGTCTCAAGACAGAGTTTTTTAATTAAGGGCCTGACTGAAAGAAATCATCATAAGAGATGTTGTCAACTTTGAGAAACAGTAAACTGAACCGTGTAGATGGTTCTAGTAATTTATGCAGATTGCTACCTTTCAGTGAACACTTTAATCCACTGCTGTTTTGGTTCCCTGGACAGCGACAGGCCAAAATTTGGTGGTGAAGTTAGAGATGCGTTGATGTTTCGGGGAATTCACTTTGGTGTTTCTCCCAGCAGGGGAGGTGAAATTTGTCGAGGATATCCACAACAATTTCAAAATATTGTAGAATCTCATCATTAGAAGAATAAAATTACAGTCTCGAATAAACATATATGATTAAAACAGGAAATTTTAGATCTTAATGTGACGTTAAAACAGCAATTCAGTTAGACACGTTCAACACCAGAGTGCTACAGAGGAACTACACAATAACCAGTCTGTGTATATGTGCTACCTTGCTATTCTCTCCAGCAGCATTACAAACCAACAGGTTCAGCAGATGGTCACTTCCTAAGGGACACATTATTGGACGTGCAGCTCAAAGGGAAAAATCTGAAGTCAATATATAAGTTCTTGCTTTTCTCCACTTCCCTGAATGATCTCTGGTCCTTTTGTTCCCATCATTCTCCTCTCTCTGTCCGAATTCAAAATCCCTGGGTTGTCAGGAGTAACACCGGCTCGAGTCACAACCGTCCTTTCAGCCTTGCTGGCAAAACAAGTATCACAATTGATTTTAATAATAGTTGAAAGACCTTTCACTCTGCAGCACAGTGGTGTGGCTTTAATAGTTTAATTTTACAGCCGTGAAAAGACAGTTTATTTAAAAAAAAAAACCCAAAAAAAACTCAATTCCCTGTGCGGTCATGTAAAGGGTTATAGCAGGGAATAGTCATTTTAAGCAGTCACAAACAAACCGCATCACTTTTGGCAGCAGTGGACTTGTTCTGGCAAATAAAAGTAAGCATATGTAAAGGATTGCAACCCCATTAATCACTTAAGTGAAACAAAGGCAAACATCAAAATAATACTTGACTCGTTTATTTTTACTACAGAATCTGCCTGCAACAGAGGCCAAATAAAACTTTAAGTATCCCTACAAACAAGAAAGTACATCCCCTGCCTTTGGCACCGGGTGTTTTGCACCTCTTTGCTCCGAAATCTCCCTGACAACAAAATTATTATCCCACCACACTTTGACAAAAAATGGTTCCCCCTTCAGAGAGCAATCAGCACAAAGCTGTTTAAAATGTATGAGCCCGGCAAATGTAACTGGCTGAAGAGATGATTAATCACCACACCCCACATATAGCTGGCTGTGTCACATGGAAATTACCTTTAGATTCATCCTCAGTCCAAATGTGCTAGGTGATGTGAAAGCACCACAAAAACACTTTTTGGAAGATCATTATCTTGTCGAATTGTTTTTGTTTCAAGAGAAGTGACAACTGTGAGGCCACTTTTCCCCACTGAGTAAAACTTAGCATAATGCTGGATTGTAGCTGTGAATGTGTGACCCCGATAGCAGTTTTACATCTAGTATATAAAAATATCTGTTCGTCTTGTTTTTACATGCGGTCACCTTCAATGAGTCACCAAAAAAGCTCTGATAATTGTTGTTTTACAAGCCATTTGTCCTTTCAGTGGGTTTGGTATGTTTTGTCAATTATCTAGGTTTTGATTTGTTTTTAGAATTTTTTTTTTTTTTTTTTAACTGATGCTGGGATGTTAAGGCATTTTGAAACCGTGCCATTTCAAAGAGACACCGTTGTCTTTGGTCCCACAATAACAGGGCGTAGCTTGTGCCTAAAAAGTGCGATTGCTCCGTGTGATTTTTGTGTCAATGCGAAGGGTGATATTTGTCATCTGCCGAAGTTGGCATCAAGCAGTGCTTGAAAATGACTCATCTCTGAGAGTTCAGGCTGCAGTGAGGTTCTGAAGTGCCACACTGAAACGACGGATGGCTCAGACCGCTCGGCTTGGAAAGCCTTCAGTCCTTGCTCAGCCCAGCATTACAAGGCATTTTCTGCAACTCTTAATCCACCTATCTTTCCCTCTCACTGTCTCATTCCCCTCCTCTCAGTTACTGTTTGACTTGGAATCCCTTTTGACCTCCTTACCACCTTTTCTACTCTTTTTCTTCCCTTCATTTCACTTCAGCGTTTCTCCTTCTCTTTGTGTCTCTGTCAGATCACACTTTTTTCCTAATGGGCTTACACTCGTCATAAATGAGTAGCCACAGCCCAAATTCCCGCGGTGCTGTACATGCGAGGGCAGCGAATGTGGGATCTACATTCACGGCACATGCCCTCTAACCTTGGCGAGATGAAATCAAGGGAGCGAGACAAGGAGTGGTTTCACCTATGTGGCTCTCTGATGACTGCTCTCTGTTAGTGCCTCACAAAAGACCTGTTTTATTAGCCTGGTCTCATTCACCTGCAGTCACTGCTCTCATCCGCTTCCCCGTTTCCATTGGGCTAAAACATTTTGCTGGAATTGTGTTAAAGCTGTGTCTAGCAGAGGCCCCAGAAATGACATCCTTCTGATAAATGTGATAGTGGTGTTTGTATTCATCTGGGGAATCAAGTGGTTGCTTTTAAGCCCCATTTCCTCTTCACCATCAAAAACCTGAATAGATTTTGGCTGTTGCTCAATGTGTGTTCGGATTTTCACTTTGAAGCATGACAAACTTCTTTTGCTGATCAATTAAATTAAATGGTGCAATTATCCCTCTGTTTGATCTCCAGCAGCTCAAGCCACCTACATGGTTCATATGAAATGGAAAGCTAAATCACAGAGAATCAATCTTAAAGCTAAAAATTGATGGCACCCCTCAGTATCAATGTTTCATAACACGGTCGCATAATTCACTTTGATCTCGCCCAATTAGTGGAACATTCATAGAGTTTATACCAGTTGGACTCTATACATACCCAGTCATATGTACAGAGACACTCAGCGCTGAACTGGTTTTTGTCGAGGGATTTTTGTGGATGACTCTCAGTGGATTTCGGGTTCACGATAATCACTGAATTTAATTAGACATCACGTGTCACTTGCGTGACTGACATGGTTCTGAATGCTCAGATAATCACTGTCATCCTAATTGGCCAGTAGTCACCAGTCATCTCCTCATTTAATGGAACATGCATCTCTGACCTTTGACTCAATTGGAAGCGATGTCACTGCTGTAAAGCCACTGCTCCGACACGTCCATGCTCTCCATATAATATGGATCCACCACCACCAAGTGAATAGAAATGCTGCCAAAACTCTGGACTATAATGAAAATGCAATGCCATGGAATCCAAGGAATTAGTTTCTATCCCATTCTTTAAGTTAATTAAGTGGTTGATTCTACTATTTTATGTGGCAAAGACTTTATTTTTATTGTTTGCTTGTTTGTTTTTTCCGTAAATCAGTTTATTAGATGCATGTCTCTGGTCGGTTCATTCTAAAAAGAAAATGAAGAATTTTAAGAAAATTCTCAATGCTGTGAAGGGGCCAATTTTGGATGTGCAATCTCAAAAGTAATATCTCCTCTGAGTCAGGATTTCTTGGACTTTTCCGACTCATGAGCTAATTATTGGGTTCCCAAACTGTCAGAGTCAAATGGCTAGTTTTTTTTTTTTTTTTTCCGATGATAAAGCAGGGAAACATTTGTATTGGATAAGACAGCAGAGCTCACCCCGTTGTCCATTCCCTCGCCATCTGAGACCCTTCAACCACATTACATGATCTACATTTGTTGAAAACCTAATCACAAAGACGTAAATGTTTGACATTCTTACTAATTTCTATTTCTTCTCACTCACGTTCACTTAAAAGGTGAGCTTCTTATCCTTCGAATAGCAGTAGACAAAGCACTTCATTTGCGCAGTGGCTTAAGCTTTCAGTGATATTACTTTGAAATTCATTTATTTCATTCTATTTCGATTTTATGTTCTCGAACAGAACATTCACAATAATGTCACACGATACATTTTCCTGAAAATCAGGTAATCATGTGACCCCTAGGTCTGCTCCATGTGCCAGGATATCAAAATTCTGCAGCTGTTCAGTTCAGGAAAAATTGTCTTTCATCGACTGTGACTGATTGTCCCTTTACTTCAGCCTCATTCAGCAGGCACACGTGTTCCTTTCTTTGGTTTTGTCTGTGTCTGGAGTGGCCTCTCCTGCTGGCCCCCATACTTGCCTGTGAAAGCTAATTATGCCAGGCTATTTTCTGACCAGGGTGCATGTCAATATCACGCAGTGGGAGAGCTCTCATTCGCCCCGGATTGCATTGTTATTCATGAGCCTTAGTTCCATCAGTGGCCTCCTCGGCCACTGGACCGTGCTTGTTCATTGGTGGTAGTGTGTTGTTTGTGTTGTGTTTTTGTTTTTTTTTTTTCTTTTCTGTGGCAGTACATCTTTGAGGAAAGTTCTTTAAGCCGAGACAGAATAATGTTACACCATAAGGATGTGTAACTTACAGCACCACCCACTCATTTTTTGATTTAGAACACATTTAGAGAGACTGAAAGTAGGGGAGGCTTTTCAGTGGGTGCTGACATGAACCTAATTTTCTCATGTACGTGCTCATTGAGGGGGAGGTGCAGAGGGTGGGGGCTGATGGCTGTGGTTGAGGGATCTTGCACTGGTGATGCTTCACTTGTCTGTGCAACACTATTCTGTATCAACTCTTTTTAGAAGACTGTTCTAAGGGTGAAACACCAACTGAATCAGGTTTTATATCTTGGTTATTAACACTGCAAAAAATTGTGCTCTAACAACATGTATCAGTACAAATTCAGCTGAATCCCTGATAACTAGTTTCATTCATAATTTTTTTTTTTTTCCATCAACTGATTATGGGACCTCTATTTTATCAGGTAATTTCCATTGAGAATAAGTTAATATTCTCAAAGGAGACCTGAGTAGATAAGAATTATTTCAAGTTTTAATTTAATTGAGTTACTCAAATTCTAATTATTTGATGCAGTTTCAGGCTATTCTGTGCTCACGCGGAGATACGATGATCTTAAAAAGGAGCAGGGAGGAACTTTCAAAGAAGAGAACGGTGGACAGAAATGTACACTGTGCTCAAAAACCTCAGTGCTTCATTTAGATTCCATATTTTGCGAGTGAAGGGGAAAAAAAAAAATTGTGTCCGTATCGGTGCCTTTTCTTTTTGGTCATGGAAGTCATGGAAGTTGTTTGAAGTGTTCTGTTCTGTGTCACAAACAGGGCATAAAAAATTGGCACCGCATAAACGAATAAATTCCCCATAAATGCCATTTTGACTGAAACGACTGGACAATGAAACAGAATAGAATAGTAAAAACAAACCTGTAAAACTTCCGTTGTAATCTGTCTGCGTCGCTGGAGCTGTGACAAAGACGGGCTCGGAGGAGTCAGAGGGATAAACAGAAAAATAGAAAAAACCAAGGGGAGATGTGAAAGAGACACGGTTTTTATTGTTGGAGAGTAACAGAGAGGGAGGCAACTGAGATAAAAGACGCTTCATCTGTTCTCTGCTCACTTTTTACCTGCTGATACTCTCCCCGTACCATCAGGCTTCTCATGGCACCTTGAAACGCTGATGGAATTCGCTTTACGTTCACTGCTCCCTGATACTGTTGCACACAATCCCTCTCCCTCGCAGCTCACACATCTGTCGGGGTTTGATTAGTTACGGGAGCAGAATTTGAATTTGCCTTGCCAGGGATCTCGGTTCAACATCAAACTTCACAGTACCGTCTTATGGGCCACCTTCTTGTTGGTCATGGTCTACTTATTTTAATATGGATGTTAAAACCTGGCCAATGCCAGCTGGAGCCTCCGAGTCATTTCCAGCTCATACCCTCCACCACAGTCTCATTATACTTTAGTTTTTCTTGAGCAATTTCAAGAAGTGACCCCAATCGCTTCTTTTACTGTGACACCTTCAGCCATCAGGATACAAGTTCACATGAAAGAGCTGTAGCAAAGGCAGTGACTCGAAGATGTGAAGTGTTGATGCCAGTTTGGAAATCATCTTTCTGCGGGATAATGAAATAATAACATTTTGCATGAAATGAGAGACAGTGAATACAAACACAACTAGAAGATAAGAGTGAGAAAACAATGCATAATATATAAATAAATAAGTGAAAGTGGAAATGGTGGTACATTTCTTTTATTATTAAAAAAAGAGCAAAAACAATTTTAGCTATTGACATTGTTGGTGCATCAAGTCTTAAAGGAATGCTTCAAATATTAGAAATCAGGTTTCACAGCATGTAGTGTATGTCATTACCACAATGATACAATTAGAAGCACTTGAATTAATAAATAATGATCATGGGTCATTACCAGTTCTTTCTTATTTCCTCTTTTATGGTCAGAACGGAAAATTGATTGCATTACAAATTAAAATAAATTGTTATTGACAGCAACCAGAGCTTTTTCACATGTATATGTGGAGGCAATATTTCTGCCTCGATTGCATTCCTGCAGGAATGGGGCAACGTTTTCTTTAAGTCCCTTAAAGGTTCGGCCCACAATTAGAAACCGTGGCAACAGAGCTTGGTTTGAACCTGAGATGTCTTTGTGAGAAACAAAGTTAGCTTGCCTTTTCCACTAATCCCGCTCTGAGAGACAAGCCTGCGGTCATAATAGATTCCCAAAATGATGGAATTAGGTGAGGATTATAGACTTTATGTTCTGCGCAGCAGCAGGACAACCTGTGCTTCTAAAAAATAAATAAATAAAAAAAAAAAAAAACAAAGTGCCATTTTTCCAAGTGTTTTGCTATAAATCTTCTGCTCCAAACAATGACACTAAATGCATACCAGGGTTGTGAAACAAGCTGAGCAGAAACAAACAGACAGGATGACACACTGTGGACTTTGTTTTCCACCAGAATGAGACCCCCCCCCTCCTCCTCCTCCCTCCTCAGGCTGTATCTCCGGAGACCTGTTGGTATGGAAGGGAAGTTAAAAGACAGCTAAATGTCTTGGCTTCCCTTGACAAATTCACTTGGACAGCAGTGCTGTGTGGGGTGGGCCTTGTCACCTCTACCAGTGCAGGAAAGGACCAGAACTATATTAGTCTTTGTACTTCTTGTTCTGTCCTTGTTCACCTCACTTGCACTCCCGGTGCTGTCAAACAAAAGCTCTGCATAAATCCGAAGCCACCGCTGGGATTGCTCATGAAACAGAACTCCTGAACTGAAGCCTTAAGGGAAGTTGTCTCTTTTTTTTTTTTTTAAGTCAGAATATGAACTAAAGTATTGAAACAACAAATCCATGAATGGTCTACTTAATCAATGGAAGATTGTTTTTTTCAAGGGCAAATAGCATAAACATACTAGCTGTGGCATCTAGATGAAGCCTGATTACTTTTCATGGTTTTGTGAAATGTAATAACTGAATATCTTTTTGATGTTTTGAGTTTTTGAAGCAACTTTTGAACTGTATTGTTTCTGAACACACATACTTTTAGATTGAGTGTGACTATGAATCCTTGATGTTAACTCATCTTGTATTTATACAAATAATAGACCAACCAGGAGACTTATCGCACAATCCAGTGACACGTATTAAATTGCAAACAATTAGCTGATTAATCAAAACAAAATCATTTTCTTCCCCTCCCCAAATACTGCTTAAATCATCTCACACCTTTTATAATTAATCTGAAAGAAGATGTTTTACTTCCTCCCATCTGAATATGATATACAATATTTGAATATTTCATCAGTGCTGGTGTTGTTCCATCAAAATACAGTAACTGGTGCGTCTTGTAATAAATAAGGGCTGCTGTGCCTTCATGTGCCAGTAAATTACTTTCCTCTCAGGCTTAAGCTGTGACTGACAGTACCTTGGGTGTATTGACACTGAGGAGACAGGAGAGTTCAGTCAAGCCCGAGCTCTTAATCCCAACCGTGCTTCCTTCAGGACAATTCCTTAAGACCCATGGTGATTTCCTGCATGCCAATGCAGGCCTGGCCCCTAGCCGAGCTATTGACGCCTGACCCTTTCTGTACCGAGCACTGAGGTTACTCATAACCCCCCACTCGTCTTTCATTATTGAGATGTGAATGAGGAAGGTCAGGGGTGGTTCTCATCGATCGGTCAACACGGGAATATTTGATTGTCACTTGGGCGGCCCTGCCAAGACACACTCTTCATCATGGCAACAAAGGTGGCCATTTTGAATGTACAAAAAGGTGCGCGCAGTGAACATGGAGTTTTGAAATGGCTGCAAGGTCGTGCTCACTCTTTTATTTTGTTCTTTTACTTTGGGGATTATGAGGGTGCAGCTTTACAGAGAAATGTACTTAATGCTAAACCTTGTGGCTTTTATAGATAGTGGTTTGTTTTTAGAGGCACCTGTTTGTCCCTTTGTCATCTCAGGTAATTAGTAGCTAAACACCCTCCGAGGAGCTAAGCACCATGACTGACCCGGCAGAAAAGCATTGCAATTTTAGGCTTTGAAAAGGAGCTTTGAAGAAAGAAAGTGCTGGAAGCACATACTGGCCAAAGTTGGACATTGGAAGTTACCATGGTGACAGCGACTAGAAATGAAAAATCTCTGCTTAAAGGCAGGCCCTGCTTTGTGTGTGTGTTTGTGTGTGTTTGTGTGTGTGTGTGTGCGCACCAGGCAAGTGAGACAGAGGGATCAGCAACACAGAATGCTTATAGATTTTTGTGTAGATTATAATTACAATGAATAAAGAGATACTCTGTTCGACTGTTTATGTTTATTTGAGTAGTTTGTATTCTTTTTGCTGACAAACCACAGATTCTTTTTCTCCAATTTTCCAAAACACCGATTGAATGACAGTCCAAGGAAAGGATTAGAATCTTTTTGTTGTGGCTGTGCAGTGCATGCGGCCACATGGAGCCCCTAAAGCACTCCTTTGACTCAAACCAGCAGCAGACGTTGCTCTTTGTGCGTAGCAAACAGGACTTGATGCCTCAAAACGTCAACCTCGTGGCATTTCTGCCTCTCCTTTTTATTCCCCATTCGTCTGTCTGAAGGCCAGCACAGCAGTGGCACCACCGGGTATCTGGCTGGAGAATCTGGTGCTTGCAGAGATGCTCTTGAGATAGGCTCAGAGTCCCAGCAGGACCAGTTCAAAAGGCTAAACCTGGTCAGCGCTTTATGGGGCCTGTCACTGGAATATTTCAGGGGCGACTTAATGCTATAGAGAGGGAGCTGTGGATGCATTTGAATATGGCATGCTTGCAGAGAGGCCGGCGCTCATGTACAGACCAATTCAATTTCGCCTCTCGTTGCACATGTTTGTGCACGCTGCCCACACACGCATTACAAATTTCCTTTCTTCACACCTTGGAACTCAAATTATCGTTTTTCCACAATATGCGAAACATATTCATACGACTGATTGTACAATAATAATAATAATAAAAAATACGACCCCTATCCTAACTTTCACATGTTCCCCCTGGAATGAGGCTCAGCCCCAAATGGCGCCTACAGGCTTAGAATCCCAGGAGTCTTCCGTTGGAGATAAATCAAGTGTCACTGGGAAGATAGGGAGCAGCATCATTTGTTGGCAAGAATAGAAAAATTCATCCTGGAAATCATAAATCATTAGATGGGCAGGCCCCAGTGAATAAGCCTCACCCACCAAACAAATCGATTTGTGAAGTTATTGCACATTTTAATCCTCCCGCCTCCTGCAGGCACCTGGAGAGTCCGTGTGGGCGTTGTGATTTACATATGCATACCAGGAGATTCAACACGTCTTGTTTTTGACAGAGTGACACATATTTCAATCACACAGCACTTTACTTATATGTTTAGTTTTAATGAAACTGAAGCATTCGAAAAAAAATTGTGTAATGAATATAACTCTGTAATTTAGTCCCATGGTGTGGATTCCTAGAAGAGGAGGAGGGAAAGTGCTTTTCCGATCAATGCCTCGTCTTCTCATGGCCAAAGATTTCAAAGCTTAATGAACTATTGTCCTGAAGGTAGTGGAAATAGCATTTCTTTTTACCCATTAGATTCAGTAAGAAGCTATCACAGAATATTGATACCTCCTGCTTCCAGTGACTTAACACATACAAATTCTGTTCATCCTGAAATCCATTTTGACATCCAGGCTTTTATTGAAGTTGCTAAACACTATGCTTTGCTGTAAAAAATAAGTCTGTATGAAGCAAAAGCCTCTGAGAAAATAGACATGTTACTTACTGATCAAAATTGAAAGAAACATCCACCTCCTGGGAAAAGATCAGATCTATATTGGATCTTCTGAACTGTCACAGTTCATATCTTGAGTTGTCAGAAATCTCTGTTGCCTTGTTTTAAACCAGAGCAGTCACAGAATATAACAACAGAACACTTGAGCCGGCATTTTAATCAGTCACTGTCATAGATGCTGCATCGTGTAAATCATACATGTCCGTATGCACGATGACACAATTTACACGCAGCTCTGCTTCCTAACCACTTGTCTAATTGTTGCCACGGTGTAGATGGAAAGATGATAATCACAGTAATCATTTGTGTGGAAACTGTATTATTTCAATAAACATTAGTGGCGGATTCTGTTCATTCACAGCCTAAAACAAAGAAAATAGAGTGCAGATAATGCATTATTTATTGAAATTTCCACTCGGGCTACAAGGTTGTGGTTCATTGTGTGTGAGAGAATCTGTGAGAGCGATATTTAAACTAATATTGGTGGAACTTGGAATCACTATCAATTTTTAACAAAACATTCTTCTTTTCTCCTTTTTTTTTTTTTTTCCTGCGCAATTTTCAAGATCTGCAGACATCCAAGAAATATTGCCTGCAGATTACTCTGCCAAATTCATCATTACCCTTTTGAGACAGACATGTCTGAGCTCCAGAAGAGCGCTCGCCGTGCCCAACGCAAAGATATGGCGCACATGTGAACGTATTGATGTCAGAGGGGATTCATTCCACGAGCGCAATTGTATCGACAAGAATGGTCGTACATAACCACCACGTGATAGAACACGATTTAACTCTAACACTCATCTAAATTAATTATCACACAGGGCCAAGCTTTAATTACATAATTTAAACAATACATCTGTAATATAAACTCTAACTGCACTCCTTCTATCAAAGCCGTTCTCCTGGGTTTATTTGGATCAGCAGTTCTTCTGTTTTTTTTAACTTAATGTTGAATTTGGAAGCGTCTGCCTCTCCCAGCTCACCCCAGCATGTGCCAAATTTATACTTTAATGGAATTTTGGTGCGCACAGCCAGATAGATGTCGACAGCATGTGCAGAATCACGGATTGACCTTTCAGGGGGAGAGAGAAATTGCATCACCTAGTACCTGTTGTGGCACCAAAAGGGATGGATTAATTTCAAAGAGGCGAGCGGTGCAAGTTTGATCTGTCTGCAGCTGGATTACCACTCCATCAATATAGTGGGAGCAGGAGTCGTATTCAGAATTCCTGCAGGGAAATTACAACGGCTCCTTTTTTCCCAAGGCTTGTGAAAATATCATCAAATATTTATATCCCAATCTCGGGCCAAGTCCACCCCCTGAGGTCATAACCTTTGTGTAGCTTGACCTTGAATCTGTTTTCCATCTGAAAAAGAAACAACAGAGAAAAATCTTTGCATCTTTGTCCCAAGATTCCTCTTTCCTTTTTGTTTTTTTGGACAAGCAGCACTAACTAGGTATTTTAAATGATTTATTTTCTGATTCACATCCATGGATGAGTGCTTTATTTCAGATCCTCATATAAAAAATAAAAGCAGGTGTATATAAGGTGCTGACAATCGCTGGAGGAAAAAAAACATCAGCAACTTGAACTTTTTGTGACCGCAGCTATAGACATGAGTCCTTGCCCTGCAGACTGCTTCCATTTAGTTGACTTTGTTGAATACATATTATTGAATATACAGTCTCGAAAGCGTTTTTAAAATAGCACTGGATACATGCCTTCTGCAAACAAAGTGGCAATAAAAAGAGCTGTACATAAACTGTGAGACAGGATTCCTGTTTCCGTCAGTGGATAAATGTAGCAATAGAAAAAAATTAGAGAAGAAAAGACACTGACGGTTGTTTATATTTGTCTCATCCATCACAGTGAGCCATAAACAAGCCTGATCTCTCTTCTCAGTTAGAAAATATTATTTTTGTCATCACCTCGGTGAAAGTGCCCACTCGTCCAAGCACACAGTGAAGCAGGAAAAGCATTTGTTTATCAAGCTGAGCTGGTGCTTCCCTTTAGGCTCTCGGCCTGTTGCCAAGGAAGGGACCTCATAGATGAATCCATATGTCACCTCAATCCATAACTTCTCAGTATTAACTCAGATATTTTCAGTGCTCAAGGAGTCCATGTTCCAGCTGATCATCTCCCTCCACACAGACTTGCAGGGCCTTGATGCCACTGCATTTTTCTCAGCCCGTTGTTGCGCCGGGATGAACGGCGGCTTATCTCCCAAATACATTATTAGAGAGAGGGAAAACTGTGATGTAAAAATCTTATGAAAGCTACTAATCTGTGTGAATGGCTAAGAGGGATTATGCTTGTCAGTAGGGAAAAATGGGCTGAAGATGCTCACTTTTTTTTTTTTTTTTTTTAAAGAAATAGGACTGAATTTATCTAAGCGGTGGAAGTAGTTCATGAGAGATGATCAATCTTGACCTTTGTTTGACCATCGCTAATAAAACTCTTATTCCATGTTTAATAGAGCCTGATAAAGGTCATTCATATAGCTCCTGCACATAAACACTCCATCTTGTATATACTGAGCAGTCACTTGGTGCTTTATTCATTTCTGCTTAGTTCCACACAGTTAATCCTCTAAAAAAAAAAAAAAAAAAACAGGATAAGGCTGATGTTTTGTGTTTGTACAAATAGTCTGACAAGTCTGACAAGGTTTGATGTTGGGTTTTTTTTCTTTTTTGTTTGTTTGTTTGTTTTTCCCGTGGTTTTGTGGCACGTTGCTTATGCCACCCAGAAAGCAACAACGCGTTAATCTGAAACACAGTCGTCGTGGTCACCTGTGGTTATTCGCGTTGATCGATCATCTGTTGAACATGTAGGTGAGTGCTGTTCATTTGCATGTACATCCCCATCCGTGTTTGCACGCCGCTGTGCGATCTTGACAACATTGAGCCCCCCTCAGTGATTCACGTTAAATCCTCCACACCCACACTCGGCCATTCTATGGATGTGGTAGCTATTCATGTCTTTTAATCTGCACTGAGCAGCTCCTCTGGCGTTTTGGAAGCAGACTCGAACATAGACAAGAGTTTGTCAGGTGCACCACATACGACGGAGTCAACCATTGTAGATTAATGGCCAGAAGTGTGCTCCTGCATACAGGTGTGGAGGATGTCTGTGCAGCTGCTTTGAATATATCACTAACTGAATAAATCTCAGCTGATAGTAACTGGCATATATTGGATGCAGTGAACTGGTAAATCTCTAGAATAAAATTTAAGCTATGATAGAGCCCATTAAAGCTAAGTTTGTTTGTGTTTGTCATCCCGTCCATTTCTATGTGACAGGCAGCATATACTTTTGGGATATTGACTGATTGAAATAAGACCAGGGTTCTTTTGTTTCTTTATTCATACAGTGTATATTCCTCATCAAAATGTGCATAACCCACAATACTTCTTAGCCACCTATGCTAAGAATGTAGCTTTAAGCTACTAGTTATGGAGCACACTTCCAACTTGCGAATCACATCCACATAGTTAATTTTTTGTTCGTCTTTTCATTGTCAAAGTGTAATCAGTTTTGCAACCGTTGACCTGTAAATATCCACCAATGGTTGACAACAAATTGGCTCATTAGACTCTTTGATGACGAGGGAGCCATCAAATAAGATGAGTCGTATCATCTAAGGTTCTGCTCAATAACCTTGTATTTCCAAATGAGAAGCAACAACATCTTGTCTACCCTCTATATGAAACTCAAACAAATGGATGTCACAGGACGTAATGCATGCAGTCGCCATGGCAACAAGGAAGTGCAAATAATTTTTGCTGTGGTACTTCCTGGTGTGACTGGTTGCCACTTTGCTAATGCACCTAACAGTAGAGCTCCAGCTGTTCTGGTTAACAGCTGAACTTTTTTTTTTTCTCTCTCACTCTCTCTCTCATAAAATGTCCCTTGTCAAGTGGTGATCCATGTGCTTACAAGAGGAGTTAACAAAATCTGTGCGGTTTCACTGAATTCAATCACACACACTCAACCCTCCCGAGCATTCAGAAAGCATTAGCATGGTTGTTAGAGTTTATTTGATAATCCCCGGCTTGGGGTATCTTCGAAGTAACTCCAAATAATTGGAACATACCGAGTAATAAAAAAAAACTTTATATTATGTTCTGCAGCAGCTCCACAGCAGAAAACCTGATGCATATGATCCTTAACAAGCTTCTCTACGTGAACAATAGGCTTCCACAGGGATTTTCACTGATAATTCCTCTTTTCTTTAAAGTCGCTGCACTAATTGCCACTCAGCTGTGGCCTTTTAATATACTTCTTGGATTTACTTGTGAGTGAAATGTGTAGTGCTCAAGGCCATTGCATCCTTTTTTCTCAGAGCGTTTTCATCAGGTTTTCTTGAGATTTTTCAGGATTTTTTTGGGGTTGTGTGTTTTTTTTTTTTTGTTTTTTTTTTTGCTGAACCAGGAGACAGGCTGAATGAAAAAAGATGGATGCTGCAGCATGCAACTTGAAAAGATAATGAATGAAGTCGACCATGGGTGGCGAACACCATCACTAAAGCATAATGGGTCCCAATAGAGCGACATGGATATTGACCCATCCGTCACTGCCCCCACCCCAGCAATCCTCTCTATTCCTTTTTTTTTGCATGCATGCATGCATGTAGAACCTAGAACCCGCACAGAAAAACTGCAGTGTACACACAAAACAAACCACAGCAATGTCCACTTTGTCTCACGCACACACACCCTGTGTCCCTGAAGCACCTTGTGCATCTTTTTGTGTTCTTAACTCACAAACTGATACCAATGTGTGTGTGGATTTTGTGGAAGTGAGGCAGTTTGGATGTGTTTGCGCACCCTGACAGGAACTGTTTCATCAAACATATACTAACTGTGGAAAAACTCCAGAGACCTCCCCTCAACGCAGAACACCGTCTGAACCATCTTCATTCTTATTTGACTTACTTCAGGCAAAACAAAATGAATTCTATAGAAAATCACTCTAAGCTATTTTGTATGGAAGAACATTCAGTCAAGGTTTTTTTGTTTTTTATTGTTCTTTTGTTTTTTTTAACCTGAACTTTTAAAATGTTGGCAAACCTTTCTCTCCTTTACTTGATTGATATTTTCAGGTATAAATCTCTGAAAGGGAACACGGGTGCATACTACTTGCTACGAAGTTGTCCCAGTCTTGGACTTTTCCACTTTCTATTTTAATTGATCCATTCACCCTATCATACATAAATATACTTGTTTTTCTCCTGTGTCAGAGGTCAGCAGACTGAGGGGGCCTCAGCCCACATACTGTCATCAGAGGCAGGCAGCGGGATCAGCCAGCGATTATAGTGATTACAGTTAGTGCTTACATAGGGCTCTGGTGCTTTGTGCCACATCTCCCCTCGTCAGCTGGCAGTCTGAGCTCAAATCTGCCTGTTATAACAAACAGCAGACGAGAGAACAGGAGGAAAAAGCTATGAGGGAGGAAGAGGCAAAATGCTGATAAAGGGGGGCTGTTGGTGGGCAAACTGAAAAACATTCTTTATGGAGTCTCAGGCTTGTTTAGGGTGTTTTATCATCTTAACAACAGAATTCTTTATCATTTGTTATATTATATGTCTAGTAGTGAATTGATAACACTGGAATTAACGGCTTTGTGCGTTTCCTTTTCTTCATCATTTACTTGTGCAACTAAAGCTTCATGCGGTTAGAGCATGTGGCTTACAGTACTTTTTAAAGCCTTTTGCTTCCATTTCCTCCTATAGTGCATATGTAAACTACATATATAATACATCAGTCAAAGAGAACAGAAATCCCTCCACCCTGCCAGTTCAAAGGACTCCATAAGAGCTGAGTGTCTGATGAAATCCTGATCACACCCCTAATTGGTAATTGTGAAGTCGTTGTGGCACATGGTGTGGGCAGCTTCTCCCACAATCGATCCCCCACCTACTCTGCCATTGATTTCTGTTTAATACATTTAATTGCAATTATTTCCCCACCTTATTTTATTCCCTTGCACTGCGTAGGTGCCTTCAGGACACTGCTGGAAAACCGATTGGGAGGTATTTTAGGCTGTGTGTGCAGAGGTAAAAATGCACAGCAGTGATAAAGGGGAATTTTTGAATGTAGGTCAAGACAGATGTTAAGGCTTGGATTAAGTTCCCAATCGACGTTAAATACACATTATGATGTTTAATCCCTCAAGAGGAAGTTATTAAAAACTAGGATTAAAATTCTAGATTTGGTCTTGGCTTAACTTCTAGGGCAGCATTGGTCAATCAAAAACAAATTCATGTTGTTCATTTTAGTGCTTTAGAGTAACAAACAAGGGGAACAGCTTTATCTACGTTGTTAGCAGATGTGTCCATGTCTATTCATGGAAGTGTTTGTGTCTCTGCTCCAACCTCTGGCTAGTTACAACTCCTCTATCTATCTCGCCTCTAATTCTATGTGACACTTAATCTTAACTCGTGTTCTTAGCCGCTGATTACAAAGCCCCCCAGTTCTAAACAGAATAAACCACATGCGATGGCGATGAGGAAGGGTGCACAGATGAAAAGCCGGCCTCTGTAATTGTTTCTCAGTTTCATGAGCTTCATGAGCCCCCCCCCCCCCCCCCCCCCCCCTTATTTATTTGACTGGCATTTACTGCCCGGCCATTAACTCTTCATAGGCTGAGACAAGCTTCAGATAGCTGGCGGGGTTGAGTGACTGACTGACAGAGGGCGAGGGAGGGGGCAGTGTGGGTGAGGTTGGGTTCATGAACCCGTAAAGCTCACATGGGAGTGACTCGACAGACCATATCTCATTACTGGGTTGGTTTGAAATGAGATGGGCCTTTTTTTTTTTTTTTTTTGCTTGTCCCTCTCCGGTTCGATTGATTAGTCGGCAGCCAATCAATGTTAATTAAGGTGTAGAGAATCCTTTAATTGTGGCATATGAATCATTGTGTCAGACCCTGCCTTGACCTTCACAGGACTTACACTGTGAACCGCCTTCCTTGGGAATAAATACCTCTTATATATTGCAAGATAATGGTGGTGTGTAAATGAGTATGGATTTGATGGATGGCGATCCTGTACACTGTAACTTGCAGCATCAGGCCTCACTCAGATCACATCCAGAGCGGGCTCTTAAATCGAATCTGGCCCAGCCGTCACGTCCCGTGTTTCGGTTTTGCAAACAGAGCACAGAGAGATCAATACTTGACAAAACGTTTAAGAGTTAATGTCGTGAGATAAGTGTTGCTATTATCTGTGGCGAGAAGCTCTCTGTGCATATGAAGTGAGCGTTTGATTGATGACTGCCAAAATCAAAATGGCACATGTGAAGACCACTGGCACTGTAATTGTGTTTTTTAATGAAGACCTACATTTCATGATGGAGCTGATCTCGCACTCCGTTGATTGTGTCTGCCAGCCCCCCCCACCCCACCCCCAACTTGCCCCCCTCAGTCTTTTCCACTATCAGGAGCGCCGCCATCATCCATCATGCTATATAAACAGTGTAACCTGTAGGTGATTGAATCCTTGTAGGACTGGGTCTGTGACATTCACCTTTACCCCTCATCAGACAGACGAGTGTAACCATGACACTTGACTTCTGACCTATAATTCAGTGAAAAAATGCACAACTACTACTACTGCTGTACTGCCACCAACCAGGGAACTTGAGTTATATTCAAACAGATGATCAAAGTCAACTTGGCAGTGTTGTCTAATCGGTCCTTTATGGTCTGCTAAAAACCCAATTTGGTTTTTCGCAAGTTAAGTGGTAATGATCATGCCAGTTAAGCTGAACCTGATGTGTAAGAGTGCTGGAGCAGCCATTTAAAATATAGAAATTTGACTTACTTCATTTATATTCAAGAAACTAGACTGGATGAATCTTCTCCATACACAGGAGGGCTTCAAAATCATCCTAATTATTGCATCAGAATTTAAAGACTTCATTAAGGCTAATCTAAATAATCTGTATTTGTTACCAATATAAATAAGAGGGTTGTTGTTCCTATGGAACATGTTCTTAATAATTGAAATGACCTTTTCTTTGTTTTCAGATGTAACAACCGGACTCAGTGTGCTGTCGTGGCCGGACCAGATGTGTTTCCTGACCCTTGTCCCGGCACCTACAAATACCTTGAAGTCCAATACGAATGTGTACCCTACAGTACGTATTGTGTCATTCTCTCACACTCCCAGTAATGCATAGAACCGTTGTCATTTTCATTTTGTCTTAATAGCGGTAATTTATCAATAGCACCTGTCAATATGCACGGCAGTAATGTTTAAAAATGTCCAAAATATTGAAAGTGCCGTCCATTGTAGGCAGACAGATTAAGATGCAGCGGTGGATGTGACGACAACAACGCAGGAAATGGTGTGAATAGTGTTGTTTTATATGTGAAGAATAATCCAGTATATTCATGTGAAAGTGTTTTCCCATTGACTTGATCCAGTTTTTTTAATCAGGTGTTTTTTAAAGTCTTTATTCCGACTGACAGGAGGTTTGTTGGCGTTTTTATTTTTATTTTTTTTTTTTCCGTTTTCTTCATCCCATATGGCAATCGATTGTGTCAACAGTGTGCCAGCTTACACTTCCTCTGCAGAACGTTGGGTTATGGAATTTATTGGCAATAAAGTAAGAAAATCCTATGTACATACTGTACTCAAGTGACATGACAGGCAAATCATTTGAGACTGATGTAGATTTGTAACGTGGAAAATGCTGCTATGCAGAGAATGTTTTCAACAAAATGCTAAAAAGAACAGCACTGCGTGTCAGTTAATGCATTCAGTCAGAGATAGTATTAGCGGAATTTCATTTTTAGATGGTACTTGTCACAACCTTCCCATCAGCTCCCCTAGTTCACAGCACGTTTAATATCTTTGAGGAATCATGTCTGATTATGTCGCGTCTCTGTGACTGTAGCAGCAAGAAAGGCTGTTTGACTTTCATCGGAATGAAACACACTTGTTTTCACCTTAGTTCAGCGCGGTGGATGCCAGTTAATGCTCAGAACTATTGAGACATTTCTGATAGGACTAAATAAAAAGGATTTAAAGGGAGCGGAAGGTGAAAACAGTGGTGGGGGGGGGGGGGGAGTGGAATCATTTGGGCTGGGACTGGAAGGATCAGTGGGGGGAACAGGATGAATGCGCTGAGAGGAAGTCCAGGTGAGGCCAGAGGAAGTGGAATGGGCATTGCCATGTGACATTAGTTATTGTGTTGTAGTGACCTTTAAAATGCGGCGCCCATGTCAAAAATAATCATGCCTGCCAATATCCCGTAATATTTTGCAACTTCCTCAGAAATTATTGAAAACTGGAAATAGTGGGTCATGGTTTTTATCTGTGAAGTCTGCAGCTGCTAAGTCCCATGTGAACTCTAATAATTTCCAAATCAAAACCAGCTTTTCGAGCATTTGATGTCCTGACATGGCTGCCTCAGTAGTCTGCCTGACGGGAGCTTTCATGTTGTGAAGTAAAAACCGTTTTTTACCTGTGATCCAGAGCTGGCAGATGGCTCTTTTATACCTGACTCTTTCCAGCATGCACATTTTTACTATCTCACCCACCCAGTGTCAGTATCTTTCTTCTGTGTTCACGTCCAACACTTTTCAGCTAAACTGCAATGGACAGTAAGGCAACTTTAATCAAGCCTCTGATTTTAATCTAATTCAGAGTTCTTGTCGGTATTTCAACACTGCTTCTTCTTTAATGCTAAAAATGGACTTTTAGAACTAAATTGTTCCACAAAGCTCCTATACTTCATTTCCATCTACTAAAATCATGTCTTTCTTTTTACCTAGAGGAGCAAAAATTGATGATATAATGAAAGTGCCATTGGGGGAACTGCCTGTGCTTTTGAGGCTTGTATTCCTCAAATAGGGCAGGTTCTCCCTTTGATCACAGTCAAAACGAGAGCATTGACCACTAGAGGGTGACACTGTGGTGAATATTTTCTTTTATTGTTATGTATTCATTTTGCTGTGCCCAATCCTGATTTACTTTTCCCAATCCAACAGGCCGGGTGGCTTTTCATGTTGCCAGTTCCATCCCCCTCTGATTCTGTCACATCCTCCTAAAGTCAGTAGTGTCCCTTCTCTGAACTTACAGCACCAGTCAACATTTTGGACACGCTTTCCTGTAGTAGGAAAGTGTGTCCAAAATTTGGATTTTTGCTGTACCCCTTTGGACAAGCTCACGTGTGATGTCTCCGTGCCAAAATAGCAGCTGGTTTCCACAAGGCGCCTCCCGACATGTCTACTGTGTTCTGTTGAAGCCCTTTTCTATCCACCCTCCACCTCCACAAACAGACACAGGTGAAACTCTTACTGTCCCATCTCAGTCTGATTCCACTTTAGGCTACATATGCCTCCCCCATGGATTTATATTTCTCACACATTGTGACTCCATGTGGAAAAATTCTTGCAGGTAATGCAGAATGGTTTTGCTACTTTGGAGCCTTCTGGTCCGATGGGAATGTAGCGAGGCCCGTGGGGCGCGAGGCATCCCCATTCAGTTGTCTGCCTTAACTCCCAACTTCCCAGTGACTTTTTTTTTTTTTGTGCGCACCAGATTCATCTTTCTTTAGAAGATGTCAAGCCAAGTCAAAACATGGAGCAGTCATCCCAGTCCGCTGGAGTAGTGCTTCTGGCAGCTTTGTTTGCAGCATCGGGGACGTCTATTAAGGTGCACTAGGGAGGGAAGTGGGTGCACCATAACTTTCTGCCCAGAACAATAGTGGGATAAAAAAAAAAAAAAGAAATCTGTTGGCAGTGCATAAACATAGCAGAAGTCATGTAGGCGTTTATTTGTATCCTGAGTGGGGAACCAAAGTGCAATCACTTGCGGTCACCAGAGACGCATTTTCAGATGCATTTTATAGCAGGGTGTGAATGCAATTCATTTATTTCAGCCCGGTAGACTATCTTCTTACCTCCCACAAGAAGCAATCAGATCCTTTTGGCTGGAATGAGCAACATTTGGAGACAGTTCTTTGTGTTTCCGTTTCGTGCTTGAATTTTTTATAACTGCCTATCTTACATAATTAATCATGTATTCAATGGACATCTCGTGTGTGTTGGTGCGGGGGGGGGGGGGGAGTGGAGGAGGTCAGGATGGTTAGTAATTGGTGACAAGTAATCAGGGGTAACATTGGGGAAGGGGTATGGTTTCACACAACACAGCTCAATTTGTGGATGGGCTTTTAACACTAGTCTCTTTACCAGGTTCTTCAGACAGACTGAAGGATTTGAGTGTTTAATAAGAGAAGCAGCCACCCGTGGCGCCAACTCTCCGGTGCCAGAGTCCAGACTCTGTATTCCACTGACAAGCTCTGCCTAATTCTTTTTCTTCTGAGTTTCCCTCACTTTCACTTAGATTTTGTCCTTTAAGTCCCCCCTGCCAACAGCCTCGCCCCCTCCTCCACCTTTATCCCCTTGATTTGCTCTCCCTATTTCCTCACTCTGCACTCTCAGATGCCCCTCTTTTGGTCTGCACACACTTTGCATATGCCTTTTTATATGTATTCTAATCAGGTAACTGTTTTTCATTTATTTTCTCTTTTCGGATAAATCGCCTCTCTGTTCTTCTTATCTTTCTAAGCCCGCAAGATTGGACAGCCAGATCTGGTTTTAATGATGGCACAGGAAAATGCTAAATCGATGGACACATGCCATAGTTACAATATTGATTGTATTAATTTACAATTTGATCCGCTCCATCAGTTGTAATGGAATAGAAATGCTATAACTACCGCAAAGAGTGGCAGTGTTTGTCCGTGCTCTATGGCCATTTCGGATCACAGGGCAATCCATCATATTTTAATTTGAGTCTCTGTAATATGAAATAATTATTTCATATCAGCTGTATGTCTGTTGTGTGCAGAAATAGCATCAAGTTAAATAATGGAGGCAAAATGGCGCCAATAAAAAGGTGGAACAATATCAGAGAAAATCTTTTATTTAAAAAAAAAAAAAGAGAGACGTGCACAATACATTAAGCTAAATACAATTAGCTTGTATCTACCGGGAGCTATGTGAATGTCAGCTTAACTCATTCGTCATCTGCCAGCGGACTCAGTGCAGTTTGCGCATGCTCCCCCATGCACTTTACAGATTAGTAAGGCCAGCCTCAGGCAGAAGTAATGTGCTGAACCTTTATGATGACTAATAAACATGACTGTGTTCCATTGGCTGACATCTGTCTCTGCCTCACCCTCTCACCCTGACTCTACATGGTTCAGCGGAGAGATGCACGACTATTCTCTTAGTGCCCTATTAGAGCCTTTCTCACTCGCCCGCTCAGCCTTCCTCTCCATGTAACTTTCCCCTTTAACAGCTCCTCCCAAAGGTCGAGCTCATAAGAGGTCAGGACAACTGTGCATCCCACCAACCCACACGGCACTCTTCTTTCGGCAGTAATGAAGCGCTAACATTCTCTCGGTGGCCCCTCAAATTCTCCCGACTTGACACGCGAGAGCAAGGAGCTTCTCTGTTGTTGAGAGCTTGCTGTTACTTCACTTAAGTCTTTCTAGTAATTACAAAGAATTTCTGTTTCATTTGCATTGTACCTGCCCCATGACCTACTCACAAAATAAAAACAAATATTTAAAAAAAAAAAAAAAAAAAGAGGGTGGCAGGGGATAGAAATGGTTTAGTTCATTTCACTTTTCAAAATTCAGCGCATGTTGTAGAGGAAAAGTAAAGGAAATGGCAGAGACAAAAAGAGAGTGGAAGAACAAAGGAAGAAAACCTGCTGGCAGTCTGTTGCTATACGCTGGTTCCCCCCACTGTTTGTAGCTAATAAGGACAATGTAAAATCCTGCCTCACACAGTGGGATTCAGCTCAGCCCTGTCAGATACGGCTCTGGCGCTTTGGAAGCTAATCCAGTGCATACAATCACGCAATCAATTCTCTGATTTGAATGGAGCAGTGTAATCCTGAGCTCATTGCTCATTGAAACTCGCCATGTAATGTGTTCTTTTATTTCCAACTTACCTAATTTGTTTTTAATTCATTTTGCCAATAATAACCCTCCTAGCAGGTTCAGGAGGGGCCTAATCGAATAATGGAATGGATTGTTTTGGCAAGTTTTGCACAACACCTGTTACCAATTTCAATGTCCTTTTGTTTTGGCAGGTGAAACCATGAAATTGATGCTGTACACATGGCTATCACTTGCAATGCAGTTTGGACAGAATATTGTGTGATTACGGGGCCTGTTATTTGGTGGTCGCACCTAAAGTAAACACCACCTGTGTTACCAGGCTGGGACTGTATGGCTGTAAAAAGGACACTGTGCCTGGATTAGCACCTCTGATGTTTTATCAGCACAGCTCATAGTTTTTATGTCCTTTCACATCTAAGGACTTTCATTTTGATAATAAATAAATAAATAAACATTGTCCCCTGCTGATGCCGATATTCAGATTTTCTTTTGATAGTTGCTCACACTTAGTATTCAAGCATCCTCATCGCTCTGCCTTCGAATCACCGAGCCAGCTTTCTTTACCTTGAATAATCTCTCAGGAACTTTTAAGCTTCTTGAAGAGTAGATCACTCCATTTCATGTTATCAGTAAATCTGCTAAGCAGATTGTATGGAAGTTCAGTGGCTTTTTGCCCTTGAGCTCTCCAATCCACCTTCATTAGGTCTAGTGTGGGAGTCGGCGCCGTGACAGCAGATACATCAGACAACCACACCCTCCTCGCTCCCCACTGAAATGCCAGTGAGCATTATCCTGCTTGTCCAGACAGCGTTGTTTGTTTTTTTTTTTTTTCTTCCCCCTACCTGAGTGACCATCTCCACTTCCCATATGTGGAGGAGCTCTGGAATGTCATCTCATCACTCAGCTGACAGCCGACCACTCCCCAATCCAGGCTGGAAGCTGTGATGACTCTGACTTTCTGTTACACATTCCTCACACCAGGTTCACACCGGTGGCACAGCTTGAATTTTCACACGATTTGATCTTGTCACAATCCATTGCTTTGAAACTGCAGAGACCATGCATGTATACCGCACTGAATATGATTTAATACGATGCATACAAAATGCAGTAAGTGCATGAAATATGCTATACATATATATAAGGTTGTGTCTGTGGTCACTGCTTGGTTCGCTGCAGAGATGCAGACACAAAGTAAACAAAGATGCATTTGTAAATTTGGCATTCATTTTAAGCCAACTGCAATTGGTGAGCATGGACATAATAGCAGAAAGATTTTCACATGTTACCTCTACTCTAGTCGGCAGCATTACTTCAGAAATTTCATGGTTTTGTTTCCTTGTTTTATAAAAAAAAAAAGAAAAAAAAAAGAACAAATCTGACTGCAGGACATGAGATGTCGGAGTAAAGTAAAAAGCAGAGGCCTTTTTAAGAACACATTTTTATTATTACGATTAAAAATAAAATTGTAATATGAGAATAAGATTTTGATATTTATGTGTCATTATATTTTTGTAGAAATACGTCAGTGTTTGGTATTGTTTTTGTTTTTGTAAAATTCACACTAACAATTTGATCGCACTTTGAAATGGGATGTCGTCCGACTTCATCACACACATTTTAAAAGGTGAACCTGTCTGAATTGATAAATGAGACGCATATTTGCTGTTACACGATGTTGAAAGTATGGTTTGGTAAAGCAGCTGTTGGAGATGAGATTAACAATGTACCCTCTACAGAAAAAAGGATTGTTTTCCCATTTGGGAGGTGGTGATAATTGTGCAGTGATTACCAGTGTGAATAAATGGTGGGATGAAATAGGTGAGTCTGGACATGTGGAAAGTGTTTCCACCACTAATGGCTCTATAAGGTGATGTAATCTATCAGGTTCTTGTTCTGGAGCGGCTGCTTTTGCACTCTGTATCATACGTCCTTGCTTTTTCACAGTTCTAGACAGAAAAAATGTGTTTGAATAGATGTGCTTACATGCTGAACAAGCTTGTAGAAATGTTCATAAACATTTCCATTTATACAACACAAGCAAGGCTTTTATCTCACTATACTTCCACAATCTTTCCCTCTCGCTCTCTCTCTCTTTATCACGTCTAAAAGGCTTGTTGGGGTGCCAAGTGTCGAGGATGTAGCACTAATTAGAGATTGGTCTCTTCGGGGGGTCTCTCCTTTTAATGATCACCCTACTAATCAAAGCTCCTTTTCCATTTCCTTGTTTTTTTTTTTTTCTTTCATTTGTTCAATGGTGCCCCACCACATCCAGCCACACACCAGACTAAACACCGTTGTCCTTTTCTCTTCCCCCTCCCACAGCCCTTCCTCACCCCACTGTTCTCCTCCATAATTTCAAGGTCCTTGAAAATCAAGACATATTTTTAAAGGTGCAATTAGGTTATTTCTGCTCCAGTTGCTGCTAGGTTCCACAGAAATGTATTTAATTTTGTTTTGCCAAGATTGCAGTCGTCTTTTCTCCCTCTGTTGGTCAATCCCACATGGGTAGCGGGCTGGATGAGCGCCAAGTCCTTGCACCTGTCCCTCAAAGAGAGACAAACATGCGCATGCATCCACACAGGCGGCAGAACGAGAGTGCACAAACAGAGCACGGTGCATTGTCAAGGTTATATGATAGCATAGCTGCTCCCCAGTTGGACTGAGAGAGAAAATGTGATGGAGACAGAGATGGAACAAGTACGCGAAGGGCGCACAAAGAGAGCAGACAAGTGGTTGAAAGAAAAAGACGGCTGTTGAGAAATGGCACCTGTAATGATGGTATGGGAGAGTCACGAGCACCAGTGCAGGGAAATGACAGGAAAAAACCATGAAGGAGCTGAAGAGAGAATTCAGAGAAAGAGAGATGGTAGCCTGCGTGTCCTCCCCCATCCTTAGGCACATGCTATTCAAAGCCCCGTAATTTGTGTCATTAATTAAAAAGCTGATGGGATGGAGTTAAGGGCTTTGCACTGTGCAACTCCGTGACTGTGAGAGAGCGCGAATGGAGGGGGGGGGGGGGGACTGGGGGGTGGGTATTGCAAAAAATATTGCGGCCATTCTGCCATGAATCTCTATTAGTGGCTAATGATACCATTCTGATACCTCTCAACCATTAGTGTGAAATTGGGAATCGTTAATTATTCAAATGAGAATCCATACAGCTGCCACTCACTTGACGGGGTCTTTGCTCACAGTAGCTAAAGGTCTCCATTGTTTGCTGCTCTGCATGTATCCTAAGCAGCGGCGCAAATATGCAGAGTGATTTCTCAGGTGAAAATGATCTTAGAAAGGATGCATTATTTGAACACCACGTGGAAAATTGGCAGTTTTACAAGGTATCATATGGCTATAACACTGGGGTACTTTATTTAAACTGCCAACTCTAACAATCAAGCATAAAAGCCAAAAACTTTTTAAAAATGACTTTAAGTTGACTGTAATGAGCAGCTGCTGCATTCCTATTTAACCATTAAAAATGATGTTGTTTTAAAGGGGAAGCCACACATGTAGGTTGTCCGCTCATCTTATTAAATTTGACACAGCAGCTTGACCAATTTGATAAGCTGCAGAATCAGCCATGTCGCCTTTTCCAGCTTTGTATTTGGCTGGGCGACCCACCGAGCAGCCAAACTGTTACCAGCTGCATGCTCGAGCAGTTACAGCGAGTTATTGTTTAGTCCAAACATGAGGCCAAAATTTGCTCCAACCTGTATTTACCATGTACTCCCTTTAGTTATGGCCAGGAACACCTGCTTGGAGAAACACTTACGGGAAAGTGTCATGAAATACTGATACTAAAAAAAGAGAGAGAGAGAAAAAAAAAAAAATTCAATATACATTTTTAATAAAAAATAATGTATTGATTTGGGAGGTGATAAATGTTCCCACATCAGTGTGGGAAGCAGTTTATGTCCCTGAACCAATCCCTAAATAATACAGTGTCGGAAAGTGAATGAGCAGCATTTCAGATGCCTTAGAGAAAGGCACTTACCCCTAAACAGCTCTGCTGGAGTTTCTTGGTGACTAAGGGATAAGGTTGCTTGTATTGTTTGCAGCCAGATGCATCTGTTTGCAGGGTATTGGTGGAAAAAGCACATTCTTCGCTGGTAAGTCTATACCAGATACCAGACTGTTACCGATTTGGCAAAGCCCAGGAGAGATGTAAATTTATAGCTGGGAGGAATTTCTCCTCCTCCAAGCTTCCCAAGCGATGGCATTCCATCCTTCTGGTTTACTTTGGTGTCCAATAAGGGATGTTCGCAGCTGGTTGTCTTTTTTTTTTGTTTTTTTTTTTTTCCCCCTCAAGGAAAATGTGCCAGACCTTTTCAAGTCTCAATGATACAGCCAACTGTCACTGCAAAAGCACAATGATGAACTGTTTTCTCACAACAGGTGATAGATTCCGCTGATCATCCATCAAAACTGTCACAGTTAATTGTTAAATTCTAATTTAAAGTGGCAGCAGAGCACACATGCTGCTTACTTTTCTGAAATATCAAGAGCTTGGAGGGCTTCTCCATCCGTAAACTCCAAATTAGGATGCCTCTCCCCTGACCCCTTGTGAAAGTGGCATCATTTTTTTTATTATTTATTTTAGTTTTTACACTGCCAGAATTCATTGACAGCCACTTAGCGTAATCATCCTTTTCAAATAACAACCTCATCACGCCATCCAGTGTTTTAAAGTTCAGTTCACTGAAGCGCAGCATTCTGGAGAGTGGTGTGTTTAGCACTGACATCATCATTACTCAATTCAATGAAGTATCTCCCTTCTTTGTGTTTATATGTGCCTTCAGATGATCGCCACGTGGACTCTAAACAAAAAGCTGTTGTTTATGATCGGACCGTGATGAAAACAAGACGGTGTCTCGCAGAAGGCAAACTAAAGGGCTATGCTGAACTGTCTGGTGTTTATAATCCACAAAATGCTCCTCACGTGTCAATATATATATATCAAGACAAGGCTTGAGTGATTTGGTGTCAAAGCACAGACGTAGGAACATTTTTCTCTAGCCTACAAGTGAGATGGTCAGGGCTCTATTTTGTGTTGTGGAAGAGGACGTAGGAGAGAAGAGCAGCTCCATAAGGAACTCTTCTTTTTTGCTTTTTTTGTATTTAAGGGAACATTTTTGACATCAGACAGGGGACAAGAAGAAGGAAAAGAAAAGAATGAGCGAGCTTTTTAGTTACTCAGTGACAGCCATGACCAAAATTGCATTAAGGTCACAAAGGGGGTAGTGGCGTGGAGTAAAGAAGCTTTTCAGATAAATCAATTCTCCCTCTCACTCTGCTTTCCCCTTACTACACCTCTTGTATCTGCAGTAGGGTAAACATGGATATGTGAGGGCGGGTATAGCAGTTATCTGTCCACAGTATATGAAGAGAAATGAACAAATTAGTGTGAGTGATCTGGAAGGTGACCTTGTTGTATATACAGTGACGTCTTCTGGTAAAACAAAAGATGCTACGGTGTAGCCCTGGGAATGGCACGTTTCCTTGTAAGGGATTTCAACCACATCCTTTACTTCCTTCTCACACCATCTCCCTCGGCGATTGCGTCGTATACCACTTCTCACATCCCTGCAGCTAATGCCTTTTTCCATAGATCATTACCCTGCTCTCCCCTCACCACTGTTAGCGATCGCTCAATCAGAAACGCCGGCCTCCCCGCGGTCCCTACTGTGTGGCCGTTGCTCACGGGAGGTGAGGAGGCTTCGATCGTGAATGTTTGGCTGTTTACTTTGATTTGATCTATGGGGTCCACATGCAGGAATTATTGGAAAATTTGAGATGTCAGAAATGGTGGTTCAGCTGTAGCCCAGAGCTATTGTTGCTTAAACTCCATACGGACGTAATGTGTCAATGGCAGCTGATGCGACTGCTGCTGATGAGGTTCTGTGCTCCCCCCCCCCCCCCCACACACACACACACACACACCTGCCACAGCTCCGCATCTTTCTGTGCTTTGCATTGGCTCAGTGCCCTGCATTAATTTTGCTCTGCTGTAATAACTTTCCCATCTCTCAAACTTTACCCCCACCTACGCTTACCCACTGACCTCCATACCTCACTGTGTTGCACTCTCCATTTGGTGGAGAAGACTTGTAAGCCCTGGTAACAGAGGTTAATCCTCTCTTATTAGAACCGGGATTACTGAAGGGGAAGGGACAGGAGCAGGCTTGCTGGGTGGATGCTAACCCCTTACTATGAATGGAAGAGACCAGCAATAGACCGTGACTGACATAAAAAGCCTCTCCATAAAGGAAGTGATATATAGAGTTAAGAGTGAAGATGTAATAGCTTAAGTGGTTTTCAACAGGCCTTGAGTATACTTGTACTTGTAGTTGTGGGTTCACTTAAACATGAAGTTGTTCAAATTTGATAAAATGGGCTGTACACTTTATTATATGCACTATTTACTGGCAGGACTTACTGCAAACTATATGCATACTGCATATTGGTCTACTGCGCACAACATTTTAAAGCTGTGCTAAACAATCATTTTACAGGGCAAAGGCCATTTAAACGTGTCTCAGCAGTTCCAAATTGTGTGGGGTGTTTTTCTGTTTTTCTCTTCATTATTTATGTTTTTATGGCCTCCAACTTGAGTTCACTCTCACTTTCTTTTGTGTTTCTTTTCGAGCAGACAAACAAAGTAAGCAGTTATGTGTGAGCAGTGTTCTCCTCAAAATTTATCCGCTGACACATCGGATAAGGTTGATGGAAGACAGAGCTAAAAGCACACATTCGACTCAATCCTCAGGAGTTAATTTTGGTCAGGACTTGGAATTAATTTTGCTCAGTGATGTGTAAATACAGATTGTGAGCTCATTAGCAAGTGCTTGGTGTAGCTACTTTGAAGGCATGGCGACTAATTACTTTGCACTGAAAGAACTACAAGCAAAGTTACCTGTGGAAGAAATTTAGTTTATTTAACTGACATTCGGGTTAACCAGGATGACCGCTTGTCACTGTGTGATCACTGAGCAACAGCTGCCCTTGGCTTTTGCACATGCATTACACAAAACTCAGGTGTTAGCAGGTGTCTGTCAAATGCATTGCTTGGGTACACCTTCACTATTTAACCATGTTGATCAATTTGCACATATGAATTTAATCATATTCAGAATGTGTCTCTTCCCCCAGATCAACAAAGGAAATTCATTCTTTCCACTGATGTTGTCTAATAGGGGTGCATAGTTTTATGCTACCTTCATCGGTCAGTTTATGTCATAAATGTTAAAAGATTATTATTTTGAAAGAACAGCATCATGCAGTGTGAAATCCACTCAATTTGCATGAGTCAGTTTTTGTCGTTCCAGTTGCATCTGAAACGTAATAGCTGGCTGCCATGTGCTTGAATGTTTTTGTGACTATAAAAAAAAGTAATCTGAAGTACTCTGTTCCATCCTTTGGCCATCTCTGCAAAGAGAGAAAAAAATGTTGTACAATTTAAAACCTGATTGATGTGTCTTTTTCCTACAGGGCCGTGTGTGATGCAGTTCTTTTCTCTCCTTTTTCTAAAAGCTGACAAGATGATAAATTTCTACTAACCTTCTGATGTACTTTTGTGTGACTGTTATACAATAAAAAGCAGTTATCACACCATTAACCTGTTCTTTATTATTTTTTTTTTCTTTCTTTCTTTCTCTCCCCTTCATGCCTAAAAATAGAAGTGGAACAAAAAGGTAACTAAATGCCAACAACTTTTCGTTTCTCACCCTGCATATTCATTCGGATATTGGCTTGCTGTTTTTCCTCTTTGGTGACGGGTTGCCAAAGCAGGTTTCTGACATTTTCTAGGTTCACGCTCATTGTTTGGTTCATTGGTGTGGTTTAGCATGTCATTCATGGGGAAAATTAAATTACTCTGGATTAGAAACTGCATCACATTCAGCAGTGATGCAGCATCTAAAACAGCACTTAATGTACCAAACTCCTGTCTGAATTCCTCGACTGCCCTCAAACACATCACAGACTGACGGGTCTTCTGACATAGCCACGTTTCATTATTTATTGACATTTCTTTTCACGCTGCAGTCATTACAGACCTGCTATCAGTGGATATCCTGTAACTCTGATGTTATTCCTGCCTGTAATAACTAAATATTATTTCAGCTCCACTTTATCTGCTGCTTAATATTAAAGGAGGGGGCTACGTAGGGCGATCAATAGCTTGTCCAATAACCTGTCAGCATTTTTGATTATAGCTCTAACACGATGATGGCTGTAACCTTCAGGGACTCGCCAGCCAATACCGGAGACTGATCATAGCAGTCATATTCCTACCCTATCAGCACTCCATGATGCTAACAGAATATATGCTAAATCTTCACTTGTGCCCCAGGAGCTTTGTTCATTGCACGGGCGGGAAACATGTCCTTTGTTAGACATTGAAGATAACACCGGATTGAAGGCAAAGATGGGAATAGAATCATTAAACTACAGACAAGAGTTCTGTTTTAACAGCTATGAAACAAATTCGATAGTCATTAATGACTGAAATCTTTGGAAAAGAGCACGAGGAATGAAGCAGGAATGAAAAAAATTATTTTATTTATATTTTGTGTATTCCCCATGAAAGCCATGGTTGGTTTTGTATCACTTCTCTAATATCTGTCATTCCCGCCTCCATATTTACGCTTCCATTCTTAAATATACATCTTCTCAACCTCCTCAGAGTCCCATGTGCTGTCAGTACAAATCTTACCCGCTCTGACCTTGTACCTCAGCACATCTCGTCTTTTTCAACTGTAGAAACAGCCCTCTTAGCATTTAGCAGAGCAACCGCTGAGCTGTGTGCTGAGCTGTGTGCTGAGCTGCTATGTGAACAGGACTCATCTTTCCACATTTTTCACCTGCAGGTAGACATGTTTAATCTTAAGAGATTACAAGGGAAAGAAGCCTTTGTTTTTCACTGTCTCTTTCTCCTTTTTCTGTGTGCACAGTTTTACCCCTTGACGGATCTCTGGCTCGTACCTGTCAGAGCTGGGTCAAACTCCTGGCCTGTTACTGTCAAAGAAAACAAAAAAACAAAAACCCTTTGTTTGTGTTTATGATGTATTCTGGGCCAAAACCTGCGGAAAAAGGGGAAACGGCACTCTCAAAATTATTTATTGTCTCTTATCAGATTTACGCTTTGGCCAGTGTTATCTATTTTATTTGTTTCTTAAAATGTAAAGTTTTCATTTCAGTGTTAAGTCTTCAATGATTTGTAATCATTGTAATCCTGGATTTAGAAGTCATCTTTATAGAAAGACTGAAAATCACAATTTCCCCAGTCTCAGGTAATCCATAATAAGCAGGAATTAGCTCTTGCAAACGGAGCCCACTATTGACCCGCTCCAGCTGTCTTGCCTTGGCCTAGCTTTATCAGATTTGAGTACATACCAGTTCACATATAATTAGTTTACTCTGTGTGGTGTTGTAAATCATGCTGCAGACTAAAAATGTCATGTGGATGAAATAATGGACAGGCAATCATTATATAGATGATGTAATTACTGTATTTTCCTTTTTTGTTTTTCCTTCGGGGCTGCCTCGGCCAATATTTTAAAGTGTAGCTATTTATCAAAATCTTTTAATTTGGGGTTTGTGTATTTAATAGTGCTTATTAGGAAATGTCACCAGGGTGTTGTAATGGAAGAAAAGATTGAAACCGCCTTCACACTGAGCGTATTAAGCAGCATTTATCAACCACATTTTGTTGCATTCACATTCTTCTTTTTTTATTAATGTATAATACCTGTTAATGTAACTCTGTACTTGTTTTTCTCCCATTTTGGCTCCTCAGTATTCCTGTGCCCAGGGCTTCTGCGCAGGGTGTACCAGAGCGAGCACCTCTTTGAATCAGACCACCAGTCAGGCGCCTGGTGCAAAGACCCTCTCCAAGCCTCCGACAAGATCTACTACATGCCCTGGACGCCCTATCGCACCGACACATTGACCGAATACTCCTCCAAAGAAGACTTCATCGCCGGAAGGCCAACAACGACCTACAAACTCCCGCATCGTGTTGATGGAACTGGCTTTGTGGTCTACGACGGGGCGCTCTTCTTCAACAAGGAGCGCACACGAAATATTGTCAAATTTGACTTGCGGACTCGTATCAAAAGTGGTGAGGCCATTATCGCCAGTGCCAACTACCATGACACGTCTCCCTACCGCTGGGGAGGCAAATCAGACATTGACTTGGCTGTTGATGAAAATGGCCTTTGGGTTATTTATGCCACGGAGCAGAACAACGGGCGAATCGTCATCAGCCAACTGAATCCCTACACCCTGCGTGTGGAGGGGACCTGGGACACGGCTTATGACAAGCGCTCAGCATCCAACGCCTTCATGATCTGTGGAATCCTTTATGTGGTGAAGTCAGTGTACGAGGATGACGACAATGAGGCAACAGGAAACAAAATTGACTACATCTACAACACTGAGTTAAGTAAAGATGGGTTTCTGGACATCCCTTTCCCAAACTCTTACCAGTACATCGCTGCAGTGGATTATAATCCCAGAGACAACCTGCTGTATGTTTGGAACAACTACCATGTGGTGAAGTACTCTCTGGACTTTGGAGCGTTGGACAACAGACTTGGTAAGGCTAGCTTCTATTTGTCCTTTCACGTAATATTCATAACATTCATGTTGCATTTTAGTGTGTTGGAGTATGACTGCCACCACCTTTAGGTAGCCCTCATACAATTTGGCTTTCCTTGCTGCTCATAGAATAGCAAATCTTTCATTATGTTGCTTGTTCTGCCTAATACTGTTGTTTGCATTATAAAGAGCATCTTGGCATCACAAGTAATTACACTGTTTTCCTATTTTTGTTCTGAATTCATATTTCTATAATGTAGCACCTCAACACAGTGCAGACTGGTGACAGTTGGCTCCCTCAGTATGTAAAGCTACTCAGTGTGACACCAACATGGAAGAAAAATATACTGATAAAGTAGATAGCAGAAAGAACTAATTAAAATGTTCACATTCGTCTTTATCAGTTTTTAACATAACAATGTGACCAAAGAGCTTTCAGGCACACAAAATGAAAACTTAATGAATCTGCATTCTTGGATTTCTATACATTAGTTTTTCCCATTTAGCCACAAGCTAAAGTCTTTCACTGTCTCTTGCTGTTGCCTTTTGCAAAGGGAGCAAGCCACTGCTCACATTAGACTTCGCAAAACTCTTTTGAAAAGTCTCATTTCTCCACTCCATTGTTCTTTTTATAAATTGGCGCTTGTTGGGAAGCATGAAACGGAAAAAAAGACCCGTTTTGACACACCAAGATAATTCTTTGCGCTATCTCATCAACGGTTCCAGTCAAAAATGTCACAAGTTGTTTGACTGTGAAGTCCCTACCTCTGCTTCCTCCTCTGGAGCTTTCTCCACCTGCCGCTTGCCAGTTTAATTTGTTTTTTTAGCTGGCTGCTTCTCTACCCCCTTTTTTTTATATATATACACTACACCCTGCTTCAACACTCCTCGTAACATATTCATTCATTCGATGACCGTGCCTACAGTGTTTGGTTTTGATGATACATGGCTGCTCATAATATAATTGGTTGTAGTTAAAGAGAGTTAAATTGTGTTGTTAGGTGCTTTCTGCATTGGTTGATTGTCCATCACTTTTTAACAGTGGTGCACAATGATCACACGCACACGCACACATATTTTCACATGCAAATGCCTTTTCTCTTTGCTAGACTCCCAAGTGAGTTGTAGAGTTGTGTGTGTGTTGGCTTTTGTTGCACAAAATAGGCTGCATTCCAAAGAGTCTGCTGCATGAATATAGATAGTAAAATGTTACATTAAGTGGATGGATGGAGTCAGAACAAATATAAATGTCAGATAAACAGACTGATAAGGAATGAAAGAGTGATTGAATGGACTCCAGAGTAATAAACTATTTAGTTTGATCAACTCCAAGAGCAAATGCAGAAACACAATGAAGAGGATGAGGACTTATTTTGGTGAAATCAACTCTTTGTGGGGTATACTTCCCACAATACTGTGTCCTGGTGAGTGCACTTTGGAGACAGTAGAATAGCTGCAGCAAAATTGTTTAAATTAGCGTCACTGTCATCCAGTTCACGGCACAGAAATTAGCTTGTGTTTGCTGCTGCATCATATTTTTTGCTCCATTTATGTGTTTCTCTGGCGAAGAAAATAAATGTGACCGAGGCAAAGAGAAAAAATCAGTTACAGAAAGTCACAACAGTTGAGTCACAGATTTGTAGAGAATGGATGGTCTCAGATATTGTGTGTGTATATATATATATATATATATATATTTAAAAAAAAAAAAACACACAACAGTTTGACCACCAGCAGAGGTATTGCACCAAAACAGGAAACTGAAGACACCAGAAGCTTCATGGTCTGAAGTTGATGCAGTCATCCTGTAAATTTGGTGAGATGAGCCAGCAGGCAGACACACACAGTCAGGTCAAAAGCCAACAGAGTTCTTCCCTTTCTCTGTGAGCACAACCTGCTGAAATTTGCTCCAGTGCCACGATCACAGTGCCTGTTAACACTATCAGAAAGGTGTCTGTCTGTGATCACTCAAACACGGGTTCATTTCCACTCGTGCTCCCACCTCCATGAGCATGCATGACCTGCCACATCAGTGGAGCATGGTATTTGGGCAACAGCAGGAGAGACGTGGCCAGACCCGCAGCTGGGGCCCGGTGCCGTGTGCCAAACCACATGGGCGAGGGCGCTCCCCCTGCTTAATGCTACAGCGCATTAGGCAGGGGGAGGGTAATGACATCTGGACTCCCAACTTTTCTTGTTGTGTCTTTTTAATGATTTTTTTTTTTTTTATGCTTTTTGATCCCTTGAAAACTGCCTGAATGGGCTCCGGGCTTGTTTTCTTCCCTTTCCCATAGAATTGGGAATAGCATTTGTTGATATTAATAAAAATAAACTTCTGCATGTGGAAATACCTCCCACAAGAATCCTGTGCTAATCTGTATACTTGCCGCAGTCTCTTCGCCAGACAAAGCCCAAACAGCCTGTTTTCAAGGACAGATGATCTATGCCCTGGAGTGCTTCCATGACAACTCCATTGATAATTAAATTCACTGAATTGGTCATAAAAAAAATGTGCTTCACAGGCTGCTGTTAGCAGGCAGATATAAAAGCACTCTTACCATCAGTCCCATCAGATTGAATACAAAATATGCAAGGACAAGTGAAATGAATTACTCTGTGGTCCTAAAATAAAAATAGCCACGGGACATACAATATATCAGCAGCAGCATTCGAGAAGATGAAACAAATCTTCCAATATAACTTCTGCCATCATCGTAAATGAAAACAAATAGTCCTGCTCATCAAAATTAGTACATGTCTCTGCTCAACAAGCCATTTATTCTGCAGGCATGCTTTTCCTTTTGGGGTTCACAGGTCAAATCTAAGGCCCATGAATGAGCCAAGAATGAGCCTCAAACATTCTAAATAATATCCAACATAGCATGGACATGACATATTATGTGTCTGTACTTTTGCTGTGTGTTTTGTCTCCTTATCTTTGGATTATGATGTTTTCCCACCCTGTTTTACTATGGATACACTACGGATCAGCATCTGTTCTAATATTGACCTTGTTAGGTGGATTGGGTGGTGGAAAGATGAGCGCAATCACAATCAATGGTGACGGTTTCAGTGGCAGTGCAATTTTTAAAAAGCTTGATTTTTTTTTTTTTTTCCTCCCGGTTATGATCATTCAGTCATAGCTTTTGATGAGACGCAGTCTGGGTGCTGGTTTTAGATCAGCTTCCGAGATGCAATAATCAGCCTCTGAGGAGAAAAAGGATGGCTGCTGTATAAGTAAAAAAAAAAAAAAAATAAGAAGAAAACATAAACACCATTTTTGAATCGCTCCTTATTTTTCCAGGACCATAGCTACACACAGTGTATTTTTCTTTACTTGACAGGAGAAATTACTCCCAGCCTCACCTTTGCCAGACTTAAGATGCCTCTGCGTGCTTGAGGCACCGGCTGCATCGACTCCACAGGACTGCAAAGACAAGGGCAGCCACATGAGAAAATTGGCCTCAGTCTCTCATACCTGCTGCTGCCTGTTACATTAATGTAGAATTAAGATAAGCTGCTTAACACTGTTCTCTGGGTTACATCACTTTGCCTTGGACTATGTGCAATGCTGTCTGTACTGTAATGCAAATATATGGTCAGTGTTTGCAATCATTCCATTTGAGGAATGTTTACTGCATACGCTGATCGGTGTCGGTATGTTCGTGCTTCTCTGTGAAGTGTTCCCTTCGTCTCATGTTTCAGCGAGACAAACCTGCGATGCCTGTAGGAGTGATTCTTTTGTTGACGCATAATTGGCGCATAGGAAGCGGCGCAGTGGGTGTCACAGATACATTCGCTGCCTGCTAGTCCTGTAATTTTGCCACATGTTGCCATCTGGCCGGGGCACCGTGCCAGCCCTGTTGGCTTGCAGCGAGCCCGCAGACGTAGCGGCCCGACCTTCATGCCGAAACAGCCGATGTTTTGGACGCTCAGGCCCATCTTGGCTCCGTTTGGAAGTGTCTGACATGTGCTAAATTGATTAAGACTGTCTAAGCAGTAGATGCGGGCTGGCAGAGTCTGGAGATAATCTGAGTGTGACTCACTCTGCTCAAAGGCACAAACTGTTGTCTTGGCCGTGCTAACCTTCAGTTACCTACAGATTTCTTTTGATTGACGTCCTCTGACATGCTAATACGCAGGTTTAAGTGACACTTCACAGTTGTCATGCATTATCACAGATGAATTTCTTTCTTGATTACAAAGCTTGAAGGAATATCTCGCTGAGCAATTCAAAGTAAATACCACTATTGCACAAAAAAAAAAACAGCCTTTTGCATGCTGCATGAAGCCCTTTTTGATGTCAAGGCTTAGGAATGTAGGCTACATGCTTATTTGCAGGCTACGCACTTATCACATGCCTTGTGCACCGCTTGCAGAGGGCAATTTTGTTCGAGGGAAAGTGCGAGGTTTAGGATTATTGTTTAGAGTCGTCATATACACACAGACACAAGCATGAATGCGCAGCTTTCTAACAAACCTTTTAATGCTTCGAACACAATGAGGATCTGTTCGTAACGCAGCTTTCGTTTTTTTTTTTTTTTTTTTTGCATGGAAATGGAGAGAGCTTTGTCTGTGCTTCACAGGCTCTTTGAACCATAGTCCCCCATGTTAAAATAATTTTTGATATACAATGTGATGATAGTTATCCTATTGGCACTGGGGTTTTGCTGATCTCAATATACTGCTGTTTAAGGTCCGCTGTGGGATATGAAAGAAACCTTTGTCCAGGCAAACTAATGTTTCACGGGGTTCAGAATGTGGCACTTTCATTTGCTCTGTGTGATAGCACATTATATATTACATGATTTTGACTAGTGTCCCTCCAGCTCATCCGTCAGCTGGACTTTCCAGTTCTACCTTAATCCAGAAACCACACACAGATCACCCTGTTAGTTAGAGAGGCGGCCTATCTGACATATATAGAAATGAGGGAACGGCTGGGTGTTTTTCACCTGACAATGAGTTGGACTGACTTCTGTGGGACCCCCCCCCCCAATTCCCTTTTGCTCTGTTGCTCCCCCTGGTGTGTGTGTGGTTCCTGGTTTTTCTTGAACCTCCAAAATTGCCACATTAAATCTAACAGGCTTGGTGGCATACAAAACTCAAAGTGATTTATTTTGGCCAATCAGCCTAGTAAGTCTGATTGAAGGCCTCCAAAGCATTTTTAGCTCTCTTTACTGCCAGTGTCAGAGTTCCTCAGCTCAGCTTTGCCTTATCCATTTTGGCCCATTCTACCGTTGGTTGACAGTCTTTTGAATAGCCTCACTCACGGTGTTTTGGCAGTGCTGAGGACTTGCAGGAGTGTTCCTTTCCTCTCTGTGAGTCAGAAATCCCATCTGCTTTGTGCTCACACTCCCCGTTTCCTTTTAGTTTCTCTGGTAAGTTTGACAGTGTTTGGTCGTGCTACTAGCCTGATTCACAGAAGACTGAGCAAAAACTTTAACGGACCGTGTGAGTTGTTAATGCACACCAATACTGTAGTGAACTTAAATAATTAATACTTTGTAGGTTTAGATGCATGACGTGATTTCTGCTTTTCTATAATTGACAGTAAATAATAAATAAATAAATAAAATCATCAAAATCCTCCTTGGCGAATGCAGATGAGCTAATCTGCATGCAGCACATTAATGAAACAATAGCACTTGTTTTTTTGGTTTTTTTTTTGTACTCTTTGTATTGGTGTGCTTTTACAACACATCTGCGTGCTTATTTTAGCCCACGGTGCTTCACTATCGTGCATATGCAAGCAGATGCCGCTCACATCTCCTCTTTTATTTAACTCAAACACACGGTGAGTGTCTTTGAAGGCTGGCGTCCGTGCGTGCATACATATCAGCCTGGCCCAAATGCATCTCCCAGCGCAGTGTGACCTCTATAGATGCCCTCTCAAGTCCCAGGAAGAGAGCCTGGGAATGAGAAATTAATTGCCAAACAATGCATAGCTCCCATCCATTACGGTTCTCATCATGTCAGATGATATCGAAGCATTACCGGATGTCTGGCTGCATAATTTACCGCACCTCCGATCCACCACTAACCCCACTCCTCCCACCCCCAATCACATCCCTGTTGTGCTCTCTGATGGATTTGTGGGCCAACCACAAAAGGTTCCATTAAACAACAAGACCTTTATCATCATTTTATTTTCCAACCATTCTTGTCCGCAACATGGGCAGCGTTTTGGTGTGATCCTATGACATTAACATGAAAGGAATGATAACATCAGTACTGTATCACACCATTATGAGGCGGGTTGTGATTTGTTTTTATTTGTATTTATTTATTTATTTATTTATTTATTTATTTTAGATGGCTTTAATTAGATGTTGAGCATCAATAAATTTTTTTACCTCTTCAAAAAAAAAAAAAAATTCTTTTGCTTCATCGACAGATCCTTTGTTGGGAGTCTCAAATTTATCAGATTCCAGCCTTTCATCAGATAAAATGATCCTCATTATCTGATAACAGACTTACATACTGGCTTGTTTACATAAAATGTAAACACTACATTTGTGTAACTTGTTGTTGTCAAGTGTTGCTAATTCTTCCTTCTGTCACACTCAGTCATAGTCTCACACTCTCCTAAGCTTTTGAGCTTCTTATGACATTTTCTAACGCTGGTAATTTCTGATTTGGTTCAAGGTTCATTTTTAGAGCCAAGATGTCAAGAGATGCTTCCAACTTGTTTTCAGGAATTAATATTGCAATCCTCGTGTATTTGTTTGATATTGCTCAAGACGCAGGTATTAGCTTTCTTGTTAAAAGAATAGGTTGGTCAATTTTGCTACCATAACATAATAAGCTAGTTAGAATAGCATATCATGAGGACTATAATTAGGAATAAAGCCAACTTGGCTATGTCAAATATAACAAAATATTGACAGTTGTCAGTCTAGCTACATTAAGGCTACAAACAATTCATGAAATTCTTTCAGTATATTTCTGGTTTTCAGTGCGTCACCACCCTCTGATAGAATTCACAGCCCAGCAGAACAAGGACATTGCAGCTGATTCAATAAAGCCGGAACTGTTTTGCTCTTGCTCCATAGCCAACGCTCATGTAAAAGACAAATTACAATTTCAGCATCTAAAATGTATTCCTTTAGTTTCCCATAACTGTCTCTAGCAGTGGAGAAGTGTAACCTTCAGTCCACCCTGGAGGCGAGCCCCTCAGAGGATGTATGATAACCTGTGTAACCTCTTACATAATAAAGACAGTGACGGCCCAAGTTTTTTTATCAGTTCAATTCAACATCCACTGTTGGTTAGAAAACCATGTTTAAATGTAGTATTTTCCCCAAACTCATCATTAAGTCATAAATGGTCATTTATTAACTTCCTCATGAAGTTTGCTGCTCTTTCTCCTCACTCTAAGTTTTGACATCAGACTTAAAATTAAAAGTAGACTTTTACATTGGGAAAGCTACAGCGCTGTTCAAACAGCTGCGTATATGGTTGTAATTTTTTTCCGAGAGACCCATTAACACCCATGATCATGCCTTTGGGCTTCAAGTACACTTCAGTCTTTAAAATACACATCCCAGCTCCCAGAAATCTCACTTTGCTGCCTTTAAACATGCTTGTAGAGAGCAAATGGGTGACATCACACATATACTGTCCAATATTTTCTACAGTCTGTGAAAATGCCTATGAAAGATGTAACCATGCATAAAGGTTCAAATACTAAAATTAGGAGGTAATTGGGTTCAGCACAAGGCTGGAAGAGTCACTTTACTGTCTGATGCTCGTTTCATTTTTTACCCCCGAAAGCCCTTTCCACCTCTTTTGATCTCAAGTCTGCAGAAGTTTCTCAGAGCCGACGATCACGCTCTCAGCACGGAAATGGCAAGCCATATAAACCGGATTCATTTCATAATAGCATAGCAGGTTTTTTTCCTGGAGCAAAGTAGAGCGGGCTTATCTAATTGTGGAAGCCACGAGCCCAGGGATACAGAGAGAGAGGCTAATTAGTTTGAAACGAATGCTTTGAAATGAAGCACAAAGCTCTGTGTGTGGTGGAAACAGGCTTCGTGCATTTGGTGAAGGGGATTTTGTGTAATAGAAGCGAAGCGTAAATGATGAGTGGAGTTGGGGTTTCAATGAGAGGAAGCTCGAAGAAGTTTGTCTCAGTCTTTTATGAGCAAGAAGGTCGCCTGTTTAGGTGCAGGATCATTCCTAAGCCCTTTGGCTTTAGAATCATGACTAGCTGAGAGCTGACTATTGGTATAATTGATTTTTAATGAAGTTTGTGTTGCCGGTGAAACAGCATTGAATCCTAATTATACAAAAGATGAATTAGTTTGAGGTTTGAGGTCACTTTGTTGAACCAAAAACTAAAAATCTGCAGTGTGCAATGTTAGATTTAAACTGTGTTTATTTATCATACAATGATTAAAGGCCAAGAGGTTGGTTTCCTGAGGGAGACGCACTGTGGACTAAAGTTTAGTTTTTTCTTTACCTCAGCCTATTAAAAAACACACAAAGAAAAATGCTTCAGGCATTCAAACCTTCCTCTAAGGTCACTGACGAGTCCCTTGGAGCATACCAAAGACTTGTTCACCTCATCTGTGCTCTTGAGTTTAGTTTTTTTCCTCTGTCCTCATCCCTTTGGATAGAATGGGAAAGCCAGCAAAGCAAAACAAAATGTCCTTGTGTTGTCTCCAAGACAAGTGCCCGCAGACTGTGACTACTGTAGGCCTCTGGTTTTCTTTTTTAGCCCCCACCTCTTCTTCTTCTTTTTTTTTTGGTTACACCCTTTACGATATACATTTGCTCAAGGACGTTTTCTCCTTTTCCGCCTCTGCTGCCTGTCTCTAGTGTGTGTGTGCATGTTTGCTGCCATATTCAAGATGTTGTGTGTCGACATAACAACCTGAAAAATAATTTAACAGCAGACTTAATGGGATCATCGGGAAATTTGGAATTACATTCCAGACCATGGTTCCCCCGTGACTTTGAATTGAAGTCATGCTGTGATGGTGAATTCCTCATGCCATACTTCCCTGTAATGCCATTATCTCCAGCAGTGGAGAAGTTGATAGGATCGGCATTGCTTAACTAAAAAGAGACAGTGACAGCGAGTTTGCTGCAGTAATGAAGTTCGAAGTGAGACCTTGTAAGATTGGTAAAAAGGAAAGGCAAATCCTTTCTTTCTTCCAAATCAAAAAGTTGAGCTTGAACGCAGTGAAACACAGAAAACACAGCGGTTTACTGCAAAAGCTTTATTTATTCTAGTGTGAATAAGTGTTGCTAATATTTAGAAGCTGCTTAAATTTCCATGAGTTATTGTTGTACCATATTTGACTATATTACAGCTGAACATCTGAATATAAAAGAAAACATTATCGTTGCTTGTGGCTCCACTCCCTGAGCTCTCATTGATAAAATAGGGAAAAACAGAAAACGTATCCAATTATCTTTCCTATTAATTTATCTTGGCAATAAATTCAAGGATTGTCCTACTGCCAGCTGGGTTGTCACAGCTAGCTGGTGCTACTGCTAACCTTGTTGTCATACCATTTAAATAACCAAAATTAGCTTCTCGAGCTGTGTCGTGTGTTTGCTACAGTATGAGCGGAGCAGATGCATATTCCCACAGAGGGGAAATTTCCCTGTTCCCTGCAGACTGAAAAAAATCACATAGTGGGTGGGAAAAAAATGAGTATTTAATAAGTTAGAGGAATTAAAAAGAATAAGCAAGAGGACAAAAAAAGCTGAATAGATCACATCACTGTTAATATTAGATCCTTTGTAGATGTAATATGCAATTGACCTCTGCTTTCTTATTCAATCCAGTTGGAGATGCTGCAGCCATCACTGGTTTGGCATTTTTCACCCTCATAGTTGTCCATAATGAAGAAGTTAACAATATGATGTGCAATCTGCATTTTTTTTCAACTCTCCTCATAGAGGATGTCTCCAAAGCTCCGCATTTAACACAGCCTTACTCTTACTCTTTGTCTTAGTCACAGTCTCAGTATTAAAGGGCAGTTTAGCCATCATTCTGTAGCATTCACCAATCAAGGCCACATCTGACTAACATAATGAAATTCAATAAAATGGATATCGAAATATTTTACATTAAAACGTTAATTGCTTGCATTACAAATGTATATTTCTATGAGGAAGCGTCATCTATCTTTTAAATGGTACATGATCCACATTAACACAGCTCGTGGACAAACTGATATATATTATTAAAATGCTGAAGCGAAATGAAATTCAACATGTAGCCTGCTGTCCTTTCATTGTTTATCATCATCTGCATGACTCCTGCTATTTACCAATTTACAGCAGTCTGCATTTTTGGGCAGCTAAAGCTTAAAAAAACGCCCTCAGCAAAAAAGAAATGAAAAGAAAAATCTGGCACAGTTTCAACCATTTGGACCACTAGAATAATTCTCTTATGGTATTAGACCCATCTGCACACCTTTTTAGCCACAAGCTTATCTAGTCCGTGCACCATGACTTTATTGACCCCAGTATGAGTAGTGAATTTCCATGATCAGATTTCCATCAGGTACTTTAATGGCCTCCCTCACTATGTGCGGTTTAAGCAGCATCGGTGGATTCAATTATCCTGACAGCGATGCTGCTTGCTTTACCAAAGTGTGTGCGACATGGACTCTGGATTGTCATCACTTCTTCTGGAAAGCAGACACAGAAATAAGGTGTTTCATAAATAATCTAACGAATAGACTGGTGTCCTTGAAGATATATTTCCCTCCTGGTTTCATGATCATTACAGTGTGCATGGTCGCCATGGTGCAGATTGATGATGATGTCTAATCGTGGTTATAGAATGTAAATGGTGATGTCTCGGTGGCTTGTGGAAATGTTAAATACCTATTTGAGCTGTGATGTAACATTTTTAAAGCCTTGTTGATGAGTCGGTTTGTGTGTGGCTGAGAGTGCACATGTATGGGAACATACTTTTTATTTTGGTCTGTGCAATTATTTTCTTTTGTATAGGCCAGAGTAACAGCAGCCTTTTTTTTTTTTAAGAGTTTGGAGGTTTTCTCTACACATTTGCTTCTGGGTAATGGGCCTTTTTTCCCCTATCCCACTCATCTGTGAGGGAAAATTATACATTATCAGGTAATTGGGAGTAAAAAAAAGAAAAGAAAAAAGCATGTGCTTTTAGTTCTGATTGCAGTTCAATGAGATTCTTGTTCCAGTTCCACTTTGCTGATAGAGTGCCTCCACAGGAGTGTTCAAGGTATCTGTGGAACCTAAAAAACACAACAAACTCCTCTTTTTAGTGGGGAAAAAAAACAAATACTCAATCAGCCTGGAGCTCTTGCTGAAACAGCAACCTACTTAGTCAACCTTGACTGTCGCTGAATGCTGTTAAGCGTTGAATACATTGACTGCTGATAGTGGTGTGGTTGGTGTCATTACAGCCTCGGAAGGGTGTGTGCCGCTCCCAGACAATGGGACTAATTTATGTCACTTCATTTCAGTGCTTTGAAATTCTCTATACAAAGAAATGATCCGACTGCAAATTGAATCTATCTGAGCCGGATTTCAGTGATGATGTCTGTTATCTCAGCCCTCTAGATGTGTGACGTCCATTACACCTGCCAACCTAAAACTGACCCTCATTAAATTTTGTTTTGCTCCCCTTTCATGCAAAGACTGGGACCATTTGTCACTTCTGTCATTTTGATTGTATCTCTGCATTAAGCTGAAACATCATCCCAAATTGCAGTTCTGCAACGGTCCTGATTATGTGCGTGTATTTCAGTAAGTAGCCTCTCATAAGAACTTATGTAGAGGTTCTATAGCACACTGCCTTCCTTCCATCATAGAAATAAGTCCAGGACGTAAAGAAATTTTGGTATAGAATAATAAGGAAGGAGTGCAGAATAAGGAGTGCAAACGGTAATGAAGACTCTGAAGCTGTTTAAATAAACATATTCTGTCTGACACATTTTTATTTTAAAAACAAAAAAAAAAAAAAAAGGTTTTTCCACTTCCCCATCTCTGAAGCTACGTAACCACCTATGGCCTCTGTGTGTCCTTTGACCCGTTATAGTTTAACAGTCCACAAATGCATAAAAAGCCCATAACTAAATTAATTTTGCGGCCCCTATTTTCCAATCACAGGGGCCACGAGGGAGGGAGCATAAAGGAGACAGAATGGCTGATTGATGATGGGACATGCAACAGCTGTATGTGCATTTGACTGGGAAATAAAGGATTACTGAGCCGGCGCACAGGTGCATGTCAGTGTGCCTGCGTGTTTGTGTTATCATAGCCGATGTCCCCAACAGCTCAGGTAAACAGCGTCATTAGCAAGCACCTCCTGGAGTACAACCACAGGGAGGGACTCCCAACCATGAAATAGGTGTTCCAGTTTGTCCTGGCTGACCCAGAAATAGCATGAAGCTCCAACGCTCCGTTATTGACTCTCCGAGATATGCCCTCATCAAGAGCCACATTTAGGGCACGCAGCTGGAAATGTGCGAGTGTGTGTCTGTGTGTGTTAGCATAGCTAGCGGGGGTCCCAAACAAGACACCACACACAACTATCCAAGTCACACCTGCCAGTTCCAATTGATCCTCTTTCAACTATCTTCTCTTAAACTGACACACCGAAAGGAGGGAAGAAAAGGAGCCCCCTGCGAAAGGCCTTTCTTTTTGTCAACAGCACTGAAATAAATTTCCCCTCTCAGACATAAATGAAGTGTGACTTAGAAAGAAAGGCATTTACTCTCAGTCTACTTTTTCCTGCTCTGTGTTGTTTAGAATACATCACATTCACTTTGTTTCGCTTTTCTATCTTTTTTTTTTTTTTTAATCTCAGCAGAAACTTCCTCCTCTGTAATGGTGTACATGGACACAACGACCACAACAATGAGAACCACGACCCGCGCCACCGCCGCCACCACCACGACCGTGGCCAGGACTACAACCACCAAGATGCCAGCCACAACGCCGGTGGTGGCTCAGTGGCCACGGACCACGACAACAGTGGCGGCCCCGCTCCAGACGCTCGTGGACGGTCTGGTTCCAGAAGACAACAACAGAGCACCGCCTTCCTCCAAGCTTCCCAACGTCAGGGTGGAGTACTGCAATTCCCTGGTGATGATGGACATCTCCTGGCCTAAAACCAAGCAGGGGGTAGTGGCCAAGATGCCCTGCCCCGCTGGAACCATAGGTAATCACAATGTGTGGTTCATCTTCCATTTTACAGCATCTAGAGAGAGTAAAATGATGCATCATCACATTCTGCTAATCTGATAAATCATCCAACGCCTCAAACACTTGTCTATTTAAAAATGAAACACTGCTTGTAAAATATAGATGTTGTCTCTCTCTGTGAGGACATCAATAGTCTCATTAGGACACTCAAACTACCACAGGTGCCTTTGTCTTGATGTTGGTCACTGATGTGTGATTTGTTTACATTAATACTCCCTCTCCAACTACTCTCACTCGCTTCCGGTCCGCCCTTCTCACGCTTTCTTCCTGACTCACAGATAGCTTAGCGTCGCATCTGTATGGAAACTAGCCCTTAACTAGTACACAGTGCGCCCATATTTATGTCTCTCAGGACAAGGTTGTTGTAATTAATTAGAGGCTAAACATTGTTGTGTTCGATGCTTTGAAAGAGCTGAAGTCTTTTGTTTATCTGGCACCATCAGACCATTTGTTCCTGGATAAGTTGATCCAGCTCAATACGATGAGAATGGACTCAAGTGTGCATTAAGATACAGTGGATATCGACTGCTTTAGGGGGAGACTGAGTGTTGATCTTTTATTGCAGCCTGACCACTGAGCAAATACTTTTTTTTTATTAAGTAAAGCCTCTAATGCTATTAAACTGAAGATAATGTTGTGTTCTTGAAATCAGGACACGGAGAGCAAGGAACGAATGAAACTTAAAGGTAACCCAGAAAACTGTTAAATTGTGTGTCTCTTGCTCTCATACAGTGTTGTTGCATAAATAAAGCAATTCTGTGGTGGTCATACATTATTCCAAACTTCCTCAAAGGAGTGATGCAGATCAGTTATGTTAAAATTGCACAATGTGCCTTAGTTAGGAAATTGTCTGAAGCTTCCTTATCATGTTTTTTTAAATTATTTTTACATAGATTGAGTCACTCTTCATTGGGGAGTGACATTGTGCCCTCAAATCTGGCCCAGAGCCTGAAAAAAAATCTGCTCATTTCATCAATCATCAGACAGACTCGCACACACTCACACACACGCACGCACGCACATACACAGGCTTCATTAATGGGCAACACCAGCACCCGTCGAGACCTCACTAACAGCCGTCATATGGCAAGATAAGAGGAACACACACCCCACCTCCTCCCAGCACGCTCTTCAAAGTCGTTGCTCTTCAGACGACACTGCCAAGCTGAACACAACTGTGTGAGCTTCCTCTTCCACTCTTTGAAAGTTCCTCGAGCTCCCTCTCCATCTACCACGCTCTTCTCGCTGTCATTGCAGCAGCCCCCCTCCCCGCTCTCCCTACATCCCTCCGGTTCCCTCTCTCCTTTGTGCTCTTTCTCCTGCCTCTCAATATAGGAGGAAATGCAGAGTCCCTCATCTTATAAACCCATCAAACATAAGGCTGTCCAAGGTGGACCGGGGAAGGAAATTATATGTCAATCAAAATTTATATCTGTTAATGCCAGTCGTCTCACCCGTGTCACGCACCTTCCCTCTAAGTACAAGCAAGGGCAATTTCATCTCAGCGTGTAGCCTTGCTGATGTAAGCTCTGAAAATACAGACAGAAGTTATTTGGGGTCACGGCAGAACAAGGTAAAGACACACTTTGATTATGATTACATCTCTGCGGGATTCTTTGTGAAATACCAGTCATTGCAGATGCAACAGATTGTAAGACACTTACCCACCAAGCACCACCTCTGTCAGCACAGGCCGTCTTAAGTGACCCTTTGTGTTTAATTCAGCTCCGGCAGAATTAATTGACACCCATTTTGGTGCATTTTCTTTCTCACACAGCACTCAAACTGTCACACACATGCCGACGCCGAGTGACTTTTAATGATTAAATACAGGCGCTGTCTGGGTGAGCCCCTCTGGCCTCAAGTGAGGAAACTTCATTTCAGTCACCGAAAGATAAAACCATTCAATTACATTTTTCTACATCCATTCATTTAATCACTTAAGAATTATGTTTCTTGGGACGTCATGGTTTGATTTTGACAAGTTTTGCAAATAAGAAAAGCGCTCAACATACAGAGGAATTAGGCGTGTTAACTCATCCAAAACCTCAAATATTGTGCTGGGTAGTCCATTTCTCTACAATATGGAACAAAGGATAAGAAAAATTAGCTTAACTTAATTGGAATGTTCAGAAACGCACACACACATACACGTTGAAAGATTATGCTTAAAAAATTATTACAAGGGGTTGTGTTTTTTACTGACATCGCTGTCTTTGTGATTAATTAAATTTCAAACCTTTGTTTTTCAACAAGAGTTTATCTTTCTTCTTTCCAGGAATGGCTTCATACATGTGCATAGGTCCAGAGGGATACTGGGAGCCCCAGGGGCCTGACTTCAGCAACTGTACCTCCCCCTGGGTCAACCTCATCAGCCAGAAGGTACCGAGCTGTGTGATATCACAAGCAGAAAATGTGTTTCTAAAAGTACCATCACAAGCTGCTTTGATTTGCGAAGGGCTTTTTGTTCTTGTGCTGTTCATTGTGCTTTTTCTCTTTAGAACACCAACAATGAAAAGCGATAAAGATAGCGTTCAGAGTTTGGAATCAAGTTGAAATGTTGTTTTGTAAATTCGTTGATTGCTTTTTAGTTCAACCTGTTCCAAATGACATTTCAAGCGCTCACAGTGCAAATCAAGGCTGCATGCAAGGCTGCATCGCATGAACTCAGTTTTTTGAGACTTTTCTCTTTTGTTCTTTCTCTTTTCTTAATTGGTCAATTAATGTCATTGATTAGCCAGAGGCTTTACTCATGGGTATCGTGTGTATGTGCATGTTTGCCATGTGTGGTTGGATAGGGGGAGACTGAAAACCAAAACCACACCACCGTACTCTAGTAGACTGCTGTGGCTAACAGCTAATCCAGACCACTTTTCCTACAATGACAGGATACAGAGATTTGATTTGCATTCCGATCTTCTCAAGCATGCACGATTTGTATCGTCTCTTCTGCAGGCAAGTCATGCAAAGCCCTATATAAAGTTTCCCATGTTTCAATCTTCAGTAGAATCAAATCAAAAGAGGACGAGGTAAGGGGCGGTGAGGATCAAGGTTCCAGGTTATGAATTGCAGGTAATATTGAAAATGTTCTCCCTGAAACTCATAGGACCCCGAGGCGCACATGTTAGAACACTTATGATCTACTCAACGGCATAAAGCTCGGCCCATTAAACAAACGGCAGTTTGCAGATATGGATGGAGAATGGCTGTTGGGGAGCAAAATAGAAAGGAGAGAGATTATCAGGTGCATTTTCATGCAGCATGGTGCCATTTATACAATGTGCAATAAACCTTCACTACAGGCTGTTGTTTGCAGAAATTAAATACAGCAATGTTTTTTTTTGTTGTTGTTTTTTTTCTGAATCACTTTAGAGGCTGTTTAGATTTTTGCCATGATGTTGCAGGGATTCACATGTAAGTGTGACGAATGACAACTATCAGTTGAGATCTATTGAAAGAAGTGACTGCCAGGCAGTCATTCTTTTGTCATTCAGCAAAAATGTTGATAAGTTTTCTGCTAAAAGAAAAATCACACTTGAGCAGTGTGCCTCTAGCTGCAGAGACAAGAAGACTTTAATGAAGATCAACCTGTCAGAGAGCTGCAAAGCCCATCTGGCATTTTGTGATTTTCTATCTAAAGCCACTGTCCTGTATGTGGTACTGCTCATTACCAGATGGTTCAGTAGACATAAGATAAGTAGAAAGAGTGAAAGAAGAAGAAAGTAGAGCTATTTACCCTTTACCAGCTCCGCTCATTAAAAGACAAAAGCAAGGAGGGGAAGCAGAGAACTCCCAATGACACTTTCTCCGACACGCACTTCTGTGAAGCCTGATTTAAGCTGTATAATCAGCTGCACTAATAAACAATGATAGCAGGTTAATGCGGGAGCAAATCAGGATGGCTCTGATTAAAGTGCTGCCACTGTTTATTTTGTTTTTGTTAACACCCTGAAGGTCGCTGACATTTGAACTACAACATAGACCAAAGTGATGGTGCACATTCGGTCACAGTGACTATACATACAGAAAACTTTCCCGACTATTGTTACTATTATCTATATACTATTACTACTACTAGCTACTATTATCCCAAGTAATGACTTTATACACACACACAGACACGCACATACTCATTTCCAACCCTTAATTAATGTTGCGACACCTGTCTAGCTTTACATTGGCCTTTCACCGTTTCTTCTTTTAAACAATGACTCCTTAAGTTTTTGGGTCTCCTATTCAGCTGGCAGCCATTCATTTTGTGGAATGAAATGACAGTCCTCATTAATTCATATTCCCAGTTGAATTATTTTAAAATGAAAAAAGGCTAAATGGGTCTTGAATTGATGGCTACCTATATCCTGCACTGCTAACGAAGTGAGGCCAAAAAGAGGAATTAGGATTAGGATGGGCAAATGTTTGTACGCCAAGTGCGTGGCAGGAAAAGTTTCAGAAAGAGAAAGGTGTCAAATTAAAGTTAAAGAACAGGAAAACAAAGTGAAAGCAAACACTCATTATTACATCATCACTACTTTCATAGCAAATCCCAGGACATAAAAATCATAAGCTTTCAAGCATAAGGAAAAATGAATATCCAATAGCATCTGTCCTCTGTGTACCACATAGACTGCTTCCCCCACGCTGCAGTGCTCCCCATTAGTTTCATAAAGGTCTAATGCTACCTAGGGAAATTCCCTCAATAGTTGATTTTATAATTGCTTCCGGGTATTGAGTACCATTGTAACACATTAACTGTGCGTGCAATGCAGCAACACTCAAGGAAAATGTATAGACTAAACTGCTTTTAGTCTGAGGGGCCACACATTCATTCATTCATTGCGAGTTGGCATGTCTTCTTGTGTGTGTGGTTTTTTTTTTTTGTTTGTTTGTTTTTTTTCAGGCTGTGAATAATGCAGTAAAAGTTGTGTTGCTGTCAGAACAAAAAAAAAAATGATGTGAGGTTTGTTTTTGTTTTTTTTTTTCCCAACCAGAGAGTAATGAATGTTGAATGACGTTGTTTTTTTGTTGTTTTTTTTTTTTTTTGTTGGTGTTTGTTTACAGCTAAAAGCCGGGGAGACGGCTGCAGTCATTGCCAGGGAGTTGGCGGAGCAAACGAAGACTAATCTTCAGGCGGGGGATATCACCTACACAGTGAAGGCCATGGTTCAGCTGGTGGATCTCCTGGACGTGCAGCTGAGGAACCTCACACCAGGCGGCAAAGATAGCGCAGCTCGTAGCCTCAACAAGGTAAAAGCAGGGACTGGTTTTGTAAGAATTGTCAGAGCTACCTTTTATCCTCCTTTTCTCTTGCTTTAAAAGAATATCCTCATGAGCTAACAGGCTGGATAAGCATGACCTGCAGGTATGGCACCGTCTCCCTCATCTTGTCTGCATTACTCAAAATGAGGGGATTTTAGAGCAATTTTACTTCTTTGTGCCATTTTAAGACAATTATTCCATCCTGGCTTTGAAACGCTTTGAACTAAGTAAAATGGAGGGCTCGCTAGAGTAAGATTTCAATCAGCTACGAGCAGAATCATTGGTATTCTTTCCATTCGATCCTGTGCTGTCAGGTAAAAAGATGACCACAATTTCTCCTTTAGTGCATCTCAAAAATAGACTCTCACTCTCACTGGTTCCATCAAGAACATTTCACTATAACATCTTGAATTAAGCTATTACTTCTACGTGGATGGAGTACAAAAGATGCTATCCATATGTTCTGTTTATCAACGGCACAACATTTGTGCCACTTGATTTTTTTTTACTAATGGAACAGCCTTGATCAACGGGCTTGATCAAAGCTTTGAGAATGGAGCGTTTTTTACATTTGATGAACTTGAAGGCAATTTATTCCCCAGTTCACAGCAGAGCACAGTAAGGCAAAGTCAAGCAAAGTGAGCAGAAATGGTAGTTTGTGTCTGCTGGGCAGCCAACAGAAAAGCAAACATCAGTGAAATTCAAAATGTCAGTCGTTAATTTGCTGGAGCGGCTTCACTTGTAGAGGATCCTGAACACCTGTTCTCAAATAGATTTTTTTTAGGGCAGTTTTTATTTCATTGCCGCAACAGTCACAGATGTCCCCATTGAGATTTTAGTGCCAGTTTTCTCCAATAGAGAGGGGAGGCAGTAACAAAGATAGCCAAAAGGCCTTAGAAGGGAATGTGACGAGTAAATTCACATTGAGGAACAACTAGAGTTTATAATACCTCTTGAAAAAAAAAAAAAAGTTTCTCATAAAACACGGCATTTGTGTTGGAGGAGCTGCTGTGGTCGAGATTGCTGTTGTAGTCTTTAGTTTGTCTCATAAAAATCAGGATATGGTATGAAGGAAAAAACAGCTGGGCTGAGGGGAGAAAAACAGCCTCCAAAAGCAGGATAATTTATTGAAGAGGTCATGAACTTACCTTTGATTTATAATTCTCTGTCTGCTGATATACTCTCCATTCTTGCAGTATGGTACATCTTGAAACAAAAATTGTCCCCACAGCTTTTCTCTCGCATTCAACTTCTTCTGCCAGTGAGAGTACTCCCCTCTCCACTCTGGCAGGGGCTGATGTTTACCTCCCGAGTTCAATCATTTTGACACAATCTGCATAGAGCTAAGCGAATTAAAGATTCTTTTTTTTTTTTTTCTATGGCGAAGCACAGCGCTCTCTGCCAGCAGACAATGAAAGGATTGAGTTGGCAAACGACGAGATCAGTGTCGTTTTCATGATCAAAGGGTAGCTGGCTAACGGCGCGGACGGGACCATTTCCAGGAGAGTGGGCTGTAATGTAGAGCAAGAAGCGGCCTTTATGGGGAAATGGTTCTCTTTGGAGCAAATCTGCATGGGATTTAGCATGGTACCAGAACCTAGCTGTTAAGACAAGCACTCGCTCTGTGGGCTAAACTGCTTGAATCTGAACTCAGCTCACACTCGGTGCAGTGCCATGTTTGAACTCTCTTTCTTTTTTTTTGTTTGGGTGGCAAGGCACCCAATCATTATCTCTCCGTCAGCGGTAGCAGAGGTTTAAAGGGTAGATTGTTCTCCAGAGTTCTCTCACAAAGTAGAGTCAAGTATGATGAAAAGCAAAAGTGAAATTAAACAATAGCATTGAGATTGCTTTAAGGGTCTCGAGTGTAATACTGCTTGTCTGGTGTGTCTTATTTAAGACATAATCACCAGAAGAGTCTGCTGTTATAATGCGTTACTCCTTTTTATGCAACTTGTACAAACTCTCAAACCAAAGGTGACTTTTACTCTCACTGTCAAATCTGCACTTGAGGCATAAATGTATTTGAAGTGGAATAGTTTAAGTTGTTGGCCTATTGCTAACCCTTGCATTTTTTTATGTTGCAGCTGCAGAAACGAGAGCGCTCTTGCCGGTTTTATGTCCAGGTATTTGAACCAAATTTTTCTCATAACTTCTCTCCATTTCCTCATTCTGGGACCTTTGCTGTCACTTTTATTTTTTACTGTACAATTTGACCTTTTGAAGTTAAAATAACCAGCAAAGAATTGAAACTGTAAATCCCATAATCATAATCAGTATGCTTTGTCTATCCTGTATGTTATATCAAAGGGTCAAATTTCATCAGTATCATTGTATCCAAGTTAATATCAAACCCACCCATTTGTGAGTCATATGTCATAATTTTCCCTGCATGGGTACGTCATAATAGTCTATTCTTCATTTAATATGTTTGGCCTTAGCATGAGGCTGAGAATTACCATATTTTATATCTTTTGTGGTTTTCTCAAGTGTCTCAATCATTTAAAAAAAAATGCCCCAAAACTATCACATCTGCACCGCTTTTCAGTGAAATAACCCACATAAGTGGATAGCATCAGTCAAAAATAAAGCTTTCAGGCACGTAACACACTTCTCTATTTCTCAGCAACTGCTTCGGAGCCAAAAAAAGTGACCTCATTATCTAAGCAAATCAACTTCTGACTACTAACTCAGCCAAAGTCATGGCATGTTATGATTTTCCATAATGCATAATACATATGTGCCCCAATTCAGGAGGGTCGCTATAACTTAACTCAGCTATTTCTCAGGCTACTGGGTGATTTTTGTCTGGGTGACAATTTATCTGTCATGCTAAACCTCGACAAGAGAACAACGTAAGGAGCTGACATCCCCATTTTCCATACAGATGGCTCCAATAAAGCTGCACATGAGAGCCAGATGTTGTGTTGTATATGTATGCTCTGCAGCATTTGTGTTTAGCGACATGTAATCCCCCCACCATTTTCCTCTGAGGCATGTCAGTAGGCACTTATTTATGTATAGTCATGTGATTATGCAAATGACAGTGGAATGTTATGAGTGTTCTCATATGTGCAAATGAGTGGTTTACTTTGTTTGTTGACAAATACAATGCAGGAGAAAGACCAAACATGTGCCATAACCAACAATTGAGAACTGTCTGCGTCTGTGTAGCTGAAATCTGAGATACACTCCATTTGAATCCAAGTGTGTTTGGACAGTGATGCCGTTTTTATAATTTTGTCTTTGTGTGTCACCACGGTGAGTTTGAAATGAAGCAACAAAATGTGACTAGACTGTGCTTTAGGTCAAAGGGTTCAACGGGTTCCTTTTTTTCCAAGCTCAGGAATAATTGGACAAGCTAACATAATCATAGATGTAGGGATTATTTTTCCGTAAATGGCTGAAAATATTTTGCCTGAGGTTCAGAATCCATTGCCATGGCCAGTTCTTGAGTTGTATCGGGCCTTGACTGCAGCTGCATTCAGCTGTTGCTTGTTTGTGAGCTTTGAAAACGAAAAGTAAACTTTATTAGGTTAAGGTCAAGTGACTCACGAAGAAAATTCAGTGTCTTTACCTACGAAACTCTCGGGTTGCTTGTGAAGTCTGCCATGAGTCATTATCCATCTGTACTGTGAAACACTGTCATCTCACTTTTGCAGTATTTGGCTAAGTCGGAGCGGACAGTATAGCCCTATACACTTCAGAGTTGGTCCTGCTATTTCTGTCAGGACTCACATCATCAATAAATGCCAGTGACCCAGTTCTATTGGCAGCCATACATGCCCATGTCTTAACGCAGCCTCCAATGTCTTTGACAGATGATGTGGCATGCTCTGAATCAGTAGCTGTTTCTTGGATTCTCCATGCCTCTCCTCCCATCATTCTGGTCGAAGTTAATCTTGGTTTCATCCGCCCAAAGAATCTGGGCAGTCTTCTTGTGTTATGGCTAAGTCAAATCTGGACATTCTGTTCGTTAGTTTTATCAGAGGGTTTTGCAGGGGACCTTCTATATTTACATTCATCAAGGCGTCTCTTGATTGGAGACTTTGACAGTGATACGCCCCCCTCCTGCACAGCGTTCTTGACCTGGTTAGATGATGTGAAAGAGTTTTTCTTGTAATGAAAGTGATTGTCAGTCGCTTGTCCAATTACTTGTGAGAAATCTGAAAATGGTGCAAAAATAGATAGAATTCTTGAATGGTTAATGCAATATTCTATTATTTGTTCAAGCCAGTGAATTACAGTCCACACTTCAGTTGTATCTTGATGGCAGAAAATACTGTCCCTGTCCAAAAAAACGTCTGAACACGACATGAGAATATTTTAGAAGACATAGCTGCAGCTGCTGAACTATTCCTTCATTAAAATGAACACGGGCACTATAGCTATGAGCCATGAGCCATCTTGGTGATGTTGAAAAGAGCTATGCTGCTTGGTTAAAAATAGTTTCCAACATTGCGCCGTTTACTCCTGCTTGTGTAACTTTTTTGTTTTCTGAAAACTCCAATGCCCAGTGTGCTTGGGGAATTTGGAGAAAGTTGAAAGATGCACAAACACTGCAGGCTTTGGTCTTTTCGTCGGAACTGTGGCAAGAAGAACACAGCCTAAGGCTGGTCCTATCATTTTAATTGGTGCCATGCTAAAAGTCACAAGGTATACTTTTATGCCAAAAAATAGAGATCTGTTCAAACTAGGTTAGCCCTTAATGTGGCTTAATGTGGAAGAGAAATAATAGCTTCACTTATGGCTCCTTTTTGCACCTGTGTTGATATACTGTACATTGCCATGCATGATCGTAAACAGTCACTCAGCTGTGCGCCACGTCCTCTGCTCTGTTTCTCTGCTGGGTTGACAAATGCAAACAACAGTGAAGTGCTTTCACCTGATGAACTGGAATAATGGAGGAACATCTGTGGCCTTAGGTACACACAGGCATTGACTGCATGTGTTGCCAGCCTTTGAGGGACTTTCATTGATTAGGGAAATTGGGCGATGTTTTCTGCAACGGGCCCCAGTGGTTGACATAAGTAGGATTAGCAGAGGAATACAAAGCATATAAGAGATGCACCTGCTTGGGCTGTTCTTCTGCTCAGAGACCACAGACTTCAACGGTACTTGAGGGGGGAAAGGCAGCTCGTGTGAGTGCAGGTGTGGTTTTGGTAAATAAAAAGCCCAAGGTTTGTGGTCGGTGTGTCTCCAAATGAGATGTGGAGTGATTCTCATCTTGATTAAGTGATAAACAAATAGATGACACTTGAATTCACCTGGTACTGAGGTCTTTATCTCATTAAGCTATCAGGGACTTTCAGTACAAAAGGGCTTAATTTTCTGTTTCAGTTACAGTCACAAATGAATAGCAATCTCGATGCCGTAGTTCATAAACAGTGATATCTGCTACATGCCATAACCAGTTTAATCCCACTGAACTGAATTTGGCCTTGATAAAGCTACAAAGCGTATAATGATCAACTCCCCATGTTCTGCTTTTCCCCTGCAGGAATGTCTCTCTTCTATGCCCTTTGATTTCGAACAAACATGATAAAAATGACTGCCTTTCTCCCGGGCCTTTTGGTCATACTAATGGCAGCTTGTTTATAGATAGTAACATTAGCTTGTCCAATTACTATGATTATATCAATACATGTTGCACCAAGCTGAAGTCAAACAGGCAAGCTGAAAAACAGCTTTTTCAGACGGCATTTATTTTGGCTCATGGTGAGGATTAAAACTAAAGTATGTATAGGTTCCCTTGGCCCAAAAAAATTTCTTCGTGGCAGACGTTGAGCGAGTGTGAGTTTGCCGGGTGCAGAGAGGAGACTGAGCTCTGACCAAATGCTAAGATGACACCGTTGCGTGCAAAAATGTGTAGTGGGAGTGGCACAGCACAGGACAACCTCGTCGAGGAATGCAATGAGATGATAAAATTTCCCTGTCAATTTGTTGAAAGATGAAGATAACCACATCCTCATGAACAGAGACCACCTCGTCCGGCCACAGCACAGAGTCCTGCTGAATAATGAACTGTGTCTGATCACAGTAGAAGGGTCTCCAAGAATATTTTTATTCAATCATATTTTCCACGTATTTTTTTATATGGGTTATTCCAATCGGTAGAGAGTGCTTGAAGAATTAAAAAAAATAAAAGCCAGTGTTTGAATAATGTTATGCCAACACAAACAGATAATGGCTGCTATTAAAAGCTGGGTGAATTATAACAATTAGTTGGAGAAACATCTTCATTCTGAAAGGCACTGTGGAGTCTAACCACTCAGCACAATGTTGATAATGCTCTTATGAATGCCTTTGTAGTCTTATGTGCACATGGAGAGTGCATGATCATTGATCACTTGGAGTGATTGGCAGTTTGTGGCACAGTGAGAATGCTACAACAAAGTCCTTTGTCCTCATCAAAAGGCGATGACGACTCCAAGCTTGCAAGCACTGATGTGGACAACATACATGGTCTTTTAAAGACATTAATTCAATCTGTGCTTCCTGCTGTGTTTATCATTATGCTACTTAGAGCCTCTCTGTTAAAGTAGTTTTAGATTGCGATGTTACAATGCTTTTTCAATAAATGCACTTCCTGTAAATTGTGTTTCAAATTACAAGCCAAACAAAATTGGAAGAAAAATGCGTTTTTTTTTTTGTGAGCTGTGGAACTTTTAATGTGAAAACTTGTGCGCTGGAAATGTTGAGATTTATTTGGAGTAAATTACTATTTTCAGCCATTGAAAGAATGAGTGAATGAAATCTGCCAATACTTATTAAAAATAAAATCACTGTTGGCAGCACGGCAGCATCGTGGTTAGCGCTGATGCCCCGCAACATTGCATGTTCTTTGCATGTCTGCGTGCGTTTCCTCCCACTGTTTAGGTGAAGTGGTGACTCTAAACTGTGTGAGTGGTTGTTGGTCTCTGTGTGTTGGCCCTGTGATGGACTGGTGACCTGTCCAGTGATAACCCCACCCTCGACCAGTGTGAGCTGGGATTGACTCCAGCAACCCCCTGAACCTGGAAACGCATATGCGGTAAAGGACGAATGGAAAAATGGCCGTTATGGAATTACTTATGGAAAATTTAGTGAGTCATTAGATTAGCATGAATGAAGTTTTGAGTTTCCTTAGACAGCAATGACAGCAAAATAGAAGCCGCAGGAGATCAGAAACTGTTTCTTGATTAAATATCATAAAATGCACTCATATTAGGTCTGCCAATCTCTCCAGCTCAGGCAGACTGCTCCTGGGGATATTTTAGTTGTGAGATGAAACCTGAGACATAAGACAAGCAGCACAAAGGTAATCCCTGAATAACTCACGTAGAGTACACAGATACAACCACCTGCTTACTAGAAAGAGAAGGTTTCATGAAATTTTAAAGAAGTAGGTTGCACAGATCCTGAAAGAAGACAGATGATTTGCCTCACAGGTTAAAGGAAAGAGACAAGAGGAAAGGAGAAATGATACAACAGCCTGACCTGTACCAAGAGACATCCAGCCAAATAGAGGAGGACAGCCAGAACAAGATATCCCACCTTGTTTGTGGGTTTTTTTTTTTATGCCCAGCCCAACTCACCCTCATTTTAAGATCAGCCATCAATGTCAGTGAGAGGAAACAAGTGAGAGGAACCAACTGGTGAGCAGGAAGGGAGGAGTGATGAGGAAAAGAGGTGGTGGTGGTGGGGGAGGGAGGGCTGCATAGAGCACATGAGCCAGAGTGGGGAAGAGAGGGAGATCAACCTCAGCCAGAATCAATTTCCCAGACCTCGAGTTCATTTCATCAATCAGCACACAGATAGAAGCACACACACCATGGGGTTGGCTTGGCCCTCCGCCAGGCGAACACTAATGTCCACCTCTCCCTTCCTTCCTTCTGCATCGGTACAAATGGCCCATGCACTGCAGCTTTTCATGCCCAGTCATCATCCTCATTCTAAGTGGAACATTCCAGCAGTGGGTCCGGTTGACGATTAGCATTTCCTCGCGTTGCAGGATGTAGAATACAGCTTGGTGGTGGGATTTTTTTTTTTCCCCTCTCTCCCTCTCTTTTTCTTTCAGCACAGGAAAATAAAGAAAGAATGTGCAGCAGCAGATTGACAGATGGAGTGCCAGTGATCTAATAGGAGTAAAATAGCAGCACAACACCACCACATCTCGATAGCGCAACTGCACAAGGGATGATGATGACGCTGGGGTGCACCCCCATATTCCCCCCAACCCATCTCCACTCTGCTCCTGAGCGCTTTCCCACTGAGGCTAGAAAACGATGCCATTCGCACACTGATCTCTTGAAATGTCGTCAAATGGGGCCTTCTCCGGTAGGAATATGATTCCCCATATGGGAAGAAAATGACACAGAGAAAACACATAAAGACGTTTAAAAAGCACCATGAAAAATACAGTATAAGCATGTCTGTTGGTTCGTGGATAAAAGCCCAATTTAACTTTAAAACTTATTTTTCTGCAACCACGACCTTAAACCTCTTGCTCTACCTATCATCGTCACCATCTTAGCTTAAAGGCATGGTTGCTTCCAAGAAGTCACTGTAGCCCTTTATATGCTCAAAGAAACATATGATCCATATTATATGTGAGCTTGAAAGGTGCAGGTAGGTGGAATTTGTTAATGCGCAGAACCAGAAAAAGCTGCTTCCAACTGTTTCCAAGTGAGCTGTCTGCTGGCTGCGGCTTCAAATTTACCATATGGACATAGGAGCGCAATTGTCTGAACTCTAATTTGGAGCTAATCTGAAACATGTATTTGGACACGACTGCTGCTACTTGGACATTCAAGGCGCCTAAAAATGTTTTTCACATCCTTTCTGTCTATGATTTGATGTCATTTTCCATTAAATGGAAGTCGGGGATTTAGTATTGGGGCAGGGGGGATTTTGCATTTGAAAGTAAGTAGGACAGGAGCTGCCAAGTTTACATTAGTCCTCACTGTTTCATGATCTACATGGGCAGAGAAGATGTAGTGTGGCTTGTTTTTCTTCATTTTTTCTTCATTTTTTTCCCCCCCTGAATGATAGCCAGTGTGTCCTTTCGAGTGAGAGGGATTTTGCGAATATTTTTGCCCAAATACACAGCTTATAAGTTTGAGACGAACGTCTATTTACAAGTTGTGTTCGATGGGAGCATTTGACTGGGCCAAAATCTGGCCTGGCGCAAAATCCATCAGAAAAATGTTCCAACTATTCCGCTAAAACGGAATGTGTGGGATTTTGATATGAAAATACATAAACATGTATTTTTTGACATGTTTTCGGAGAGCCCAAAAATACAGACCTTTAAAATATTAAAAACCCATCTGCAAAATTCCAAAGAAAAAATATGAAGGACACCCTCACTGATAGCTAACAAAACACTCAGGGACACAAGGTAATAACACAGAAAAGACATTTTTCATTCAATATGACCTTTAACTGAAGCTATTCTACTTGTTTAAATTCTTGATAAGAGGCAGTGGACTATTTTGCAGAGGAAAGACAAAAAAAAAGGCTCGGCTCCACGCAGAATGGTGACGGAGGACCACAATCGTTCCTGCTCAAGGATGAGCTTTGCCTCAGAATTTCCTTTGACTCATTCCTGCCGTTTCTTACTCAGCCTTCAAAAAAGTGTTGTGCCCTACAAAATCACTCTTTTAAAAAAGACAAAGATACACGTTTCATTGAATGTGTGATGCCCTTATAGTCAAGCTGTTGCGATTGTCTCAAAACATGTGAGTCATTGCCCTTCCAACATGACAATGCAAGGCCGTCTTCATTTCATAATTACATTTTCTAGTTTGCATGAGGAAATGCTCCTCCTGATTGATGGCACTGATAAATACTTAGCACCACAGTGAACTGGCCATCAATTATGCATCCAAATGATGAACCTTTATCTTCATTGCTTCCTCTTAGGTTTGTTTTATAAATGCTTGAAAATATGAATGTATTCATTTTTGATACACACATCCTCATGACCCTTTCTGTGCATCTCTTCTGAATGAGAGAGCAATTTTGCAAGTCCATCAATCCTAACCCCAAAGAATCATTATTTCAGTTTTTTTCAAAAAGTTCTGGGGAGAAAAAGAAAAATCCCGCAGTTGTGGACAAAGAAAAAGAGCTGCCTAATTGAGTGCGAATCAACCTCTGCCTCGAGCTGAATGTCAAAAGGTGTGAATGAAGATTGGCTGGAGATAATGAATAATTACATCAGTGTTGGTAGCTTGGCCATGCATGTGTGTGCGCGTGGCGTGTGCAGCTGTTTACACAGTGTGCCTTGTCCATGTGTCTGTGAATTGGATCGGTTTCTGAGTACAAGCAGGTGCATAGGTGCGTTTTCAGTCTTCCTTCACTTTCCCACAGCGCTACTGTGCGTGCGTGTGTGTGTGTGTGTGTGTCTGGGTGTGGGCGACTTAATGTGTGCAGGGGATGTTTTGAATGAGGAAAAGCCAGCTGGTGCCATTTGAGATTGTCAGCAAGCGCCGGTGAATTGAATACAATCATCCCTCCGTCTCCTCATGCTATCACAGTGATTTGAAACAAACAAACAACTTAACGTTATAAAGTAATTGACAAAAGACTATTACACTTATTCTTTGCAACTGTAAAGCCTTTTTTTTTTCCCCACTTTTTTTTTTTTTTGTGATGAGGAATTTGTTTGAATTTGAGCAGAAGAGTTCAGTGTTTTGGAGTCACATTAAAACGCTTTCATAATCCGCTGATCAAAAGTGGAATCTAAGTGAAGTTCAGAAAGAGGTTCTGTGGCACAACACCCCCTTTTGAAGAAGTGAAAAGGAACTATTACATTTTTAACCTCTTTTTTTTTTTTTCGGACGTGTGATTTTTCTGTGTTGAGTGTAACTATTATTAGCAGTGCAGGAAATTTCCTATAATTATGCATTTGGCCACCTACTGTACTGTAATAGCTTAGAAAAGCTTTCTTCCAAGGGCAGTCTGGCTCATTTTGCTTTTTAGAGCCGTGGTACTGGGAATGAATCGCTTTGCTTGACCAATTAGTATTCCATTCATAAATCTTGCCAATGGCATTGTTAAATCTTTAATAGCTCTTAATTTTTCATCTTGTCTTGAGAATGTTCTTGTTTCGTCTTTGCTTACGAGCCTTAGCATTGTTGTTGGGGAGATTAAACAAGGCATAATAGTTGTTCAATGCCATTAATATGCATAAAAGATTTTGGCTGACTTGCTGCTGATAGCTACGAGCAGCAAATACCTTCAAATCCATTGGTATGTCTAAGTGTTGTGGTGTTTTGCGTAGCGCCTTTGTGTATTGGGATTGTCTGCATGGAAGAACATTCATCATGGCAATTAAAGACTACAGCCTCAGGTCATGTAAGAAGTGGCCTCTAGTCTTGTAAGCATTGGCACTGATTCATTTACATGATTAATTCTTGCTGTAGATAAAAGGAAACGGCAACAAAAGCAAACTAACAACATATTCAGTGTCATCGTAGATTCAGCTGTTGCTGCTACCAGTTGATGATCCATGTCCAAAAGCATAACTTCGAAGCGAATTGAAAAAAGGGTCAGGAAATTGCTCAGTGGAAAGGAGATTATAGAATTTTCTGTTCAAATGAAAAAGAAAGGAAGAAACTGGGCATGCTTCTTCTTTGCACAATCCCGCATGATTGTGTGATTTGTTTGTTTGTTTTGTTGTTGTTGTTAGTTTTCCCCCCCTTTTTCCGCTCCCAAACTCTCTTTGAGCCTCCTCCGCTCAGACCATTTACCAAATCACCATGCAAACAAAAGCATCCCCAGGCCAGCTAAGCTTCTTTTCACTAAATCAATGATTTGGACTCCCCTCAGGCCATGGTGGAGACGGTCAACAATTTGCTGCAACCACAGGCCCAGGCAGCGTGGAGGGAGCTGAGCACCGGCGAGCAGCTGAGAGCTGCCACCATGCTGCTAGACACGGTGGAGCAAGGCGCCTTCGTCCTCGCCGACAACCTGCTGAAGACCGACATAGTGCAAGAGAACACTGAAAACATCCGTGAGTACATGACAACAGTCTTTCACACTAATGTAAGTTAATGTGAGGGAAGTGCCCATCCAGCCGTTTCTCTGTGAGGGTTTCTGCCGGTGTGGAGTACCAATGAAGAGGCCACGAAACTGGAGTATGAGCTAACTTACTGTAAGAAACAAAATATAGGTCCTTCAGGATAACTGGTGCTGAAATGAAATAGGAAAGCTCTGGAAGAACAAACATGTCTTTGTGCTTTTGTAGTCATTAAGTGGATGGGATATCGGCTTGACTGACTAAGGTCAGTGGATTCAGGGCTAAGTCCAATGTGATGAGCTGGATCTGTGTATCCATACTTCCTGGAAATACATGCAAACAAATGATCTGTTTAGCACATTGGGGGGTTACAGCTTCTTTGTTCCTGTTTTATTTGTCAGGGATGAAAAGAGCAAAAATTGAATCCCAGCAAGCAAAGTACTGACCTGAATGTTGTTGTCTTCGTTTGTACGATTTAACCAGCTTGGGCAAAATTCTCGGAGTTTCTCCTCAAGCTGCAGGGAAACAGATTCTCCGCTCAACCGGATGACTCAACATAGTCACTTTATAGTAGAAAAGACATGTAAGGATCTAAATGAAGTGTTTCATCCCTGTGGTATTGGGGTCACAAAGGTCACCATACTGCTATTGATCCAGGGTGCTGTCGGCACTTGAGGCTGAGGGACAAGTGTGAAGGTCACTGGATTAATGCTTTCTCCCTCAAAGGAGGTTAAGTCTGGCTGGCTGCTTATGGCTCATGGAAGTTTGCTGTAAATTGACGATTATCTCAAATTATTGTGTTTGTATCCATGTCAATTATTAGCTGGAATTAACCACTTATCATTTAGATCAGGGATCACTGCTCATTATTCAGCATGTAAATACCAAGCGGGAAGAGATAATGGAACTTCTGCCATTCCTGTTTTTCCCCAGTGGCCTTTTGAGAACTGGATATGTGAGTTTTTGAATAGCAGAATTGATTAAATCTGCATTGAGAATCATTTAGAAATAACAAATTAAAGTGGAATTAATTTATCTCCCTCCTTCCTTACTTTTCTTTTATTTATTTATTTATTTTTTATTGCAGATGGTGCTGGTGGTTACTGGGGCAAGAGGAATTAAGAAAAAATAATGTTATGATGTATCACCCCCTTCTCTGAACATGTTTTTTTTTTTTTTTTTTTTTTTTTAAGTTCCTGCTGCCATGGCAACCTAAAAATTTAGGTCTACTGACTTAAAAAGAAGCAGCCATAAGGAGAATTAATAAAATGGAATTTATTGTATCTGGCACATAATTCATCTGGGTATTAAGGAGAATCTGGGCTCGTTTGGAGAAGGAATGAGACGATGCCTGCACAACTTTATAGCGCAGAGTGGTAGTCTGGTTAATTATGTGCTGGTGACATGTTTAAGGCTTTATTTCTCTGTTTGCTCTGTTTATTTATCTTATTTTATTTTATATTTTGCAGCCAGTGGGCACATGCAATCGCTCATGCCGCATGAGGTGGTTAAATGAGGACAAGGGAGCCCATTTGAACACTGATAATCACTGCAGCAGCTAATTATTGATCCTTCACATTGCATTACAATAAAGTGAGAGTTGTTACACATGCAGGTGCACTGCAGCTCACACACGGCGCCTGGTAAAATGCTCTATTTCAGATGGAGAGGGTTTCATTTGCTTTAAAGTTAATTTAAATAGCAAGAATTGCTTGTTCCAATTTTAGGCTTAAACTGATAATGAGATCTATTTTCTTTGCTTTCAGAGAAAAAGGATATTTCCTCACCCATTGTGTCTGTGTTTGTGTTTACATGTCACAGCGCATGTGTTCGTATCCGGCTTTGTCTGCACGAGAGGGTGCTTCACTCTCTGCATGATAATCTTATGAACAGATTTCTGCCGATTAGCATGTTATTTAAACCAGCTTTGAAGGTATAGCCTTCGGGTCCAACAACTACTATGGCATCAAAGAAATTCCCTAAAGCCCATCGTAAGCTCTTTTGCGCAACCACACAGGAGAAAGAGTGAGAGAGAGGGAGAAGAAAAATGCTTCTTTTATTCTAAAGGCAGGCTTGGAATCCAGGGAATGGTGAAGTATCTGGGGTATTGTCTTAGCTAAGTTGAATAGGAATGTATCACCAAAACCCCCTAAACTTTGAAAAGCACAAGGGAATGTTCGTACAAAGGGGTTTTTTTTTATGTTACAAGAGAATATGGGGAACCGTGGTAGATACAAAGGAAGGAGCTGATGTGGCCCTCTTTGTAGCTTTTCACAGACACTAACCTTTATCAACGTCAGAGGTGTCATCGCCCGGTGAAACATCAGCTGCATGCCTTATCAGGCTTAATGAAGCTTCCAGTTCTCTCGCTTGACAAAATGGTGTTTCAAGTTGAGATTCTCTGCCTGCAGGTCTATCTGCCATGCATTTGTGGAACTGTGGCAGTGACTGCCTTTAGCCTACCACCAGGGCACAATTGAATACAGTTTCACTGACCATGAAAATGTAGATTTGGACAACTCATGCTCAAGTTATTTTGCCGGGGAACACACAAAAAAAAAAAAAAAAAAAAAAAAAAATTGCAAGTGACTCAGTGATAATGCACATCATGCCAACCTTAATAATCAGCCATGAATGACAAATCAAAATTGGAACAATGCAGAAAACATAGTGGAGGGAGTGGTGGAGCAGCACGAGTGTGTTAGCACTGTATTAGAAGTGTCAGATTTAAACAATCTTGCTGTACACCTGTACAAATAAGATCAGACAGTTCCTTGTCAGCCGGCAGCTGAACACCTGATGAAAGACTTTTGAAAGACGGATTAAACAGCTGGTGCCAGCTCGCCAACACAAGCCTCAATCATCTGTCCGAGCGAAAGTTGTGCTTCAATGTTTATTGGAGGAATGAGTAAATTAATAACGTCTGCTGCATATCAGCATGTCCCACATTTCATACAATCTCTCCGGCGCATTTAAACCGCAGCTTGCTTTTATTCCGAAGGAGGACATTTGTGCAACTCCTTTTCTTTACTTCTTTAGCTCTCCCATACCTTAATGAGTCAGTAGATCCATCCTTGTGCCTCGGGAGTTAATGTGACATTTAGGAATGCCTGGATTTCGCACAGGTCACCAGCACTTGAGATTAGAGCACATTCAGCTGCTTTATTAAACTGAGTTGTATCGTGCTGTACTAGCTTTGATGGAATGAGCTTTTTATTTCAGCGCGGCTCCTATCAGCAGCTCATTTTCCTCTGCTAGATGACGCCAGTGTCTTTGAACCATAAATTAGGACCTTGCTTCAGACACAACAGCTGTTGAGCTGCAGCAGAAGTGAGCTCGTCCTTCCTCGTTGGTCTTTATCTCCTAGTATCTCTCTGCTCTTTGTGAGAAAAAGACTCCTTGTACTGTAATGAAGGCGTCTTTTTCTTTTCTTCCAACGGGCAAACACAACCTATAGTTTAAGAAGCAACACTCTTGTCACCTGAACGCTTCGTAATCACTTGATTAAGAAGCCTGTAGTGAGACGCTAACCCCCCCACCCACGCTCACACAAAGTGGAGAGGGAGGTTATCCCTCAAAGCGATGTGAATCAAGCAAGGATGTGTTGTATTTAGGGCTCGTCAGAGATACACTGATTAATTAAAGCTGCTACTACAGGAGGAAGGCTTTGTGAATCAGTGAAGTGGCTGGAGATGTGTTTGAAGATCGCTGCTGTCTCAAGTAACTCCCAGAGAGGTCAGGACCAAAGCTTCCATGATTCGTGGTTTTATTTTTCCATTTAGTTGGATGCCTTTTACATTTTCCTCCTTGTGCACACTGAGAGAATGTCGGCATATTTTGACTTCACAAGACAATGGGAAAGTCTTGTTCCTGTGCTGTGGGTGAGAGGAGAGGAAAACTTCCATTGTTTTCCATCTTGCCCGAATGGTCAATGGAGCGCATTTTTCCATTAGATTTAATTACCGTGAAAAATGGACTCAAGCTGACGTGGCACATCCATGTTGAGTAAATAAATGGATTTCCAGAAATGACTAACATTCAACCGTCCTTCCTCTGCAGTTTCTTCACTTTACAGTTTGTGTATCGTTAAAAATGATGTGATATGTGCTTAATATTTTCGTGCTGTGGTTTTGACTGTGTGTGTTCAGAGCTGGAGGTAGCAAGGATGAGCACAGACGGCAATTTGCCTGATCTGAAGTTTCCCCAGACTGGAGGACAAGGCAACTCCATCCACCTGTCTGCTAACACACTAAAGCAGCACGGACGAAACGGTGAGTCATCAAATACATTTGAAAATCTGTGATCGATCCGTTATTGTTCGCAGGCCTTTTGCACAGCACCACTTGTTGTGATATTCAGATTGGTGATAAAATAGAATTGTTACCGGACGGACAGTTTTTTGACTCCGACAAAAAAAAAAAAAAAATTGTGTAACTTGAAAAACTTTCTGATTTACATGATCCGCTGTAATTAATCAAAATAGTTCTTTTTCCCTTTTCCACCAGTGGATGTGATGCTGAAATCGGCTTCATTTTTTTTTTTTTCCCTTTTTGTAAGATTTTCATTATACATGCGGCTGAATAACTTCCAAATTGTTGCCCAAATCCTTTGTTGGACTGCACATAAAGCACAGGGATGATTGTGCAGTCTTCATTCAAACTGGGTCCTAGCTGTAGAATTAGTTACGTTCAAGTGCTGCCTCTAAACTGTAAATGAGGCAGTTAGACACAATACTCAGCCATCTTCAGGAGCAATGCGGCCCCATTTTTAGATTTTATTATCAGCTCATGCAAATCTGAATTGACTCAAGCTGAGCCCGGTGCCTCTCGGCTGGATGACTAAGTCCATGTCCAGCCAAGACCGGCGGATCATTATGGCAGAGTGGCAGATATTTTCCTCATCATCCAGTGCTATTGCACCCAAATTGTTTTCTTTTCATCTGAATGAGTGATCTCTGTCACGGCAGGAGGGAACTTTCTTTTGTATCAGTGTTCAAAAATGAGACAGCAGGAGGGGAAAGAGATGTGTAGCGCAGAGAAAGGAAATTATTAACAAGAAAAATGCTTGCCTTTTTCCATTCATATTTTTGAATAATAAATTGAAAATAACGGTTGTTGATGTAGGAAGGATTTCTTTTTTCCTCCTGTGGAATGGTGCCAACCTTGACATGGGTTTCTTCTTCTTCTTCTTTTTTTTGACAGTTTTACGGTGCAGTTTCTTCACACTCTTGTGTTAACAAGGCTTCAGCTGAGGGACTGTTTCTATTATTATTTCCAGAATTTCTCTGGTGTGGCTGAAGTTCAGCTGTCCAATTTACAAGTCACGTAAATAGCATAAAATCAGACTCCTTGCTTCTTGACAGACTACAGATGGACGGGAAATAAAGACACATGTCAGCACTACAGTGTGGACAAACATAATCAGCCACAATATGCAATCAGTTACCGGCTTTGATGCTCTGGCTGATGAGTGGACTTTACTCTGGGGAAGTTTTTTCTATTTTGGGTTAGAATTCTTGCTAAAACTACATCAGACAGCTTCATTTTAGGCGATCTCGCCATTTCAGCTTGAGCAAAAGGCCCCTACCTCAACATATTTTCTGGTTTTGTTTTGTTTTTGTTTTTTTCGTCTTTATTTTCCAGCTGTGTCTATCGGCTACTTCTGAATCTTCTAATGATCTGTAACATACACCAGACGCTTCTGCCAGCTACCTACTATAATGTCATTTAGCAACTGAGCAAAATGGGTTTAGGGTGGAGTGCGTGCAGGCCCTTACAGCAGCATATTAACGTCCTTTGTATAGCCGGAGTGTGTTCCTCTCACTGACATACGTGAAATTTTGACCTTTTGACCATTTGTGGTGTTGCAGGTGAGATTCGGATTGCATTTGTCCTGTACAAACACATCGGGGTCTACCTATCAACAGAGAACGCCAGCATGAAGCTGGGCAGCGAAGCCATGGCTACCAATTACTCGGTCATTGTCAACTCGCCGGTTATTACAGCCGCCATCAACAAGGACGCTAACAAAGTCTACCTCTCTGACCCAGTCATTTTTACCATCAGGCACCTCCAGGTAATTTTCTGCTTCTGTCAGTGTATGGATCTCTGAGTGGAAATGTGTTTTATTTTCACTTTGATGCTGCTGCCTGTGTGTTTTAATGTGCTTATTGTCTTGGATTTTTTCGTTTTAGTTTTTTTTCTACTTCCACACAAAAACACACTTATAAAGACATTTTCTTGACAGAAAGTTCCCATTATAATTTTTTCTGTCCCTAAGGCGCAAGGAAAATGGACAAATCTAATCTCAAACCAGGGAAAATTAAGTTAAAATGCAGAAGTTTTATTCAAAGAATGGTGTAAAAAATTAAATTGCGGAAAATAAATTTGCTCACAAGGTGATGACAGAGATGCATGTTGTTGTTTCTGAGTTTTTACAAATACCAGCCCGATTTCCGGAACAAATATCCGTCTTATTGAGCTTCACTGGAGGCTGTGGGAGTCGGGACTTCTCCCTCTTAAATCCATTATCTTCTCCACACACTGCTACCCTCGAAATATCCCTGTTTTGTCTACAAACAGCGCCTTTGGCGACTATCAGGGATGTTGAGCAACCATAAGAGAATTGCAGCGGCTCTCATGGGGCTGGGAAGGAAGCAATAATAGCAGAAAGACACAGCACACAGGAGTACAGAAATATAAAAGGACAACGTCAAAACTAAACGACTGGAAAATGTCGGGGTGCAATGTCAGCGAAGATATTGCTTTGACTCGCCTACCTTAAGTGTAATTTTTAATTTGGACAGTCGATTCAGTAATTTTACTGTTGGTCAAATGTTGAGGCAGTCGTGCTTTTATACCCTTTTCCTGCTCAGCTCAAGTCATTTCAATAAAACAGTGCCCTTTTGCAAAAGTGCATTTCCTGCAGTGTAGGCTTCTTCCACCTGACGCACAACGCCTAAACCTTCTAAAAGAGCTGCTAACACAACTGTCATTTCATCACATTAAAGGGCTTTAAACATACAGACATTTGCATAAAGAGCACACATGTACATGGAGAACTTGACAATTAATCACTGAATAATCATAATTACAAATCTGGCCTCTGCGATTAATTAAACCTGATTGGATGTGATATTGATGTTTTGTGCATAGAGCACTTGCTCGGGTGCGTCAGATCAAGAGCTGTCTGTTCTCTGGTAAACAAGTGAACCAGTCAGAGGTGTGAAGTCAACGATCTGATCAAATGGTCTCCTGCTTTGCAAACTCAGTTATGGCTGTTGGATGAAGTTTCCTTTGGGGATAACTTTCATTTTATTTCTCCCTGCTGGTGTCACGCAATTCACATTTGGCTTGAAGAATGAAAGACTGATTAAGTAATGGTGATAATCAATAACAACAATAACCTAACTAGCCAGATAAGAAAGAAAAGTTGCTATTTTCACACAGCACTAACTAATCAGAATGCGATCATGATCCCGTCATTGTATATTAGACCAAAAAGTATGTGTCCAGTGCTTCCACAACAAATCAAAGCAAAGATATTCATTATTTATTTGACGTGTTGTGTCAACTTGAACTCCACATTGATAATGAACCCCAGTTATTTCGACTCTGTTACTAAGCAGGGATTCCTGTGTTTCAGGCATACCATCATAAAGCCCCCCTCTCAACCATGCGGTTTTGGATCAGTGGTCTCCTGGGATAATGATGTGTCCTCTAGTTATTGTTTCGCTTCCTTGCCTCGCCACTTAATGGCACCAATTACAGCCATTAATGGGACGGGGGGTCATCCTATCTCCTTGCTGTGGAATATTTTACATGGGGTTTGGGTGTGTGAAGGGTAAACTCAATCAGCGGCAAATTTACATTCACAGAGGATGAACCTTATTAGACTAATTACCCTCAAGCAAGTGTGAAACTATGAAAAACTCCAGCTCCTCGCAGTGTTTACAGTAGGAGAGCTGATACGTTTAACCTTGGAAGCTGTGAGTCGCTGAGGAAAGGTGCCTTTTTACGCTTTTCTTCCTGAAGCTACAAAAGAAATTGGAGCTCAAGAGGGAAAGGCTGTTGATGTATCTATTTATCAGCAGTTACGTTTTCATGTGCCTGTGTGCTGGCCAACCTCACTGAAGCAAATATCTTTTATAAAATGGCAAGCATGATAGCAGGGAGGCGTTCTCGTCGTAGGGGCTGTAGCCCGGTGCAGACAGTAGTGGTGCCCATTAAACAGCAGGACGTCCTATTGTCACACAGTGAAAGTTAAAGAGAAAGGTCAAAAAACCAACAAAAAACACGCATGGGGCCGCTTCAGGCTGTATGACAGGAAAGCCACCTGCTACTCACTTTTAAATGAATATGGATTGCATCGGGGGAAAAAATACCCTTCATAGAGGGTCTGTACTCTGCAAACAAAGAAGATGAACAATGGCAGTGTGTAACTCCAGAACGCTAACACCCAAGTTGCATTTATAATTTTTTTTTTTTTTTTTGTGTGCTTCCACAGCAATCTAAGGAGAACTTCAACCCCAACTGCTCATTCTGGAGTTACTCCAAGAAAACAATGACTGGCTACTGGTCGACGCAGGACTGTCGTCTTCTTGGCACCAACAGGACACACACCACGTGCTCCTGCACCCATCTGACCAATTTTGCCGTCCTCATGGCTCATGTGGACGTTAAGGTAGGCCATCTCTTTTTCCCCGTCCTGCTTTTCACTGGAGCCATTTACCCTCGAAAAATGTGCCATTTACAAAGAGACATGACGATACATTGATCCATCACAGTTTATAGTCTACTCCAAGATGATTGGTTGACAAGAAAAGTAAGGTCCAGAAAGTGTGAAGCAGAATGCATCCTTTTCACTGCTGCAATTACGTTTGCTTTTTCAAGGGGAAAATTGGTAACTGTTTTCTGCCCTTCACAGCACTACATCACAGTACACTAACATTTAAAAATGCCATTACACACTCTATTCATATAGTTTTAAGTATTGACTTGTCATTGTATGTGTGTATTGATAGCTGCGATTTTGAGCCACCAATGTATGAAACTGCCCAAATATGCACCGATTTGTGTCAACATCTTTATACATACGGCAGCAACGAGGAAATTCTGTGCATTTGTTGTATTGTCGTTTTATCTGATACTTAGTGAAATAATGTACCTTTACCTGTCAACTACCTCACTCTGTTTGGACACATGTTGAAGTTATCTGTCACGCTAAAGCTAAGGATAGAAATTAACATTAATTAATGCGTAAGAGCAGCAAATCAAAAAAATGACATTTAATTCCCTGAATGTCAGTGTTACACTACAGTTTTCAATTTTGACATTTATTCACTTGATGGCCAAGAGCTGGGTGAGAAGATTGATCCCAACCTCGCGTCAAACTGTGCGAGAACAGTCACACCTGAGCTTTTGGTTCAAGATTATTAGCTCAGCATAAAGACTGGCAATAGAAGGAAACGGCTAGACTGACATTTTTGCTTCAATGTTGGCGTTAATGTTGGAAAAAAGAACTGAATTGACCAACAAATCTTTTATCAAAGCCTTTGTTGAATCATTATCTTTGTCTCTTTAAATAGCCACTGTTGGATTTTTTTTCCTTAAGCTCCAGTCTAATTCTTCGCAAAGCTAATTGCCTCCCAGCACAAGCTCCATAGTTAATTTACATCAGGATTATAAAGTCAAACCTTTATGTGTTTATTAGAGAACTTATTGGGTTTTGAATTCAAGCTTTTAAACGGCAACAGTAACAGAACACTTTTTGTTAGGCTGAGCCACTCCCAATTTCCTCTTTTATTAATGTAAGAATGTCTTCATTTATACACTTATTTATTTTTGCAAACACGTGAAGAATAAAAATTAAAACATTTAAATTGTATCCCACATTGCAGGGTTCTCTCAGCACAACATGATTATAATAATTATTATTTTATTTATTCATTCTTTTGCCTTAGGGTAGCTGCAGAAATAAAGTGAAATAAGTGTTTTAGTATAATTTTATGTGTGGGTTGTTGGGGAAGGGAGTAATTAATAGGCAGTTGCTGCTGCAAATTGTCCCAAAAAACTGTTTTAGTGAAGTGAAGTTTAAGTGAAAAATAAAAATATTGGGCATTTGATTTGTGCAGAGTGATAACTGTGGGGGCCTACGACAAGCCTTGGAAAATACGAATAAAAAAGGAAAAGGACAAATATGAAGGAAGTGAGCGAGTTGGAGAAGGTGGGAGTGTCAGTGGTCAGGGAAGAAGCTGTGCTGTCTTTCTGATGCTGACTGACAGCTTAATTATTTCTGTCGCAGGAAGTTTGAGAAGCTTGCTGCTGACATGGCAGAGTAGTTCTGTGTGTCTTGTGTGGCATGTCTCTCTGCGGAGCCTTTCTTCTGAAAGAGAACAAAGGAGAAACAGTCTGTGAGCACTGTCCCAGTTGGCCCAGTTGCTCCATGAAACCACTAGACCTTCTTTCACCTCCCTCTATTCCCCAGTCCAGCTCTCCGTCTCTGATAGATAGGATGCAAAAACTCATTTGCAAAAAACACTCGTGCACAGAATCTGAAATCTGAAATCCGGTTTTTTCATCTACACAAATGACTCTGGCGGCGGTGTGGCTTATTCCCAGCTAAAAAGAGCCACTGTTTTGCCACTCAGCAGCGTGACTTTTGGACCCACTAAGCTCACCGCAGGGCTGAAGCCGAGTCTGGAATAGCGAGGAAATCAGGAAGAATGGGAGCCTTCACGCAATGAAAGCAAAGCAGCAAAAAAAAGAAAGAAAAAAAGCAGTAAAAGAAACGCTTTCAGTCCAGCCAGTGCCGAACATTTCAGAAGGTTTGGCTTGCTTGTGCAACTGCATTCACTGTAGGAGAGTGGACAGTGGTTACACCCCAGTTCTGACTGATAGTGTTTTTTCACTTTCTTGTATTCTTCATCTTTTCCACTTGGATGTAATAAAAGGCAGCTTGTTCGAAGTTGCCACTGAATGGGAGATTTGGAGGCTTTTTATTTGACAAACTGTCACTGTGTGGTATCTGAGAACACTCTGAATGGAGGGAAAATGGACACGTGTGTGCGTGTGCAGGGAAGGAAATTTTTATAAATTGAAGAGCCTATCTGTTTCTGTATCCATAGCAACCGAACATACCGCAGCTCATCTCTGCATTGTTATTACTCATTACCCTCAGAGCAACAGATTATATTCTAACCCTGTTTATTTCTCAGTGGCATCTCAGAAAGAAAAAAAGAGCAATTACAATTTTCCTTTGGAGGACAGATGCTCACTGGCTCGCTACAGTATCACCATCATCTTTCATCTTGTTGTTTTTGGGGTTTTTTTTGTTTTTTTTGGGGGGGTGGGGGGGGGTTGTGTGCATACAAGCTGAGTGTAATGATAGCGTTACATTCAGAGATCTTTATGTTCTGCTTAATAAGCTGTCGCCTGCATCACGCTTACAGTGTTACATTTTTAGCACCAAAGTTATCATCGGCGTTAAAGTGGCACGTAGTTGTCGCAGATTAGAAACTGCAAAATATTTTCCCATATGTGCGTTCGACAGAATGAATGCTGTCTTGTTTTTGTGTGTGTGCGTCCTTGGTGGTGATTAGGGTTAGGGTTGCTGCATGACACTCAAGCAAATGTCAAATGTATTGGAAAGCAGTGTTACATTAAAGAATTGATTTGCATTTTCATTCGGAAATATTATATATTCATAACTGACATGTTGTATAATCTCAATTTAGGTCACCTACAATAAGCTTCAGCAGTTCCAAAGTCTTGCTGCTTTTACTTTAACTCCACTGAGACTAAACATGTTGGTATAAAACTAATAAATTTGCACTAATATGCTTGTGAACAATAAACCTTGTAATTACAGTCCATCAGACATTGATTGGAAGTGTGGGCAAGGTAAAACCTTTACCTGCACATTTACATTCAAATGAAAAAACCCTTCAATTTGAATGTACTGTACAGAATATGAGACCCTCAGAAACACTCAGCAGTAAAGCAGCCGCAGACTGTGTCTCACTGGGATTAATTATGTTTGAAGTCAATTAGTTCCTCCAAATAATTTCCAGTTCACATATTGTAGATGTTGGAACATTGTCGAAAATTTGCAAGCGAGTGCCCAAAGATGTTTAGAGCATTGGTGGTTTCTGATGTAAGAGTCTAAACCAAATTATCAGATGTGAGTTGTTTTTTTGTTGTTTTTTTTTAAACTAGTTTAATATTCTCACAAACTCAATAATCACACTTTTCTAAGGCAAGCCTCCTTCTTCTCAGGAGTACAGCCACACAACACGAAATGTGCCACACGCAGGAGATCAGGTAACTGCCACTTAAGACGATCACGAGGGCATCGAGGGCTGCTGTTGCCGCCTGTGTCATCACTCCAGCCCTTTGTTCTCTAATTTTGAGCAATCTAGCCAGAGAGCTGATGCTTCTGACTGATCCTGGAATCTGAGCAGAGAAGCACCGTCGGCCACATAAACAAATTAAAACTCAAACAGCAGCTGCATGTAAGCGATTATAGGTCTCTTTTGTATCTTTTCAGAATGATTGCAAACAGCGTTTTGGAAGGAGCGCTGCGAGAGTGGGTGTACTTTGATGTGACTTTGCAAAGAAGTCTGATGATTCTAACCTCGAGTTGTCCCCTCACTGGGCCTTGAGATGTTTTGCTGTGATCAAAGATACTTAAAATCTATTGGAAATAAGTCTATTCCACTCAGCTCAATACTGAAAGGAAGGGTTTAGCTTTGTCAGTGGGGGGGGTTGAATTTGCTCACCACATGAACACTTCAAATGAGATTATTTGACTCCCATATCAACAGATAATGTGGTGATGTTTACTTGTTTTTGGTGCACAGATTAATCTCTTTGTTGCTTAAACATTTCTGGGTCACTTGCGTGACACATATTTTTGAGTTTCCCTAATGGTTCATGCCCATTCAAGCTCCGGGGACCCCCCATTAAATGTTTTCCTTTGAATTTCAGCCTTCTGTTTGTGAGGATGGCAGGTCGACATTAGCGAGGAGTAAAAAGTCTTTTAAATATGGACTAAACACAAGCCAGCTGAAGAAATATAGACATGCCCCGGTTAAACCTGCAGGCCATTATTTAGGTTGTTGATGTGTGCTAAGATAGGCCACAGGGAGGCATTGAGCTACTGGTAAGTGGCACTATCCCCACCAGACCAGTAAGTATAAATCAATGGCACATCCCACAAGATGATGGAGAGGGTGATATTTGGGTAACATTCATCACTGTCCTTACACAATATCTCCACGCTGGCACCATCAGATTGTAACTGTGATGAAAAAGGACAGTCAAGGTTAGTTGTGTATTTTATGATGAAGCGCAGACGCATGGTATGGCTCTCTCCATACAGTAGGAGAGATTTGAGGAAAAAAAGAGATTAAAATAGATTCATTTGTATGTGTAACGCACCAGCAGAGAAGACAGTCCATGTTAACTGCCATAGCAACTGAAATGCATGCTTGGACAATATATCGTCTTTTGGAACACAGTATGACATTAGATACATGCGCTGAATGTCAGCTTCCCGGCCTGCTAGCTTGAATCTCTCCCTTAGCTCTTTGAAATGTGACGAATTTGCCAGGATCTGTGATTCATATGCCCTCCCTGCAACGCTTCCTCATCCCTATGCAGATCATAAATCCTTGGTCATACCGGAGGTGAACTTGTCACATGACTCCCTGCAGTGGGCCACTGCCTCTTAGCGCAACTGTCTGCCTCGGCTCACCGTATTTCATGAGTCAAAGCTCGGCTCTTGAGGCATATAGGGAGATTTATGCATTTTAATTGGATTGGCTTCATGGCCCCATGCTGAGAGCGGTTCTTTGAGGTATAAAGGATCGACTCTCTCTTCTCTTCACCACTCTTACCCTTTTCGGAGGCCAGGTTGAGAAGGTTTTGGCTTTAAATGCAGAATGTTATGGTAATTGAGTACACACGGTGTGATGTTGGGGTTCAGATGGCTCGGCTGGAACGACCAGTGCTCACTTCCACGTCTGCTCCTCCACGTCTGACTGCTCGAACGCCGAAAATCTTATTTTGTGCTGTGTGTGAGCAGATCAGGGGAAAAGCCAATCTCCTCAGGCAGAAAATGTGTGTGTTTAAGAAATAAGAGAGAAAGATTGAAGAAAAAAATCGACTGATAAACAACATGGAGGCTGTATGGTTGGCCACCTTTGCAACGCAGTGAGTGCATTTCAGATACAATTTTATCTGGCCGCTTTAGAGACCCCTCCACAGATTCCCATCATGGAGGACTGTTGTGTGAGGTTCAGTGCAGCGGCTGTGCAAATCGCATCATTTGCCATCCTACCTGGGCAGAGCCTCCGAGTAAGAGGCAACTTTTCAATATTGTGGCTAGACACACGTCAGCCATCATCCACCTTCCAAAACAAAGAAATCATGCTACAGTAAATCCATCACCGAGGCATAGATATCCTCCGCGGCTTTCTGTCTTTCTTTTTCTACAGCTTCCTCTTTTCTCTGTTGCCGTCACTTTCTCTCTGACCTGGCCCTTCTCCAGTTGAAGGTGCGATTGTGATGGATGGAGCCCCGTAGCCACGGCGCAGTTCAGTAGCCCCGGAGACCTGGGCGTCCATTCGCAATGCTCTGCAGCCAGCATCACCTATCGCATCACTACCTCTGTCATGTAGCAGACTGGGAACAGACTTATGTGTCACATACAACAAACACCTACAGCGCACAAACATCAGCATCTGTTACCAGCCACTGCGTAGGTACTTTTCTACAGTAAGCGGCCTGAAATTGGCCTTACTTCCATGCAGACAAGCCACACGCGCACACACACACACACACACACACACACCCACACAGACGTCTGCTCTATGTAACATCTTGCTGCCCCACACCCAGCACCCCCTCCAACATATACACAACGGCTCATCAGGCAGGAAAATCAAAAGAGCGTTCTCCCCAGACTCAAGGAGCACTGCGGCTGTTATTGTACCAGAGCCCCTTAATGATCAGCATCTGTTCCCCTCCCTGCTAGCGTTAGCTGAGCTGCCACTAAACAAGGCGTTTGTGCAATACTTCATCCACTAAGTTTCCTGACTGTAACCTGACTTAGTGGGAAGGAGGGGTGGGGTGGCGGATGGTGTTGAGAAATAGAGAAAAACCACCCGTGGATGTTGATAGTCCCTCCCGGCGCCCACCAAGGAAATACTGCTGACTGCGCTCGAAATATGATTTAAAGAGGTGCTTGTTTGAAAGCCATATTAGACATACTGTGTGCTTTTGTGGGGTTATTTCTCAACGTAAGCAAATATTTTTTCGCCGTTGTACTATGCTATAGCCTCAAGTCGTACATTATTTGCTTGAGGTCAAGACCGAGAGAACACAGGCTTTGATATCAAACAACCAAACTGCACTTGAAGTCACGGTATTGTTTCAGTTCTTGACGGATGCACAGTTAAGAGGAGTTTATCTTTGACTTTAAGTAACGCTACTCTGCGTTGAAATAACGTGTCTTTAATCATTCTTAGCATTCAGACAGCCATTATGCCAAAACTGAAAAGTTCCACCTAGATAGCTTTTGAGTCCCAGCAGGGATGACAGTCAATTGTACTGAGGTTGGCTGATTTCTTTAAAATTACCCGCACCCTCCCCCACTTTTACCCCACCTCTCCATTTTTCTTTTCTTTTTATTTATTTATTTATTTTTTTAATCAATGCCCAGCAGGATGAAAAGAGGATAATACCTTTGGGAAATTAGGAAGCCTCAGAAGCTGACCGAAGTGTTTGGATGGAGTAATTATGTTTAGTTAATAAATCAAGATGTCACTCCTTGAAGCTCATCTTCATTACAAGTTTTACATATAGGAGGCAGTCATTTTAATACACACCTCATGTTTTTGTCGTCTGGCTTTTCTTCCCTGCTGGTACCATGGCATGTGTCTGACGGGTAACGATAGTGCACATCCTGGTTCCAGATGTGAGTTGCTCTAAAAATTGTAACAGTCTGCTCGTGCAAAGTGAATACTTTTTTCAGCTTTGCAATTTTTTTTACCAGGTGATATACACACAGCCATTTAAGATGATCTCAAATGCCCCATTACTGATAACTATCACATCAGTTTAAATCCATTCATCCAAACTGATGTTTTTTTTACCTGTTGAGGACATAGAAGGTATTACGGTGGCTCTTACAGTATTGTTTATGAAGTTTTTTTTTTTTTTTTTTTTTTTGAGTCATCCATGCTAAAACTGCACTCAATAGTTACTGAATCCATTACTTTACGTTAGCATGCTTTTTAAATTTCCAAGCATATATCCCCTGGCAACTGTATTACTGCCCCCTGGGATACAAAGAATCCTTGGCTGGCACTGATTTAGAGGTTATCCATTCAAAGCAAGTAAAGAAGGACCAAGCCTTCAATCTCAATTTATTGGTCAGATGCCACCTACTATAGCATGTATTCACAGAATCTTTGCTCTTGGCAGGTTCTGATGTTGCTTCAGATGGTTTTGTTTTAATGTGCCTCTCCCCACTTCTGCCTAAGTATCCCAACGTGCACTTAGCTTTTATGGACTGATGTAAATTTTCTTTCATGGCTGCAGTGCAATCGCTGTTGATCCTTATCTCTCCTGTAAAGCCACAAATTTATTGTCAGCAAAAGGCTTTTTAGTGCCCCAAACTAGCTCTGGTGGCAAATCACTGTTTGAGGAAAACAGGAAAAATTATCTACAAGCAACAGTGAAGGTTGCTGACCATTTGCGGTTTGATTGTGTTTGCTGTTGTGATGGTCCTGCGACCCCTCAGACTCAGGCGGAGGCAGTTTAGATTGATTCACACTGACTAATTCATGATCCATATCTGCCACCTGTGGCTCTCTGTGTAGTGGTTTGAGGGTTGAGCGAATACATTTTACATCCACCATTTCACACAAAACAAAAAAAAAAAGAAGAAGAAGAAGAAAACTGTGAATAACAGCAGTTTTGTTTTTTTGTTTTTTTTTCTGCGATAGAGCAGGATTGTGGTTTTAATGTCATTTGTTTCATTTTACCACTGACATTTTGGGGGTTTTTTCTTTTGCTTTCTTTGCTTATTTGCATTATCTTTTCATTGTCAAAAACACCAATGCTTTTCTGGGTAGAATAAAGAAAAACATATTTATCATAATGTCAGTACGAAAACTAAGAATGAACCAGATGTTTCACCTTCTCTCAGAACACAGCTCCTGTCCACGACATGCTTCTGGATGTCATCACCTGGGTCGGGATCCTTCTGTCTCTGGTCTGCCTGCTCATCAGCCTCTTCACCTTCTGCTTCTTCCGTGGCCTCCAGAGCGATCGCAACACCATCCATAAGAACCTGTGCATCAGCCTGTTCATCGCAGAGTCCCTGTTCCTGGTGGGCATCAATCGGGGTGACCAGCCGGTAAGTCTGCTGCCGGTACAGAGAAACCATCATGCATACAACGGGAAAGTTGGCCATTTTTTCTTAGCATCACAGCACAGGCAGCACAACCAGTGGAAGCATCACTTGCAAATACTGGAATAGTCCGTGCTGCAAAGCCAATTTGAAACAACATTCACTTCATTTTAAAGAATACATTTTCGAAATTATTTCGACTCAACAATTCTTCCCACCTGGCCCACATCCCATGCCTAAAGAGATTCCAGCGCAGAACGCTTCAGTACTTTTATCATAATCCTGTTGACAAATAAACAGACACAAGTAAAAGCAGCCTCCTTGGCAGATGTAATTGAAGGAGCAAATCAACATTTTGGAAAATAGGCTTACTTGCCATGTTTCGAATAAAGGATTAGTGAAAGTAAATCTCAAGTCTCAGATTATGACTTTAAACCTGTGCTATTAGGTAACCCTACATTATGTGAGGGGGCGAACAATGTAGTGATTTTAAATCCATAAAATGATTGTAAAAAAGGGCCTTTTCAGCAGTGATATCTTCATTATTTTCAGCTTTTGTGGAAACATTTTGAACAAACATGTCTTTTTACAATGTAAGCCAAAAAGAGAAGCATTTTTTTTGGAAAGTGTTTTTTAAACATATATATATTCTGCAAGGGCGGCTTAGAACTCCCTGAAACGTTTGTATTAAAACATTTTCTTTCTTTTGGAAAGACGTAACCTTTGGTGCCACACAGTTCTGTGAGTGGTTCTTCCCAGTGAGTGCCCGTGGCCCTGAACTTTTTTTTTTTTTTTTTTTTTATTCTACCTGCCTCAGTGAGGTGAAACACTGAATGAAAAGACTTGGATCTCTTTGTTTCACAAATCCTCCCTCCCTTGGTCTCACAAAGGCAAACACACTTCAACATACTCACGTACCAACGCCCACCAACTTGCTGCTGCATCCTCTCATATCTTGCATTACTCTTCCACTGCACAGAGGCACTGACGTGAATTTATCCACTCCTTCCTGGTGCGGTTCTCCAATTTGCAAACACTTAGGATTTATCTGGATTAAACTTTTCAACACGTTTTTGGAGTAATATTTTTCAGTAAAAGATCATGCTGTCACTGTGCAGTCATCGTCACGTGCATTCGCTCCACACCCATGCTGTAGACAAATGTTTAGTCATTACATGTAAGCAGGACGGCAGAGGACTTTCTTCCACCTACAGCTTCTTGCAATTATGCCAACTTCACTTGCTAATGAGGCAGAGTACACAGTTAGCTTTGCTCTCAGAGGGGGGCGGGGGTTGAGACATTGTGAATGTACTGTCTGTGCAGAGTATAAAATGATCTCTATGCCCATAAATTTATAATGGGGTCAGGCACCGGAATACATCTTATAGCTAACAGTCTTTTTAATAATCGGAGGTATTTATTTATTGCGATTGTATGTATTATTCTCCCCGGTTTGCAGTGCAGGTGAAAAAGAATATGCCCTTCTATCCAACCTCATTCTGTCAGCACAAATCTATATTCTGCCCTTCAAACATTACCATAAGAATCTGTACCAAGACTCACAGGCCATAGTTTAGCAGCGAAGCTACTTTCCTGTGAAGTTAAAGATAATACTTTGGCCCTACACCTTTCCCTTCCATAACATTTTATGGGCATGATTCACAGCCCCGCTCTCAGATCACTCTCCTGGACTGCAGTTAATGTCCACTCAACCTTTTGGTTATTTAATTGAATCCATTCCAGTGACAAAATACGCCACTTATGTTCAACTGTGCCAATAATTAGATGAATCTACCTAAGTATTGTGTCTTATCATTGGTCGCGTGCGTACATGCAGATGTTGGTCCGCTCTATTCACGCTGCCGTCAGCCCAAGAAGTGCGGCTAAATTATGTGCCCACACCTGGCCGCAGTGTAAAATGCGGCGAGCTCCAAATTGCTCTTGGACTGTTGACTTCACTCCTTCATTCATATTTCCCTTTCATCCATGCCAGCTACCAAGCAAACAAACAAGACCGCATGGACCCAGTAGCTGAAGCTTTCTTCTGCCAGTCACTACAGGCAAACATCCAATCACTTCAGCCAAACAAAGCTTAGCAATGCTAATTGTTGGGAAGACACAAACATGGTGCGATCAGAAAATGCTGCATGGTTATATGACCCAGTTAGCCTGTTTTATTATGCCCTTTAGCAGGACATTTAATCCTACAGAAAAAGAGGTAATGCCCAAAGGGATTGGATTGAAATATGTTTTCAACAGTTAATGCTCACATCGCAAGTCTTTTTCACTCCATCTTTATCTCTCCCATTCCTTCTGTCACCATAAAACTTTTCCAGATTGCTTGTGCCGTCTTCGCCGCCCTGCTCCATTTCTTCTTCCTGGCAGCGTTCACATGGATGTTCCTGGAGGGCGTGCAGCTCTACATCATGCTGGTGGAGGTGTTCGAAAGCGAGCACTCGCGCCGCCGCTACTTCTATCTTGTGGGCTACGGCGTTCCCGCGTTAATTGTGGCAGTTTCAGCTGCAGTGGACTACAGGAGTTATGGCACTGACCAAGTGTGAGTACATTACACTCCCTAATCTGTCTGGATGCTGCAGGGAGACTGTCTTTCCTTTCTGCATGCTGTAGTCGAAGGACCTCATGCTGGGAGCTTTTTTTTTTTTTAATATATATATAATTTCTTTCCAAAAATGATTTATTCAACATTCATTTTGCCTGAGTAGAATTTAAACCAATCCATCACCACGGAGTACATGGACAGCTTCTTCGAAAAGTGCATTTGTCTACTTAACCAACAAATCATTTTAAAGAAGTATTTCATATGAAAGGACAACTCAGCCAATTTGACACATCAAGATCACTTTAGTAGTCATGCAGAGTCCTACTGCTCCTGATAAAAGGACTGTGTAACTGGAAAATGGGTCTAATGAAAATTGCATGATGGGTAGCGTGGACCCAGATATGTTGTATTTTTGGACATAATTTTAATCCATTACTTTTCCAATCTGTTCTGTAAGATTTTAACTGTTGCATTAGATGTTTGCTGATAAGAAATTGACCTCTGTTCTACCAGCCTCTCTATAGCGTTACAATGGCTTTTAAAGGTGCTTTTCAAATACATATACTCTACTTAGGGAGCATTTCGAGCGTCAGTAACGTGCACGAGCATACTTAACAACATATGGACTTGAGATGTGGATCAACTGCTAACACCATCGTAACTAGCCTGCTCCAGCAACCAGCATGTAGTCATCTGTGTGTTTTCTGCCTGAAATGAAACCAGCTCAGCGGCCATCTTTCTGCACAGAAAGAAGGAATGTAACACAGTCAGAGTTTTTGGACAGTGTAGAATCTGGGGATTTAGCTGACACCCTGATCTGGTGAGGTTAAGTGGGGAGAAACAAAAGAAGCGTAACCTCATCTTTCCGTGTGTGCCTACACACAGAGACACACTGCTAACAACTTGACAACTATTTGTGTTGGTTTGAAGCGCTTTAACAATGTTGCAGACGACGCTCCAATTGCTCTCGCTCATCATCAACTTTTAATGAAGCAGAACGGTTACTCAAGCTGCGTACATTTCCCTGCTGCTGAATTGACATTGTTTTGACAGAGAAAAATGCTAACTTAAGGAGATAGTATTGCGGGATGAATGTCAGTCTATTGTGGTTATTGTCTTCAGCTCTTTAGGAGGCACAAATTACAGCGTGGGGATGGAGAAATTTAGAGGTGGGAGGGGAGAAGGGGAGCAGCAAAGACTGGCTTTTTGTGTTTCCTACAGAAGCCCAGTAGGATATCATTTCCCAGCCCTTTCCACTTTAATACAAAGTGGTCTATGAAGCAGTGTAATACCAAGCAGGAGCTCACCCTCCATTTCTCTCTGTTAATCTCAGACCCATCTGAAAATAATGAAGACCGGCATCAGCGGTTTGCTTCCGAGATGTTTATCACATATGACACACACGCGCACGCACACACACACACACACACACACACACACACACACACACACACACACACACACAGAGGCATATAACCGGTAGACAGTGCATTTGTAGATTGGCGGCGCAATAGTTCTTGGTGATGGATGAGGTGATAGCTGCCACCGCCTGAGCCTTGCCATCATGTGAATAATTAAAGGCTGCCACCGGTGGAACAATTATACACAGCCATTGAAGGATGAGGGAAGGGACATGGCGTGACAACGTGGTGAATAGCAGAAAGTGGGTGGGGGCACGTAGTCTTGCTGCAAATTGATTTGAGGGACGGCGGGCACGTTATCACGGGTGGCCTTATTTTGAGCCGAAATATCCAACAAGTTGAGGTGAAAAGTGACCCGCGGTGGAATAGATGAATGAGGCCATGTCCCGTGACTCATAGTAATTGAGCGTATAAAACCAGGTAGCAGCAGCCTTAAGGTCGGCCAGCTCGTGAAGTCACCTGTTCAATGTCTGAAATCAAGTAATCTGCAGTCCCAGGAAAGTACAGTTGGATATCCATTTGGTCGCAGTAATTACTATGACTTTGCCCTTGAGCAAGCCACTGTACACACCTTTAGTCGAGCGAGGCTGCCTAGTTGCCAACAAAACAAGTGCGCGATTCAGTGTAATTCCTCCAGTTTAATGAAAGAAATACATCAGCCATCAGCAGACTCAGGAGGTGGAATAGCGTTCTGGTTTCGGTAATTTTGTTGCTGTTTCAGTACAATATACGAAGGTACATTTAAAGGTCAGCTGTTGAATTTCCTTTAAACAAATAGTTGTTTACATTCACCAAAACATTCGAGCGGGTCCTCGAGGGCCAACGAACATGTTGAACGCGTTTCCATCTATTTTGACATCAGCTAACAGCAGATTGTTGTGGACTGGTTCTAATTGGGTAAACTTCTTAACAGTGTTTGTTGATAAAGCTAGAATTACATGCTGGGGGGTGACTTTATTGGGGAGGGGGCATTTCAATTATGTTACAATGGATTGTTTTATTTTTTTTAAATTACAAACAAATATGCTACAGTGGCGTGAGACTGAGTTTTTGTGGAGGCTATATAGAACTGGAAAGTAAGGGATCTATCCTCTTTTAAATCTAATGTAAATGGAGCTTGCAACTAGTTTTCAGTAGTCAAGAAAATTAATAAATGGAATTTTTTTCTCTTTGGTGTGGAGATACAAATAAAGCCTGCTTTTCAAAAACATCAACAGTTCACAGGATACCTTTTAATCAATATTGCAAAATGACATAGAAGTCTTAAAAGACATATGCGTCAGGATTTGAGCTGCTGGTTACTTGCCAAGCCCAAATATTTCACTCACTTGATCACTATCAAACCAATGAAATGGTTTCTTCCAAGGATGTCCTTTGAGATTTAGTTACCTTTGGTCAAAGCACAGCCTGCGGAAGCTCACTGCAGATCATGTTAAAGTTTTTATTTCTTACGATAGGAATAATGCAAAAAAGTTGCACAGCAACTAAATCCGCTCTAGAAGCCAATTGCAACCATGACTCGAGTGGAGAATGGGAGGTAGAGGAGGCATGGGGGGGGACAGCCAACAGCTCCTGCCGCCCACCATGTCTTTAAATCTTTCTATGATCTGAAGAAGTAGAAGGCAAAAAAAGGAACAATAGAACCTTCAGCATAATTTATAACAGCAACGTTCGGAGCGAGTGCTTTGATGAGCTGCCAGAGCTCTGTGCATGTTCCTCAGCTTTTGTTTGCGCTTGTTCGCGTCTTTGTGCGCCCATATGTGTTTTTCAGCGTTGCCTCCTCTCATCCATTGATATCAGTGAGGGGGAGACGTATCGAGTCGCTGTAGCTGCAAAGGAACAGTCAATTTTTGTCCTGTCACTTCTTACACAGTATTCTCTCTTGTTTGTCTGCCAGCTCTTTGCAGACAAAAAGTGAAACATGTACAAACTTGTCCATGGCAGTTGAGGTTTTTATCCAGAATGTTCAAGTTGGTGGTTATATTCTTGTGAATAATGAAGATGCCTCCTCTCGTTTCTCCTCCACGGCAATGGGACTAAAATAGCAATCATCATATCATGGCTCATTGTATGGTTCTATTCTACTCTCATTGTTTTGTATTAGTATCAGACTGCTGTAAGTTTTTTGCAGACAAAAAAACTGTTATATTTTAAAGCATACTTCTTTGCACCATCAGTCTTTAAAGCCCAGTCGTATGTTCCTTTAAGGTGCCTCATACATTTCAGTTTACTTGAAAACGCAAATGAATTACAGTTATTCTCTGCCACTTCCATTTTCCCTCCCTGCCAGCCTGACTGACAATGCGGCTCTATGGACTGTAATTTTCCAGTGGCCAAAAATGGAGGCGTGTATCTGCTGCAGTAGCGGAGATTAAAAGATTAATAATTCAACAAAAGGCCATGAATCAATTTTTTTTTTTTCCTTTTTCTTTTTCTTTTGCTATTTCAAAGGAGCCCTGTCACCTTCTGCCATCCTTGTTGCTTCGGGTCTGTACTTCATTTAGCCACTGAGAAGAATTGACTATCTGCAGTGTTTTGGGGTCAGGAGAGCGCATTATTTCATTATTGACATAATTACAGCAGTCCAACGAGAACTGTGTGTGGCTACTCAAGGCCAATTCAGTTCCTTGGGAGTGATACAGTTAGAATTGTGATTGAATTTGGAACTAATTCAATCACCCATAAATTTATCATCTATGGTTATAATTTACCACCTTGCCCCAACAAATTTGTTGGGGCAAGGTGGTACATTCGATTATTGTTTAATGTAGGGCGCACATTGCCTCTATAAAAAACAGATTTTTTTTTTCTGTGAAAAGTCATCATTGTTTTTGTCATTGACACTGAAAGCCCTCTTGTCCTCCAAATTCTTACCAGTGCTCATAATTTTTCAAGCCCCTTTCTGCGATCTGTGTTTTGAAGTTTCGGTCCCTCTGTTTCTGTCTTGATGTATGTCCTCTGAGCAGGAATATAAAGCTGTAACCTCGAATATTTCTCTCCCTGTCTCTCTTTTCTCTCTCCATTCGTGTTGACCATCCTCTCTCTTACTTAACGTCTTCCTCTCTTCTCACTCTATCTCTGTCATGCAGTTGCTGGCTTCGCCTGGACACCTACTTTATTTGGAGTTTCATCGGACCAGCAACCTTGATAATTATGGTAAGCGTGTTCCACCCCCCCGTCTGCTCATTAACCCTACTTAGCCTGCGGGTCGTTGCTTAAATGGTCCGCCGAGATCCCTTTTTCCTGCTCCCATCCTCCCTCTTTTCTCTGCCCTGTTGAGCATATATGCCACCGGCGGGCGCGGAGATGTCCAGAAAAATGAATGAGGGGTGTAGAGAAAGTATTGCAGTTTGTCACCCTGCTGCAGTCAGCGGCTGAAACAATTTTTGGGTGGTGAGGTGGTGGGGTGGGGGGGGGGGGGGCAGTGTGGGGTTGGGGGATTGAGAGACAGCAAAAGAGAATGAACTCTGCTCAGTATGCAGTGTTAGAGTAATCCGCACTGCGATTATGATTGATTCTGCTCCCTTTCAACTTGTACTATGCTACCTTTTTCTATCTCCTCCTCACAGGCGGACATAGACAGGCACACACACACACACACACACATTATGCAAGGAGGGCACACACACTTGAGGCATCTTTCCCAACTAGGACACCCCGAATTTCCGAATATAATTTGTTGATTCAGCCGCTTTAAATCTGATGTCAGACTGCTGCTCATTTAAGTATTTCACTAAATGCCAGCCTGTGAAGATTACCACACCCCCAGAGACGTTTTTCCCAATTCTCCAAGACACCAGTCAGCCCTCACAACACATAAGTCGTATGAACGAACAAAGACAATGAAAAAAAGTGACAATATGTTCATCCAATAGGATTATTTACTTCAAAAAAACCCAAGTTGTCCTTTTTCCAACAATTTTTAATACATCTCTCTCTTGCTCAGCCACAATCCAGTTTCCTAATCCATTCATAATACACTTTCACACTCCAGTTTTGACGTAATCGGTCCCGAAGCATCTCTTATGACTCACTCCTTTCCCTTTTAGATTTGCAAAAGAACAAGCATCCACGCTGGAAAGGCTGGATCTCAGCTCCAACCCTACCCTACCCTTGGCCATTTTAAGCATTTTCCTTCACACTCACCTCATACTTGGTAAATGACACATGTGACAAGTGGAGGGAAACTAACTAATTGCTGTCATTTTTGAGGAGTCATTCTGAAAAGGCACCTCCTCATGCCTGGACCAGATTTGAGTCATTTTCTGCTTTTATGATTACAGACTTGCAGGGGAAAAGAAAATAATGAGATACACCAGATTGGTTCTGTTAGTACGAGATGTTTTTTTTTTTTTTTCTCTCTCTCTTTTTGATATCCAGCAGTCACACATAAGTCCTTTTTTTTTTTTTTTCTTGCTAATTACAGTGGGTTTGGCAAACGGTGTGAGTTCAACTCGCTGAGATGTACTCGACTCATCTTCTGTTTGTTTTTAAGTTTTATTTCTTGTTCTTACTTCCATAAAAGAAATACCAAGCATACAGCAACAAAAACGTTAACGTTAAAGGCTGGCACTGCTTTTGATATTGCTTGTGAAAGAGCAGGGAATGTGATGCTTTTCACTAAAGGCTGCGAGTTTTTCAAGCAATTTTGCAAAAACATTTCAACCAATGCCACGTGTTTTTTTTTTTTGTTTTTTTGTTTTTTTTGTGTTTTTCTTTCTCTTTTTCTCCCAGATGTAATAACTGTAAAAGAAAGCAGCAGTGTGTCAGTTATTCCCTTTGGTTGCCTTAACGTGTGAATATGATGAGACAAGTGTGAATAAGTCAGAGAAAAAGGCTTGCTCAAACAAGTATGCAGCTGTCCTGTTCCTCTCTGTCGTGTTTAGTCCGTTGTACCACCATAGTGGTTTCACAGGATTTTGCGCTCTGTTTGGCAAAGTGGGAAACCAAGTCCGGCTACAGCATCCTAGCCTTGTGCTACAAAGTGCTCTGATTTAAAATGAATGGAGCCGAAACAGGAAACACACAAGCTTCATTCCTGTCACTCTCTCCTTCCATCTCTGTCCATCACGCTCTCTCTCTCTCCCTCAGCTCAACGTAATCTTCCTGGGCATCGCGCTTTACAAGATGTTCCATCACACTGCCATCTTGAAACCAGACTCCGGTTGCCTGGACAACATCAAGTAAGAGCACTGAGATCACCCAGTTCTGTATTAATACTGTCCAGAAATAGCTCTCTTTGTGGAATTTAGTTACAGATGGGAAGAATATTTCACTGTGACTGTGATGGGTTTGCCTCCAATGCTCTCTGACATCAGAATTGCTCTCAGTTTGAGCTGACTTTTCCCTCCTGCTTCCTTTAGTTTAGTAAAACTTGCAACTTTTGGATGATAGTCTGTATTCTAACTGGTGATCCAAAGTAATTTGTGTCATCTTGACTCCCCGCTTTGATATTTTGAAACCTCATTAAAAGCACTTAAGGTTGTGAGCGCCCAAGCCAAGGTCCTGTGATCTGAGCCTGCAAGGTAAGCGCCTCCGATTATGCTGAAAGGTTATCTCAGACAGGTCTAAAATGGACCGGGGTTTTCTGTTGTCTCCATCATTATCTCAAAAACAACGTTGTCTGCACACGAAAAGGCCAAGAGACAATCTTACAGCCCTGACCTGGTTTTATCTTGGTGTCAACATGGCACTGATGAATATTCATCTAATTTTTGTGTTTGATGCCTGTTGTCTGTATATCTGCCCATGCCTGGCTGCTTTCAGATAATGTGGGAGCTCAAGGGACAACAACAATAATAAAACTCAGATACAAACTTTTCCGGGCTGTTTACAGGTTTATTAGTAAAAGTTTTAATATCTTCCTATAAATACATTCTGACTGAAATTTGTAACTTCTTCATGTGACTGTCAACGTTTCAGAAAAGTTTAGCATCCTTGAATGTGGTGTAAATAATACAGACGTCTTTTGTTAAAGGTAAATGTTTTTGATTGTGCAAGATTTATTAACTTATAAAGCTGCAAAAACTTGTCTGTTTCCAGCTGTGGCATTGCAGTGTATTTGGCATCCTCCTCCTATCTCTGTTTTGGTCTCCACCGGTTGCTGAGGAATAACATGCATTTCACAAAAAAACAATAATCTTCCAGGTTGTAAAACCAAAACAATGAGTGAAAAGAGAGAGAGAAAAGTCAAATGCAGCGTTGGTTAGTAAACCTCAGTAGGTTGAGAGAGAGTGACACCTTTTGAATTAAAACTTGACACTTAGTAAATTCTTTTTTTTTTTTCTTTTTTTTAATCATAGCAATATAACTCCTGAAATAATGTTTCTTTTCATGTTCAGGAATAGTCAGTATTTCTGCACTGAGCTCACTGACAGCTTCTACTTTGTAGACAGGTTCAGCACTTCTAAACATTTAATTCAATAAAAAAGAAATTTAATTACATCCCTTTACCCTGTAGGATGACACAGCATACGCTCCAGCTACCTGGTGTCAAGGCAGAGTCGCTCTCCAGATGGTGGAAAGTTGTTTTGCTCCCTGTTTGCTGTGATGGATAAGGGTCTCTCCTCTGTTTTTGCTGTCTGCTTTGCTTTTTTTAAGCCACTCTGGACACATTAGTCTCCTTTATGGCTTGTGTTTTGACTGTTTTTTTGGTGTGTGTGTGTGTCATCACATCACCGGTTGTGTCTCAGCACAGTGGCCCCTGTCTGCCCTGCTCCTTTCAGCACAGTGATACACGCATAAAGGGATAATCTTCTTCGAGCGTGATGTGGCGCGCTTTAGCCACGCCATCTCAAACTGTACTGTACCACTGTGTGTTTTTTCCCTCACAGCAGGATGAGCCGGAGCCCAACCATTGTTTTTGAGCTCTGCTTTTGAGAGCAACAAAAGTGTGATCTGTTGACATGATAGACACCTGAAGAGGTCATGAAGGTCAATACATAGATCAGATTTTTTATTTTTTATTTTTTTGTCTGTCAAACGCACAATATTTGAGATCTTTGTTTTCGTTTGGTTTTTCTAGTTGCATCATTAGTAAGTTTAAAATTAGCAATGAACTCTTGAACAAGAGAAAAGAAAAATTACAATTCACTACTTCCAGGTGAATCTGCTTTGTAGGAAATCTAATTAGCTGACTAAACTAAAGTGACCTTAAAGTGAGGAGAGAAGAAATACAGTACAGAATAAAGTGCAGCTGAACTAGTTTGTTGGCGACAAATTATTTCATGAATTAAACTTCACATCTGCAGAATTTCATGAAATATTTGAATAAAGCGCATTTACCAAAAACTAGCAGGTTTGAAACTGTTGTTTTGCTACAACATGTGATGCTGCAGTGGCGTCATGTTAACATTAATAGCAGCGCAGATTAATTTATTGTTTCATATTTTTGTATTTTTAGTTTATACAGGTGCAGCCAGATATTCTATGACACTAGCCAAGATTCGAGGAAGAACTTTAAGCACAAATATAGTAAGAGATTTCTAAAATGCGAGTTTATTCTTCATCTTAATTATAGAGGCATCATTCTTTTCTATCTGACACCTTCAGGAATTAATAAAGTATTTCTAGTTCTGATTCTGATCGGCATGCTTTTTTAAAGGCGGTGATGATGAAGACCCCTTCTTTTTTTTTTTGCAATGTGAATACATGTTCATCCAGACTTTACACCTCCTGCAAAGGCTACGTGGTAAAAATCATTAATTGTCCTTTTTCTTTTTTTGCTTTTTCATCAGTCTACTGAAATAACTGGCTGTGTGTTTTGGTCCTGTTAGAAAATTGGAATCAATAGTATATATATAAACTGAAATTGGATCATAGCAAGTGTTGCCACAACCGTCAAGGTCAGTTTTAGTTGTGAAACATATGAATCTAAGTTTGGGTTTGCCTTTTTCTTTGGTTGGTGGATCAGTTTCAAAGAAAAAAAAAAAAAAAATTAAAAACATGGCACTCATGCCTAAACAATAGATTCTCAAACTGATAATTCTAATCTTTCAAAATTGTGCATGCTCATAGCAGCAAATCTCTGATATTCCATATCATGTCATAGTTCACTTGCAGAAATGTA